>NC_089974.1:328425-656850 GCF_963989305.1 Lodderomyces beijingensis | reverse complement strand
TCTATATGTCCCTCACTCTCAAGCTCTTTGTCGAAATGTTGGAAGGAAAGGGGGAGAGGTAGGGGATCTTCTCCTAGTTAAGTATATGGGCTGAGTCTATTGAGGTTGCGAAAGATTGAGTTCAAAGGGGGATGGGAGGAGGGAGTAAGACACTACCAATCAGAAATCGATGGAATTACAAAGAAGCATGCACGCCATACGCTGTTTGGTTCAAATTGGAGAAAGAATCAAGTGTAATGACTACAATTGAACTCCCGTAGCAGCCGATTAAATAGATTGGCAGTGGTAAGCCTCTGAGCCCTACTTCTTTTTTGCTTGATTGCTGCTCTGGTTGAATGCATTTCAAATTGCAAAAGTACAGCGACAACGAGGTAAAGAGAGATGGAGAGACCGGGAAAGACCAAGAGAAGAGCGTTTAATGATGCAACCTACTAGGGCCTGATTGAGATCCTCCAATTTCGCCGTCATTACATCTTTTTTCTAAATAACGCTCATAAACCCGATGACCCATCCTCTTACTCCTTACAACAGCTTCTTGAAGTGTCCTATGTAAACCCTCTCTCTATCTTTATTTCTATCTCTCTCTTATTCAACATCCTCAAAGTGCTTCGAGTCGCCAATCAACTTCAAAATATTCGGCACGTCCTTAACCAACGCACCAGCCAAACTCATATTCGTCACCCAGATAGGTACAAACCCACCAGCGCTCGACGTAGTAGCCACATACCAATCGGCACTCGCGTGCTCTTCGCTCCATATCAATTCTTCAACAGCAACGTACGCACCCAAGACCGAATGATCATAAAGCGCGCCTTCAATAGGCAAGCTGACAACCAACCCCGACAGTTTCCCCGCATCAGTAAACACGTGAACCACCTCATTGAATGTCCGTTTGGCTAATGGGAATGGGAACGTGTATTCTACATGTATCGCATAACTCCATCCGTCATCATACGTGTGCAATTGCGAAATTTCCACCTTGGATATCTCATGCACGTATCGTGGTTCATAATCCGTGTGCGTCGAAGTGCCGATCTGGGTAGTTCCAATGATTGCCTGGTGCAATCTCGCCACGGCGATGTTATCCAAGTGCGATTCCCTCAAGGCCCAAAAGTCGCCATTTATGGGCCCCAGTTTGGTAAGCACTGGATGCAGCGATGACTTGTAGTATGTTTTGCCGCTTGGCCATTGCTTGGTTGTTTCGAGGAGCGATACGGCTTCCTTGTAAATGGTTGCACGGGGCGTGTCCACGCTGTGCTGTTCTAATTTCAAAACTGAGGACATGGCAAGACGTAGTGGGAGACAACCAAGGTTTTTTTTGAGAAAAAGAGACGCCTATTAGAGAGGTCTTTGTCTCTGCCTCTGTCTCTTTTTTGGGAGCTCTGTTGGGTTTAATAAAATCGCGTTGATGTGAGCTGGGGGCATTGTTGTGGCTGATCTTTCTATGATTGCTGTTGAGAGCCAATTTCCCGTGAACGATGAGGAGAGAAGCTTCAAACGCATCAGCCCTTAATTTTATGTCATGGAACCCTCCCACCCCCAAAAGCCTCCTAAGATGCAGGTTGCTAGGGTTTTTTCAAAATATAGGATTGGAGCTGGAATTGGAAGTATTTTCGATGAAACATGGGTCCGCTCTCTCTGTGTACAACAGTTTACCCATGTGATGTAGGATGATAATATCCAAGGGAATCGAGTGTGTGTGATGTAATTTTGGGCGCAAGCAAGGAACAAAGAAGACGTCTTTAGCACTGTTGTCGTACCCGATCTCATTAATCCCCAGAAATACATATAAATAGCTACAAGTTGATAGCAAATCTGAGACGTGGATTCCAAGAGACTATTAGTTTTTGAGACCAACCAAAACATCGCCTTTCAGATGTTTTAAAGCCAAATTTTAATCCAGAAAAGAAAAAAAAAAAGAAAAAGGAAAGATGAATTCATACAAGCCTCTATCTATCAACCAGTCCCCAAACGCAAAAAAGAGCACAGCTCTCCTGCTTTCACACGATTATAAAAATACTTTTCCCTCTCACAAATCACTCGTCATCGCTTTCTTCATCAATCAATTGCAAATATTCAAAATAAAAAGCAATAATTTGCAAATGCGAATCAAACAAAATATGTTCATCAACACCATGAGCATGGCTTTCGACACTGGTCATCAAACCAGGTCTGTACCTGAAAATGTTTCTCGTCAAGTTCCAGTAAAATTTAGTGTCAGTGTTACCAGTTGCAATCCCCGGAGCAACAACCACAGTTTGGCCATGATATTCCAGTTTGGGATCACTGAATGCCAACTGCTCATACACGTGACGAATATTGCCCGAGAACAATTCCCATACACGTCCCGTTGTTGGTGTAACTGGTGCTGGAACAAGTGTACCTGACGATCTAATGGTAAAGTAGCCATTCTCGGTGGGCTCTCTCAATGTAGTGTTTTCGGAAATGACCCCCAAATTGAAGCTTTCAGCAATTTGATTCACGTGGTACAAGTCGTGGTTGTAAACTTCTTCAACTGTTGATTCAACAGCGACACGGTGGTTTATCACCGCTTCCACATATTCTGGTAATGCATTCGACTTGACTCCGCCCTTGATGATATCAATGGCCTGGGACAGCGAAATCAAGTAGCGTGAAAGCAACGACTTGTCAAAGAGCCAGTTTTTGGCAACGCGGTTGGCGCGCGGGTTATGCTCAGCTTGTAGTATGCCCCATTTCAAATGCGATGGCAACGAGGAAGAGTACTTGGCTACGCATTGGTACTCATGGAATGTTGGATTCTTGGGGGTAAAGATTGGTGGGAACGGATCCTCTTCCAAACTCTCAAGCAATTTGGAAATTATCCCAATCGACGTGTGGTTTGGAGGCACACTGGAATGGCCGCCGGGAGTGTTTAACCCGACATGGATGTTTGTATACCCTTTTTCGCCCGTTCCGGGCAATGCGAGCAACACGTCATTTTCATAAGCGATACTTTGTCCACCTTCGTCGACAATGGCATAGAATGAATCGTCGCCGTATTTGGACGTGAGGTGGTTGGCAATGGCGCCAGCGCCGCGGTCACCGCCAATCTCCTCGTCAAAACCAAATCCAAGCACGATTGACCTCTTGGGTCTAAACTTGAACACATACAATTGCTCCAACGCTTCCAATAATCCAACAAGCAAGTTTTTGCAGTCGGAAGAGCCACGGCCCCATAGCTTGTCACCGTCGTATTTACCTTCATAAGGTGGATATGTCCACTGGTTCAAAGTTGAAGGCTGGATAGGAACAACATCTTGATGAGCAGTAAGCAAAACCGGCTTCAACGATGAGTCCGAGCCTTGCCATGTAATTATGATCCCATGGGAATTGACCAACTCCACTTTAAAGTGAGTGAATGCAATGGGGAATGTCTTGTTGAGATAGTTGTAAAAAGGTTCAAACTTGTCTTGCCAATACTGGGGGTCTTCCTCCACACTAGGATCCTCATCGTACACGTCAGTAGCTACTTGCACTGCACCAGAAAGTTTTTTCGCTGATGCGTTCCTAAATGTAGGGTCAAATAAAATCTTGAGCACCGTCGAGTTATCCTTCTTGTACGAAGCAGGTGACTTGTAATCGTACTGTTGACACACTTCAGTGCGCAACCCAGGTTCATCAAGACTGAGTGAGCTGAAAATCTGTTCTTTGCTGCCGGATTGCTCCCAACTGGAGAACCGATGTGTGAGAAATAACAATACTACCGTGGCTAACACTAGAGTGGTGACAAGGGCCGTTAGGCGATGTGTTGCTCTGTGTCTCTTGACAACTGTGGATCCATTACTGGGACGACCTTCTTCTATCCAATTCTTTTCCCCTGGCATTGCTCAGTGAAGGAAAAAAAGAGTCCTATTAGAATTGAATGAATGAAGAACAATCTTGAAGTATTATACCTCTCGAAATATGAACAAAAGAACGTGGTTCGCCCTATCCCTCCCTCTCTTGGTTGTTCCTGCTTCTATTACGAAAGTGCAAGCAATCTATTAACCACGCCGCACATCACCAAAAACGATCCTGTCCGGAAAAGGAAACTGAGGCTCAGGGGGCCAAAAAAATGTCACGTGATAATCAGGTGACCTATGCAGCACAGGTACTACCAGTCGTCTCTCCAAGATCCAGATGATGAATGAAGCATCGCAAAGAAAAAGCCCCACCGATACACTTCCCCTCCCCACTTCTTCTGCCAAGTTGTCTGTCTGTCTGAATAAACTTCAACAACCTTTACCATTTTCTTTTTTTTTTTTGATTTTTTTTATTGCTTTGCTGAAGGAACTTGTTTTGATGTACCGTGGAAAGAGAAATTGCAGACGCAGTTGCAAAAAAGCTGATGATGACATCAGATGTTTCTCTCTCTATCTCCCTACCACATAGTGTCGGTTAAAACCCGAGAACAATGCACAGCTGGGTGGTCCAGTTAGTACAAGATACATGATGTTACATAAATCTGGGGTTTTCCCTCTGCTTTTCTTTTTCTTTTCTGTTTTTGCTTTATCTCACTGCAGAGTACGTTGGGGATATAAATTGCTCCGTTCGACCCACTTTGTTGATTCTTATGCACTTTTTTTTTTTAGTTTTTGAGACGACGAAGGAGGACTAGAAGGAAGGGCTATATATCTGAAGCACTACTGCTCTCTCTTCTCTTCTGCCACACTTTGAAAAGCTTTCTTTGTTGAGAAAACTGTCTTAAGGCCCGATTGCTCAACTTAGGTTCCTTTTCACATTCATCTTCACAGAACAACGGCTTAATCTTTCCTTTCGGTGCTACCAACTTCAGCGGCGAATTCCATCACCCCCCATCCCCGCTATTATCAATCAAGTATACCATTTAATTAGAATCTCCACCAACCAAGGCCCCATTCCCCAAGATAAAACATTAAATCAGCCTGTCAAGATGTTAATGAACCTACCGTTGGAGATCCAGATGAAGCTCCTTCACATGGTGCCGCAATCGAATCTCAAGTACGTCAACTCCCATTTCTACATTCTATATAATGACTTGTTTTACCACAAGATGAGACATGCGTTTGGCGATGACACTTTGGAGGTCGTCATCAAGGTTCTACCTTGGTTGAAGCCCTATATCAAGTCATTAGACTCCTTTAGATATGAAAATAGAATGATTATTGCCAACCGGTTGAATTTGGTTGACGATTTGGATGTTGGTGATGGCGATGAGGCATTAGATGGAACAGACGGAATAGATGGAAGGTTGAATGGAGCGAGTGGAGGAGTAAATGGACTCAATAAACTTGCAGGACTAGACAGAGTCGGTGGAGAGCTAGGCAAAGTGCATCAAGAGCTGAATCCGTTGAATGTGCAATTTATCAAGGATTCATGGAAATATGTCTATTCGATATTTAGAAACAAGAGACTATTTGCCGAGTATTCAGACTACAAGATCGACGAACCGTCCAATTACATCTATAACCATTTTGTCGAGATCAACAGAACCTATCTCCTTAGCTACTCCAAGTACGTGTGGCTTGCTCCTGGAACCTACAATTTGAACATTGGCTTGGCAGTAAAACACGGCCATGGGTTGGGCACAACAAAATTTGAGATCAAGTACAGATTAGATGACGATGATGCCGTGGAGAGCGATAGCGAGGCGACATCGAGTGCAGAACCACTACAGGAACCACTACAGGAACCACTACAGGAACCACAACAAGAGCAAGAACAGGAAGAGGCGAAAATAGTGGTTAAGCTGTTTTATCCACCCACAAACATAAACGAAATCCTACCCAAGAACCAATTTTGCTTTTTAAAAATTGGCTCATTTGAAGTGCCAGCCAGGAAAAACGCCACGACCAAGTCCAAGAACAAGTTGCGCCGCGTCGAGATCAAGATGGAGGAGATTGGCCTTTATTTGAAAAGCGGATTCCGCATCTATTTCATCGATATAAGCCAGCCTTCGCTTCTTTACGATGAGTTTGACTTGCTATACTACACCATCAATGAAACCAACTATAAACTATTCATCAACATCTTGCTCAAGAACCTATACAAGGCCATCAACTTTGTCCAGAATGGCGGGTGTTCGGACAACACCAGTATTTCGTGCGCTCCCCATGCATATGGCAAGGGCGACCCTTATCAAATATGGAACCAATACGACAAGTCCTTTTTGAAAGAGTACAACACGTCGCGTCCAGCGTCAAAGTCGGGTTCATGCACTTCAATGTCTTCACTCGTATCATCGTCGTTGTCGCACTCTTCTTCCACGTCATTGAACCAGCAACACCAGCATGTCCATTTCCACTATGATTTGCAGAAACTAGAGAACTACGCTCGATTTTATGTCAACTCGACTCGAAACACCAAGAGGTATTTCAAATTCAGCACGATTTACCAGCAGCGGCAGTTTATCAATCGATATGGCGATTATGATTTAGACTGGAAGGACGACTTGGGCGAAGAAGAACACGGTTTTAAGAAGATTAGCGAGATTGACGAAGATGGCAATGAACGGCAGAAGCAAAACTCGCAACAAGGCAATGGATCTGGCGAGAGTTTGATGCTTGGTATGGGTCTCAATGCGATTGACGAAGAAGAGGCCAGCACCCCGCGGTTGAGTATGGAAGTTGCCGGTAGCAAAAAGAGAAGATTGTCCAAGAGACGATGCCGGTACGACCGACACGGGTTGAAGTGGAAGATACCGATAATTGGAGAGTTGTAGAAGCTAACGACACTGCAATGACTGCAATGAATGAATTAACGAAAAGGTCCGGGGGGTTTAGTGGTGGGTCTAAGAACATGACGTTGCATGGATTTTAGAATCTTCTTCCTTTCAAATCAAATTCTATAAACTGGAACCTTGCTCTGCCCTCTATAAACTGCTCTATCAAGTACACCGTTCTTGTTACTCCCTTTTCAACCCATGGTTGCCCCGGTAATCAACGACTTTAGGCTCGCTCCAACCCTTCAACACCGCAGCCTCATCATCCAACAGATAAACCTCAATCTCCAAAGGTCGACAACAATCCCTCATGTCCCCCTCTTCGCCCTCTCCCGTCTCGCCCCACCCCCACAAACTCAAATCGCCACCCGGGCACGCACTAATCGCAACCAACAACTCGACCTCGGCAAACATCTCCAAATAATCTCCAGCTCGCGCAGGACACGTCTCCATGAAATACTGATCGTATTCATTCAACCCCGTCACCTGAAACACATTCAACACATCATGCACGTCCATCTCCCCCAAGCCCCAACGCGTAACGGCGCGCGTCAAGTTCAGATGGCAGTGGTAATCGTTGTCTTGCCCCAGGATCAATTTGTCGACGTAAGGATCACAGCGCGTACCCAAGGTGTCATGCACGCGCCCGCCGTGCTCATCATGCCGTGCGCCCGATGCCGCCATGGTGTCGTGCGTGATGGTGCAGAGGGGCCGCAAAAAGGGGAGGTTGGACCACAAGCGGTCGAACGTGGATAGGTGCGCTGAGTGGAGTTGACGCGTGCGCGCGGCCCAGAATCGTTCTCGGGTGTCAGCGAAGGACCAGATGTTCAAGTCGCATACTTGTGGTCCCAGGGGGGTCGTGATGCGGAAGATGGATTTGGCGGGGATGCGGACCGCGATGCCGGATCGCGGTTCGCAGCGGTGGCGCGATGCGAGGGTCTTGCGGGCGTCGTGGATCGCGGTGTAGAGGGCGCGGTTGGCGTAGAGCGGCGAGTTTTCGTGTGGGTAGTATGCTGGTTTCGGGCGCGGCAAGTTGTAGGTGGTTTTGGTGGGTGTTTGCGATGATACTGCTGACTCTGCTGTCTTTGCCTCGTGTGACATTTTTCTTTTCTTTTCAAGTGACTGGTGATAGTGAGGATGCAAGTGAGGCTATGGTGGTAGGGAAGTTGTTTTCTTTTATTTCTGGTTCAACTCGGCGCCGTTGGGCGGTTCGCAGTGGTCCATAGTCGACTCAATAGCCATTTTCCTTGTTGCACGAGATATCGCGAAGATGCGCGCCGTAGATCTCTGGCGCAAACTAATTTTGCGCTTATTGCCTAATTTGGGGTGCCACAATTGATCGTCTGGTTGGTTGGTTTTTCCCGTTGATAACTTGGGGAGGAATAGGCTAAGCGAGGACTCAAATGGTGACTGTCCTTGTTGTTTCAATCAATTGTGTTTAGGCTAGCGAGGACTCAAATGGTGACTGTCCTTGTTGTTTCAATCAATTGTGTTTAGGCTAGCGAGGACTCAAACGGTGAATGTCCTTGTTGTTTCAATCAATTGTGTTTAGGCTTTCTCGCAATCTCTCAATGGCCATGGCTAATGCACCAGGCACTGGTCACTCCCAATTCAAAGAGTTGAAAATGATGATCCAGTGATCCAGTCCGCGAGCTTCTCTACGAGTCCTTAAAAGTCTGGTGAAAAAACGAACCAGAATCATAACCAAAATCCTACGTTGTTACTTTTAATTTTGATTGCCATGCTTCAAAGTCAAAGTCCAGCCAACCGTGGACTGGATTCCGGCTCGGGTGGGTGTAAAACATACAGAATTCCTGCAGCGTCACGTGACTCACGCCAGAAGAAAAAAATAAGAGCGAAAAAATCACGTGCCGAGAGGAGGGATATCATATCGTTTCCAAAGCCCCAGCCATATTGTTTTTAACCCGCTACAAATGTTTGAATTGCCGTGGGAAGGACGGGATAAGCACTCGATTCGTTTCCGGTGGAGACCGCGGCGACGACGACGACGACGACGACGACGACGACGACGTAGGAGGGGGGAATGCTTTACTTGTAGCTGAAACTGGCTTTGGCAGGTGACCAAAAGTTATAAGATCCACCCAGAGAAACCCCGTCACTCCTCCCCACCGCACTTGCTCTACCCATCTGCCTAATAAATAGTCGAGAGTAGAACGTCATCCAACACTGTTCTGACCTTCATGAAACGTGTGAATATGGACTATGAATGCATGTGTCCATATCCAAGGGTACGAGTGTGCCAGTGCGTGTGAGGGATTGTTCCGGTATCGGCCCCACACGGGAACCGTGCCGTTTTGTACGACTTCCCCGCTTTCTTTCACGGTAGGGGCGCTCAAATATCCGGGGATAATAATTCCTGCTGCCGTTGCCCTCTTCGGCGGATTAGCCGCCAGAGAGAACCTGCCCTCGACAAAACCTTCTCGCCTAGTTTAAGGTGGCCTAAGCTGGCCTAACGGACTCAAGCTCGGAGCATGTTTGTTTTGTTTCGAGGAAAAGTATAATAAACAGGTGTCAAAAGCATGGAATAATTGTTCCTCTAGGTCTAGCGGTTGATGGATCCCGAGAACTTTTACAAGTCATGGGACCTAGGGGGATCTTCGCTAGCTTTAGCTTTAGAGCTCTACTGTGGGTGTAGTTAGTTCTCGCACGAGCGATGAAAACTTTTCCTTCTTGAGGAAACAATTGCAAGTTGAACCTGCACTCCATGCACCTTCAAACAGCGAATAACGTGTACGTGTGTGGGATACACCACGGTCAGAAGGCCAAATATCGAAACCAAAGCAGCGGTTTTCTAGCTCCTCGCGCTCTAAGCGGGAGACGACTAGGCCCAGAAAAGTCACCACCAACTGAGCTTGCTGGTTCGCCGGTTATTGCTGTTTTGCTTGCCGTTGGTGGGGCCTCGGGAGCTGCAACTGCAACTGCAACTGCAACTGTAGCAGGGACTAAAACCAAAAAAAAAAGAAAAAGCACACTCTTTCTGATTTTCTCTCAGATTAAAGCCGACCTGTCACGAACAAGTCCTCCAGTGAGGTCTCTTGGAGCAAAAACGGCCATATTTTTGAAACAAAAGGTGTAACTGTGGTAAAGGTGGGAGCCCCGTTTCCCCCCCCCCAGGAATCGAATATATAATTCAGTGTGACACAACTAAAAAACGCACTTCGCATTACACGGCATCCGCCCTTCCCTTTCTCTGGACCGTGCCCTTCCCCTTCCCCCACGCCTAAACATAAGCAGCAGGTGCAGCAGGTGCAGTAGGTGCAAAAAGGTGCAATTGGTGCGAGGTTCCTCCCGCTTCTCCTGCTCTGGCTGTACGTCTAAATTTCACCCCTCTGAAAAATTTCTTTCCGTGTCAGCAGCACTCGTTGTCTATATAAAGCTCCACATATACCCTCCCTCTTATACCTCCTCCCCCATACACTCTTTCACATACGCTAGCTCTTCAAGACTTTTTCCAGAAAATCCCCTACACCATGTACAGAGCACTTTTCCAAACAGGCAAACGCTCAACCAGCCGGTTGACGGCAGCAGCTTCTTCCCCACACGCCAAACACTTTTCCTCGCAATCGCACCTCCTCACAAACTATGGCTTTGTCGGCTTGGGCCAAATGGGCCAGCACATGGCCCGCCACATTTACGAGCAACTCGCCCCCGAGGACTCGTTGTACGTCTACGACACCGTGCCCGAGGCCGCCGCCAACTTTTACCACACCGTGACCTCGCAAACCCCGCAGCACCAAGAGCAGCTCACGGTGTTGCCCGACTTGAAGTCGTTTATCACGGGCGTCAATGGCCAGTTGGACTTTATCGTGACGATGGTGCCCGAGGGCAAGCACGTCAAGGGCGTCGTTGAAGAAATCGTCACTGCCTACGAGCAGAATGGATATTCGCCAGAGTACAGGACCACCATTATCGACTCTTCCACGATTGACATCCCCACCTCGCAGGCGGTGCACCACTATGTCAAGTCCACCTTGCCCCAGTTTGACTTTATCGACGCGCCCGTCTCGGGCGGTGTCGCTGGTGCGAGAAAGGGCACCTTGTCGTTTATGCTCTCGCGTGAAAACCACGAGGACATCTCCCCCGACCTTGTGACCCTCCTCAACAAGATGGGCAAGAATATTTTCCCGTGCGGCGTGAACCACGGCACGGGCCTCGCTGCGAAATTGGCCAACAATTATCTCCTCGCCATCACCAATCTCGCTACTGCCGACTCGTTCCAGCTCGCTAAGGCGTTTGGGTTGAACTTGCAGAATTACGCTAAGCTCGTAGCGGTATCGACTGGTAAATCGTGGGCCTCTGTAGATAACTGCCCCATTGAAGGTGTATACCCCGAGAACAACTTGCCCGCGGACGTCAAGTTCAAAGGTGGCTTCATCACCAAGTTGACGAGAAAGGATGTGGTGTTGGCTACCGACTGCGCTAAGCAGCAGCACCGTTTCTTGTTCCTTGGCGACATTGGCAGACACTGGTACGACAAGGCGTGCGAGAGACCCGATGTGGCCGAGCGCGACTTGGGCGTGCTCTATGAGTGGTTGGGCGACTTGGAGCAGAAGCCTAATGGGGATATCGTTGATGTCAAGAGGACCTCGGCTTAGATCTTACTAGATGTATTTAAAAGATACCGTTTGAAATAAAAAGAAAAAGAGAAAACAAGCACAGAGAGGAGGGAGAGAGGAGACTCTTTCTTGTAGAGAAGGTTTGTCTTGCGAGATCACTTTGTTTATCTATTTTAAAAGGTTTTTGATCGAGTCGGGGGCTGGGAAGGGGGGGACATCCCATATCATATCTAGCCTCAACTTCGAAAAAGAAATACCGCTTAATGCCGCCTAATTTTTCTCACCGGTAGCGCGTTCACCCAAAAGAAGAAAGAAGCGAGGCGGGGTTTCGGCTGATAACCTGGGGTTATTGACCAGAGACTGAACAACGGCTCGTATTTTCTTATCCCGTCGATAAGATCAACTTGGTTCATTTTCTCATGGGATGAACCATATTGGTCTCTACCCGTTCCCGTTTACCTACACTTGCAATTCCCAAAACACACTCTCTGAATAAATAGTTTGTTCTAAAGATGAACGTAAGCTTCTTAAGCTATACAATATTGTGTGTTCAGTCTATAACGTATCCGATTTTGAATCCTGGTATGTTGGCCGGCACACCGCCGGTAGCAGCACCGCCACCAGCGCCAGTACCTGCACCTCCGCCACCACCAGCACCAACAGCACCACCACCACCAACACCTCTCCGTTCACGACTCTCATTCGTCTTGTCCATGCTTCTTCCACCTTCAACTCCACGTCCCCTATTGTCGTAATAGTAGTGATGTTGACTCACTTCGTTGGAATTGACACTCGAGTGTTCTTCATTCAGATCGTCTCCCGCGGTGTCGGCGCCTCCCGCAGTGATGGCGTCGTAACTGGTTAATCCGGGCGAAGGTGAACGCGGTTTGGCGGCGGAAGTGGACGAAACTGGCAACGTGGCCAAATCGCCCTCGATTTCCTTCCCTTCCTCCTCCTCGTATTCCTCTTCTTCTTCTTCTTCTTCCTCTTCTTCATCATTGTCGCCATCATCATCATCGTCAACTAATGTGTCCTGATAATGCGTTCGCAATCTCGGGTTACGCAAATTCTTTAAACTTGCCGACTTGTGGAACTCGTCGTCGTTGTTCAAAAACTTAGCTGGTTTCAACCCATGCGGACCCACTTGGCTTGGCCTCCGCAAGGCGAGATCGTAGATGGATGACGCAATGGAATGGTTTCTTTCCTCGTCTTCGTAGAAGGATTGTGGCAATTGTTGTGATTGCTGTTGGAAAGTCAAGATGGAACTGTTGGAAAGGTTGAGGAGAGGCATCGTCTGCTCAATGGGCGCGGTGTCTGAAGTGACTGACGAAACCGACGAGGATCTCGAGGACCGGCCACCATTTACTTGGTGTTTCGATTGGAAGGATGATTGTAAAGGTGAAATTGAGGCAGGTGTTTGCTGATGTTGATGATTGCCGTTGATATTATCTTGGAGAGATATTCTTGTGGGTGATGGTGAGAGCTCGTGCCGGGTTCGGCTCCATTTACGTGCATGGTGCACGGGAGGTAACCTAGGTGAAATGGGTGAGATGGGATCATCAGCAAGATCTTCCTCATCTTGCACTGCTTCATCCTCGTTCACTTCATTTTTTGGTGGCGCGATGCTACTTCGTTTAACCTCTGACGCTTCGTCTGCTTTAAATATGGAGATTTCTGGCACAACCAGAGAGCCGCTTCTTCCGTTGATTGCCGGAGTCGTCGAGTCTGTGTGCTGTTGCTGCTGTTGTTGACTATTATTAACGCTTGCACGACGAGTAGATCCGTTCAATTGCAGAAATAACAAATCACGCACCGGTGTCACAGATCCGCCCGTCTCGGTGGTGATATTCAATCCCCTTTCTATGCCGTCTTCTCCACCGGCATGGAGAGGATTGGCGAAACTTTGCTCGCTAACCTCATCGATCCGCAAGGGACTCAAACTCAATGAGCCTTCGTCTCTCTCTTGATACGTTGGCGGATGCAATGGCCGATCACCCTCGACAAATGGTGGCGGTGCCGTCGACGGCTGTCTGATCAAGTGTATCGGTCTCTGGACAGGAGAGTTTAAAGGTGACGAAAATGTGCCGCTATGGGGCTTGGCCTGCGGCGAATTTATCGCGGTAATAATCTCCTCATCGTCTGGCTTGTACAAATTGGCCTCCAAGTGCATGTCTGCGTCTCTCTCGACACCTTCAAGGTCAAGAGTCGAATTAATGTGCTGAAACTCGATTGACCTTGCTGGCGACCCAACGTCACCGGTCAAGGCAGAGTCAAGACCAACCGAGCTGGATCTTCTGCTTCTGGCACTATTGTTAAACATGGATCTCACGACCGCTGAGGCCGAGGATGCAGAAGAGGACGAGGTTCCCGTGCCGTTTAAAACATGGTCAACGGGGATGACCTCGGGGGACAATGGGTGGTTGGAAAAGTCTGGTGGGGTTGTGGTCAGATTTGGAGGTGCCACTGGAGGCACGAGATCGTCGTATGCGGGAAGCATGGTGTTTCCGTGGGCTGCAAGTGGGGACAAAATATGCAATGGTGAGTCAATGGAGATCTCGTAATGTTTTCTCTTTGCTGGATTCTCGGGGTCAGTTTTGCTTATCCGGAGACAGATTTTAATCCAATGATGAGCCTGGATGTTCTCGTACGAGGTATCCGGGTGGATTTGAGCTCCCGGTTTGCCACTCACGTCTCGCGGCACATATAGTTGAAATTCCAACTCCTTGGGTAGAACATCATCTTCATATTGATCCAAGCCAATGTCAGATTGATCATGAGGGTTCTTTTGTAACAATGACCTCCCTTTTCTCGCCTTGTGCTCCAACAACAAGTATTTTTTGGAAGGTTCCATTCGATGCACACTTTTATTATTACAATAGTACTCGAGATTTTCCGTCAAGTAGATGCGGATTCTATGCAAGGCCACTTTACCCCACAAGGGCACAAATCTAAAGGCCAATGGTAAATATGAGTTTAGCACAACCGATTTTGCTCCAATGACAAGATCGTAGCGGATCTGGTCTTCCCAATCTCTAGTAATGACGATGGATTCGTTTTCTTCCAAATTGGATTCCGATGGCGTGCGAATAATGTTGATGGGCAATCTCCCCGAAAGATTCGATTTGAACGTGCCCGGTCTTTGAATTGAAACTTCCAAATGGTATTCCGTTGAGCCAAATGTCACTTTACAGGATTCCGGAATCGAAGGTGGAAGTGGATGTTCGAAATTGTACAAGTAGTCGCCAGGGACAAATGCCATATTGACATTTGGGTCGTTAACGCCTGGCGATATCGAAGATGTCAAGTCGCTGAGGGTACTAGCGTCAACCGAACCAATCGAGGGGGATTTCGCTCTTCGCATGAAATTGGGCGACAAGTTCCTGCTGAAGAAATTGTCATGCACCGATAACGAGTTGGAACTGTTTCTCTGGCGGATATGGCCTGACGGCGCGGGAGAGTTTGATCGCACTGCACTTAGCTCCTCAAGGTCCTGTTGATGCGGAGTGCCGTTTTTTTCAATAAAAAGATCGGCGCCGTTATTCGGTAGAATCGCGGCGGCGCCATTGGCGGCCTGGAAAAACGGCCAAGTGTGGGTGATGATGTCGTTTGACTCGTGAAACTGGTTCTTCTTTGGCGGTATACCTTCGGGCCATTCTGTCCTTTGCACGCCTTTGAACGACAAGTTGATTGCCTTGATCTTTGTAGGCTTCAATATCCTGATAAATAGGGCGCCTCGTAAAATCGTGGGTGGTCTAGACGAGTATTCCTGTTGGTCAAACCCTTGAACAAACAAGTTTTGCTCCGAGGGGACGATATATGCAGCAATAGATTGAGTCGAAGCTGTTGGTTTCTCCGGCAACGTCGGTATGAAGATGTTGGGGTTGTGCGCCGTGTTGTGGTCCTGGTTGGTCAATTGCAGGGGCGGGAACAACGGCGAGTTTGAATGCTGGTGCAGATGAAGCTGATGCATGATGTGGGGGAGACGATAAGAACGGAAAATGGAAAAGAGCCCTAATGACTACCTCGTTGAAGGCCCGGGGAAATGAGTCTTGTAAAATGTGCCCAACCGACAAATATCGTCGATGATGGAATGAAATCAAGTAAAATGAAATGAAATGAAAAAAAAAGAAAAAGAAGGAAGCCAAAAGAAAGCCAAAAGAAAGCCAAAAGAAAGCCGAAAGAAAGCCCCCAAAAGAAAAAGGGGACGGGCAGATTGGATATCAAGCGCAATCGAAAAATCTAACAAAGTTGGGGTTAATTTGGTTGATTCAATATGCCATGAATATGTGAGATGTCTCTCCTCCCTTTTTTTTTTTTTTTTTTTTTTGAACAAAAGGTGATCTCCTTTTCAAAAAAAAACGTCTCCCACAAGCGAACAAAACAAGAATTTTGAACCCTACTGAGGCAGTAGCCCACTTGAAGGTGATGGATTGGGGAGGACGAGTCGTAAAGAAAGAAGAGGCAGCGGCGAAGTGTAAAGGTTTTTTTCAATTTTTGTCCAACTCGATTCAACGCTAAAGGTGACGGCATTGGGGCTCCCGTTGGCTTTGTGGCTATTGTAAAAAGCGGAATCGGAATTTTCTTGATTGCGTTTTGAGCGCCGCGTCCAAAGTGCACGACCCGCCCTTTTCTCCGTCCGCCCCTGTAATCTCCGTCCGAAAGCACTCTTATCAGTTCCAGTAACAACCAGTAGCAGGCAGGCCGTAACGGCCATATAGCGACTAATAGAGCTAGGCCCTAACCAGACATCTATACGTATATATGACTCACTAGCGACAAGAGAACACAACGGAGTTTTTCAAACTACTCCTATATTTCCAGATTTTTCATTCTCATGCGAGTTCATGTACAGGAAGAGATGGCCATCGGAGATGCGATGTTTTCTTTATTTTTGACATATTAAATGAGAGATCAGGTGTGTTATATTTTGGTTTGTGGTTCAGTAAAGGGGCGGTTGGTATGCAATTACCCGTTGCAGGCTCAACTTTTTCCCTAGCGTTTAGAGGTGGTCGATATCCATTTATCGTGGTGTTCTTTTTTCATTTTTTTTTCGAGATTGGAAAAAGATGGAAACTTTTCGGTCTCTCTCCCCTTACTCCGGTGTTTGTAAACCAAAAGTATGTGTTATTCATGCTGTTGCAGTGGGTGCACGTCATCGCGGTGCTGAGATCGGTCAAAATTGTCAGGTGACACAATATTTGATTGCTGTCCCAGGGGTCTCCGGCCTGTCGTCTTTGCTCGTGCCCCAAAATAGAAAATATAAAACGTTAGTTGAAAACCTTTGTTTGATTAAAAAGGGGTGGCTGTGGCCCTCCACTGTCGTGGTACTTGAAAAATACGTTTATCCACCTCTCACTTGCGGTCGAGCTCGTGATGATATCGCATCTCTCTGTATATATTTTTTTTCACTCCTATTTTTTATTTTCGGTAGTTTTCTTTTTTCTTTGCAACATTACATTTGGCTCAGATGGCAGAAGATTTCCAAGCCAAAGCAAAACAGGCACACCGATAGCCGATTCCAAACCCACAACGCACAGGGTGGAAGCAACTACGATTTGCAGAGGGTTCTTTTTTTTTTTTTCTTTCTTCTTCGCCAATCTGGTAAAAAAGAACATTGAGATTTTGCGCTTTTTATTTTTAAATTGGGGGACGACCTTTAGACAGGTGCGGTGCCCTTCCGGCGAACTCTGGGCTGCTTAACTAATGAGCACGCTCTGTTCTTTTGCATATTCCATCTTGTAAGGTCCAATGGAACAATAGACGATCAATTGTTTTTCCGGCAACACAGTTTATAACAAGTTGGTATATACCATTGAAATGGGCCAGCAAAGTCCTCGATCGTGGGGCATACTCAGTCTGCCTTGATAAATGGTATAGGTTCAACGCAACTCTTTCCCCAGAGGTACCACCAGGATTGCAACATCTTTGAATTTCCGGCCGTAAAAAACTATCGTCTTCTCTACAATTTCAAGTATACTCTCAACTGTGGAAGAACTCCGTCTTATTCAACTGGTTTCACTTAAACCTCGTGTAGGAACGAAAACTGCTCTGAAAGTATCGATTTATAAATATTTTGCGCGTGAAATTGAAACAATATATGGTTGCAAGTTCTAATCAAGTAAACTGTTTTTTTTAATATTTGCAGCAAACAAGGCTTTTTCACCAAAGTCACATCTACGATACAGGGAATTTACATAGGGACTAACTGATGTCAAGTGCGAGATACTCTTCCCATGGCAAGTGGAATGTACTCAACCGGGTCGGTGTTTGAGGGCCAGAACCTGTCAAATTGTATACTCGACTCCACTCCACTCCAACTCTAAGCCTCCTTCATGTCAGCAACAACCCAGCAACAGCCTATTGTGTTACACTTGTAGACAACTCATTGCAGCTTCTTCTGCTTCAGAATAGGTCAACAATGGAGAGGGTTTTTTGTTTTGATGATGGTGGTGTCTACTCCGCAACGTTGGTCCACTATATTTAGCAAATTGCGCGCGATGACAACTGCGCCAAAAAGCGAAAAAATTTAAAAGAATCTCGAGACTCATCACGACAACATCTTCAACTCCCATTACCTAGACCTCTCTCTTTTTCCCACAAAAAAGTTAAACGAATGCTACGATATTCCACTAGATGCACATGTAGGAGGTTTTCGAGAATTCTGGTATTACATACACCACTGCTATACAGGCCGTACACAACTGAAACTACTACTACTACTACTACGACAACCCCACCACCAGTAAGATCAGCTGCCGACTTGACAAATGAGCTAGCGAATATATTCAGACCGGCACTGATTAAAGAGAAGCCTATTAGACCTTCATTATTGTGGCGGAAAAAAGGAGGAGAGTTTGACCCGCAGAGATTCCCAGACCAGGCCTCGGCCATCCATACCAGTTTAGGATGGTTCTTTATTCCACCACAATGTAATCAAAGTGCCGATAACGCCAAGGAACTAGACTTGGCTTTAGCGCAAACAGAGTTTACTCAACAGACTAACCGTGAAGAAGTCCAGAAGTTTGTATATGAATGGTGCGCAGATTGTAGCAAACAGGCGGAAAATGCACCCCAACGGAACCCCAGATCATCAATTGAACGGAAATCAAGGGAACGCAATAAGACCTTGAATGAATTGTATCAAGAGCAACTTGATTATGGCGAAAATGATAGCAACAACAACGAAAGCAAAAATGGCATAAATCATCTCGAGCCTCAAAGACTCTTGAAGCGTGCCCTCAGGGACCCCGAATTTAAATTGCGATTCAAATGCATAGATGCGACCAAGGGCAAATATGAAGTCCGGGGCTTGTTATTGGAACAAGACGTGTACAAATTCTACGAATACATCAAGAAGCAAGAGCTGAGCACTGGTGCAATCGGAAAGATTGACTCGATTAAAAAGAGCTGGGAGCAGTTAACCGGTGCTCAACAGATGGAATATGCCGAAAACTACCGCGAGTTATTATCAGATGGAAAAGCCGTGGCTGGCAAAATGGCCATCGACTTGGCATTGGCGCTAGACACGAGCCAAGTTCTCGAAGATGGGTGCTACTACCTCAAGCCTAAGCTGGTGCTACGCAAATACGCCTCGGAACTAACCATGCAAGAGCAACTGCAATTATTGCTCAACCATAAAGCTAAACGTGAAACGAGCAAGACGAAATACGACAGAATCATACCGTCATGGTCGGAACAGAAAGCTATGCGCGATGCCCACAAGGCAGAACAGGAGTTGAAAACAGCCGAAAAATTAGCTATCAAGCAAGCAGAGCTTGCTAAACGAAAAGCCGAACGACAAGCTGAGCGACAAGCTATACGCGAGGCAAAGCTAGCAGAGAAGCAAGCGGCTGCAGAAGCCAGGGCTGCCGCTAGATTGGCCAAAAAGGAAGCGGCTGCAGAAGCCAGGGCTGCCGCGAGATTAGCCAAAAAGCACGTGGCTGCAGAAGCCAGGGCTGCCGCGAGATTAGCCAAAAAGCAAGCGGCTGCAGAAGCCAGGACCGCTGC
This sequence comes from Lodderomyces beijingensis, assembly GCF_963989305.1. Lineage (NCBI taxonomy): Eukaryota > Fungi > Ascomycota > Pichiomycetes > Serinales > Debaryomycetaceae > Lodderomyces > Lodderomyces beijingensis. The sequence goes on along the minus strand of NC_089974.1, from coordinate 637,566 downwards.
AAGATTAGCCAAAAAGCAAGCTGCTAAAGACGCAGCCAGAGAAAAGAGTGAAGATGGGAGGAATCCAAGCGAATAAAAATGGAAGCTGGTGCTGCTGCCCGAAAAAAAATTGAAAGAGAATGAAAAGCTGCGTTGAAGCAAAAAAAAAAGGAGAATCGTGATTGTACATAGACTTTTAAAGTTCAAGACTTTTCTTTCCCGGGGTGTGTGGGGGAATTTTGACCAAGAGTACGTAGAAACATGTAAATAAATCAACTTCCTCAACCTTTTGATGTGGGGGATGGATTGGCTCCTGCTTTGACCAATCAGTGCTGATGCTCTCCGTTTAACTTCTACCCCGTCTTTTCCAACAACGTCAAAAGTGTGATCAGCACAAATCCACTTGGAATTTGGTCCAAGACGAACTACTCTTTAAATTGTTCCCTCTGTTGGTAATTATCAGAACATACAACACAGCAGCCATTTAGAGAGAATCGTTAGTTGTTGACACTATCAGGAGACCACCAAAGACGATATTCATCCTTGCATTCATAGGAGAAAAGAACACACACACGCAATCCCAGATGGAGAAACTCCACGTCGTCAGCCCCTTGCTCTCCCTCTCACTCTCACTCTCGTGAACCTTTTTAGCTTTTTTCTTCCTTGCAGCCCAGATGACCAACTCAATTCAGATACTAGAGGGGTTGTAAGCGAGCTGTAGATGGGGGGGGGGGGAGCAAGTGAGCGCAAGTATAAATACACTTCGTTTTATTCCTTTCTGTTCCCATGTCGGTACAGCCATGAACAGCTAAATAACTCACGAAGAGAGCGGTTTGTTGCCAACTATAGCAATGCCGCGATGCCGATACTGCGGATACGTTACTCATAGCGATAGAGACTTGAGGTGGCACGTTTATCATTGGCACAGAGGAAGTTGATAATGTGGATGTGGTCTGGCGAGTGAATCGCGATTATGTGGGGAATATGTGAGGCAGGTGGTAAGGGGAAGGGGTGGAGCATTTTAGGCGGTATTGTTTTTGGCGGTGGACCAAGGGTCCTTCTTCTGTTTCTTTGGTGTATTTTTCTTTAACGCAATAAAATGTTGACTGACTTTTTCCATGAAAACCATACAAATTGTCTTTTTATCTCTCATTGCTTTGAGTAGGTGAGAGTGTTGTTGGCTGAAATTACGGCCCTGGGCATCTGGATATTGGCTCTGTCTTTGGCACTCTTTGCCGTTTCCAAACGGGCTGCAGATCTCGTCTGCGCAAGTCGTGAGGATCTTGACTCGAAAAAAAAAAAAAAAATAGACAAACATCGAGTATCTGTTACGTCCTAACGACTAAGCATGCTTCAAGTTTTTCAAGTGAACCAGAGATCCGAACGTAAGTGAACGTTCACTTGTAGTCTAAAATAAAGGAAGACATTGATATCAGAAGGCTCATTTTTCACAACCGCAAGCTGTCAAAGACCAAACTCATCACTAACCTCGTCCCAAAGCTAAAAGAACAAGATGTAAAGAGATACTTTGTCGCTTTGCGAATAGCGCAATCGGCACCAACTATGACCGAGGAGGCCAAGTTGGCGCAGGGCTTGAATGCATGGCACCAGAAATCGTCAAAACAAAAAAGAGACATTGGCCAAGTTTTTGAAAATGTTGTGGCTGACAGTTTGCGTAAACAACGATCCAACATGAAACAACTTGAGACTATAGAAACAGCAGAAACAGCAGAAGCAGCAGAAAAAGAGCAAGAAAGAGATGTCGATAATATTGCCATTTCTCGAGTTAAAGTCACACGACTAGGGCAAAATGACCGAGACAAGTCCGGAAGGCGGGTGCCGTATCAAACGGCCAAGTACTGGTATAATGCCGTGGCCGACGTGCGATATATCAAGCGCCCGATTTCCAGTATGCGAGCACTTCAATTTTTCACCCACTTGCAACTACAAAAAGAAAAACAAAAAGAAAATGGCAATGCTGAATTGACTTCAGTTCAAAGAGCCAAGATCATCCAAAAGTCTACGAGGACATGGGCGACGTTTCTGTCTTTTCAAAGAAATCCATTTTTCTTGATGCTCGAGTCGAATTTGTTGTTGGGGTATGATATTGACCGCGAGTATAATCTAGTCACCGTGGAGGAGAAAGATGGATATAGCTCTGTGTTGAAGAAAAGGGCAGGGATGCCCGAGCCTCGCGGTGGTGCAACAGGTGAAACCAACAAAACCAACGGCAGCGGTTCGAGGCGAGTTTATGGTATTGACCAACATGTGCCGAAGTTGAGGCTTCTTTGCATTGAGCTGACGGGTTTCACTCTTGTTGATGGATTAACCGACGTCCACCTCTGGAACTATTACTTGGGTAAGCAGTTTCGGCAACAAAAATCGGAGATTGAATTGTTTACTTGGCGCAACTACCAAAGCGATGGGGCGCAGTACGGTGAAGTTGTTCGAGAAATCGAGAAAACTTGGTTGGAAATGGATAAAGCGGGAAAGGAAAAGCTACGACTCGAATATTTGAATCTTCTCCATCAGGGTAAAGACATGTATGAGGGTGAGATTGTCGAAGTGGAATTTAAAAACAAGATGATTCAGAACCGCGCGAGGTACGTTGCTCACAAGGTTAGATTTGGCGACCCGTTTCTTCAACTTGACAAGGGGAACAGTATCCGACGGACAAATATACTGCGACAGACACAGCTACGTCTCGTCAAGAACTTGACAGTGGGGACTATTTCTATAATTGATCAGGTCAAACCTGTACACGCTTGGAATTTCTACATGTTTAAGCATTTACTGAAGTTGCAACAACGACACAGCACCACCACTAGTGACCGAGAAGGTTATTATCGCAAGCTAGTTGCTCGATGGGAAAACACCCCCGAGGAGCATGAACAATGCGCCAAGGAATACAAAAACTTGCTACTTTCAGGCCGCGATATCTACAAGGGCCGCATAATCCAACTTGCATCCAGTCAAGCTGTTCACGAGATGTGGGGACGACCAGTTCAGCAAGTTTACGAGAGCGGCCGATCAAAGAGACTCGAGCCCCTTGCGATGCTTGTTCATCCTCAAACTGGGAAAGTGGAGATCCTCAGTCGAATAACCGCGGACCATGCCTTCAACTACTATTTGGCAAAGAGATTGAACGAGTTGGACGAGACTCACAACTTGCCAAAGCGGAATACGCTAATACCAGACTTGGAATTGGAGTGGCTGCGAAAGTCCAAAGACGAGATGCAAACTTTGGCGTTGGAGTATCGACAACTTCTCCAAAGCGGGCAGGATTACCTCGAAGGGAAACTAGTGCCTCTTGAACAAAAACAGGAGCGGTGCGACCAAATGAGAATGCTACGGGGCCGTGGCACCAAAGCCGCGTTGCGATCGCCACTGGAGACACTTTGGGCGGCGGAACAACAAGCAAAAAGGAACGGCCAGGCGTGGCAATATTACAAATACGCGAGAATACAGTTTGACCACGTCCACGACGTAGACGAAATCACCAAGGAATGGGATGAGATGAGCATTGATGAAAAGAATGACGTTTACGAGAGTTATAAAATGTTGGAGTCGAGTGGTAAGGTGTTGATCAACGGTGAGTTGGTCACTACCAATAGTAGCTTGAACGCGGTGACGCTGCTGTAAAAATAAAAAAAAAAATAGAAAAAAAAATGAAAAAGAGGAAAGTTACGAAAATTATAGACGAATGTGTAACATGATGGTGGTTTCTCTGTTGACTAGTGACTGGGCATATAACGTTGATTTTGAAAGGTCCACGTATAATTTGTTGCCTTGCCCCTTAGCTGTCCCGCGCGTCACGTGATATAACCACTCGCACTGAAACTTTCATTTCCCGTTCCGATGGCCTCGGCTCTTCCCCTCCCCACATTCCTGTTAAGACAGGGTTCCTTTTACCCGCAGCAGCCGTTGGCTCGCGTCCAAATTAGGCAACTTTAGACGCCCACAATCAACCACGACGCTACCAACTGTCAATGCTTCTTTTTTTTTTTTGTTTGCCAATTTCACATTCAGTTTGGGAATGGAGATATTTGGATTTCAGACGGAATCAACCGTACATACTTCTCTTGCTTTCCCACAGTCAAAACCGACAAACCACACACTTTCAACTGTTTTACTGGTCAAAACCCCAATCTGGTCTGAAAGTTAAGACAGAGCACACAGACGTATACACACAGCTGAAAAATGGTTGCCGACACAGTACTTTACCACCCAACATTAACCAAGTTGGTTAAATTCTGGGACGTGACACCTCAGAGAGAAAAGACCTATAGGTTATTGGCTTACCTTTCCAGGTTTCTCGGCTACTATGCCTACAGAAAAGGCTACTCCAAGGAGACAATCGACATGTTCATCAACTTGAAGAACCAGTTTTCTTTCATCAGGAAAGGGATGAGATTTTTCAAGCCAATCTCACATTTGCAAGCGGCCGCCAAGGCCTTTGACAACAAGTTGATGGACCCCGTGTTGCAAGCAACCACCGTCATTAGAAACTTGGGCTACGCGGGCTACTTGACCATTGATGCGTTCTTGTTTGGCAAAATGTTGGGCATTGTCGACAAGTCGAGATTCCCCGAGGCCGCGAAATACGCCAGCAGATTCTGGTTGCTTGGCTTGGTTGCTGGTGTCGTTAACTCGTTGAGAATCATCTACACGTTGAGCAGCTACGAGCAGAACCCCGAGGATGAAAAGAGCGCCACCGACTTGGCCACCATCAAGCAGAAGTTGTACCTGGCCAAGAGGAAGTTGGTGTGGGACTTGCTTGATTCCTTCATTGCTTTGAACTCCTTGGACTACTTGCACTTTACTGAGGGTGACGTTGGCTTGGCTGGTGTCTTGACCTCGATCATGGGTTTGGAAGACTACTGGAGTGCTCAAAAGGCTTAAAAACTGGGGGGTTTTTTTTTTGGCTTTCCTTTTTTTGGTTTTAGTTTTTGCAGAAGTGGGGATGAGGGATGAGTCAGATGACGTTTGCTCAAGAGTGTTTGTGTAAATTGAATTGATAGAATATAGTTAAAATTTGTCGGTATGCTCGATCATCATCTTGACTTTACGTGTATGTATTCTGATGTGCAAGTCAGTTTCAACTTTGCCATTTTGCTCGTGTCTACACCTACTAGCAGATCTGAATGCACGGTGGTTGTAGAGATTAGAAGGTGTCCCCACAAATCTGTTTTTCTAGGAGTAATACACAAGCTCGCCTTTTTTTGGTTCCCAGCAGCCCATGTCCATCTTTATTGAAACTAGCGAAATCAGGGGTGGTATACATAGGAGGACCCTTGAGTTTCAGCAGCGTGTCAAAAAAAAGTCCCACTAGCAGAAACAAGGGGAAAGAATTTTTGGCTTTAAATCACGCTTGGTCTGTAGACGCCACTTTCCCTTCCCAACAAGCCCTGAGCTCCAGGCAGGTGATGCCTTTTTTTTTTTTGTTAGCTTTGTTTAGGTCAAGTTTCCCCTTAGTTCGTACCCGGCCCAATAATATTTCGCGAGCAAGCTCTTCAACTCCAGCTTCAACTCCTCGCAATTCGGAGTCAGTTCAATTAGTTCCAGAAGCAACGGGATCTCGTCTGCCAAGTCCATTTCACGAACCTCACTTGCATGATCCAGCGGTGTGTTTGCAACAGCTTGATACTCTGCTTCGACATGGGGATCACTTGCTAAGTTGTTTGACTCTGCGTACAGCTTATATAGTTTATGCCACGATCTCAGTGCTTCGTTATCCAATTGCGACATCTTTAGCGTCCACGCGAGGTTTCTGATGCCATGGGTCGATGGTCGAGGGTCTTTCTTGGGAGGGGGTTGGTTATAGGTTCGAAGTTGCAAGGCCTCTCTTTTTTTTTTTTTCCCTTTGGTTCTCCATGTTGTGACGATTTTTCAAGCATCGCGTAGATCCCAGGGTTTTTCCATTTTTGACAACCAAAAGATTGCACATCACGAGGGGATATCAGTGCTCAAGTCAACGTTTCCTGGGACTCGATAGTTTGAAGATGGCGGATTTGAAGGAGATAAGGGTTCACATAGGTAATATTTCGCCGAAGCTTCGAGCGAATAGCACGCTGTTGGAGCAGAGACTCACGAAATATAGCGACTCGATCATCTCACCGCTCGAGTTCCACACCAAGCCTTTACAAGATAGCTATTTTGCTTATGTTACGATTCTGGCTTTGCAGCTGGAATTTGAAAAATTGAAGCAGGCGCTTAATGGCGTTGTGTTTATGGGGATGAAACTCAGTGTCGGCGTTGCGAAACCTTTGTTTGCAGAGAGATTAATGCGAGAACGAGAGCGCAAGGAGAAGTTGAGCCTGAGGAAGAACTTGGCGAAGAAGGTGAAGGAATCCCAGATTGTTGAAGCGAGGAGGCAACGAATCCAAGAAGCTCGAACTCGTTTCCCTACCAACGATGTAACGGGGACCGTTCGAACCTCCACGTATTCACCTCAACTTGACATTGTCTCGAAATCTGAACATACGCTCAACCTGGGTTCCTTAGGCAGTACCAGTACTAGTGCCTCAACAAGAGACAAACACATGACACCAACATCGCGTAGGATTGACGGTACCAAGTCATACGGAGCATTTACCAATAGCCTCATTTACAAATATCGTTCAGGGAAATCGAATAGTGTCATCAAGGGAGCCCATCGACGCACACCACGCAAGGACCCTCGTCTGCAGACCTTGCGTGTGTTGGTCAACGGCGAGCTCAAGACTTTTAAACATTTCAAGACGAAGCTATGGGGGGTCGAGAAGAAAACCGCTCGAGATTTGACGTATCTGTATGATCCCAACTTGGGATGGAAAAGTGGCGATGGCCATGTAGTTGAGGCAGCTGCTGGTACATCGTGTGGAATCAATGGGAGACAAGCTATGAACTATGGTCGGGATAGTGATATTGAGGGGGTTGATGGCAGGGGGCTAAATGATACTAAGGAGGGCGACGAGAGTAGTCAGAATAAATCGGTGTTGGCTCTGATTTTGAAAGATTATGATTTCGATAAGCCGATGGAATTGGATGATGCTGATGATGACGAAATGGGAGACGATGGAGATGAGATTGAAGTTGATTCAAGGGGACGCAAGAGGATCCATCATTATGACTACGAAGTCGAGGGAAAAATAGATGATGAGCAACGAAGCGCAAGCATGGAGAAACAGGCGGATGTGGATGTCGATGTGGATGACGTCATCAAAGTGAGCACGCAGGAGTTGGAGAGACCAAAGGAGGAAGTTTACTATGATGAAGACGATGAAGGGAATGATATTCTGGATTTGCAGTTTATCGAGAATGCGAGGGCAGACCCCTACCTGGAAGAGCCGACGACAGTACCAAAGCAGTCTCCTTCTTCGACTACCGGAGAAGCAGCAAAAGATGAAGAAAACCAAATAGAAGAGGATGACTCAGATTCAGAGTTTATGCCCACGTTTGGAGTTCCATCGGAACCAGAACCAGCGGGAACCACCGAGTCGTTGCGATCCTTGCTTAACCCAACCACAGCAGCAACTTCCAACCAAGAGACAACGGCACCGGCAACATTCACACTAGCATTAGCAGAGGACGACGAGGATATAGACGAAGCCAAAGCCGAGGCGCAACGAGTCCAAGATGAAGAGCAACGTCAACTTTTGAAGCAGATCCAACGGAAACAGCAAGAGCTACTCAACCAACAACAACAGCAACAACAAGAACAAGTTCTACAAAAAAGACGCAACCAATTTGGTTTGTTCTGGCCTCATTTTGACTCGCCGTTCCTTTCGACACAATCGCAATTATCCAAGATTGGCTCAGTTGACGACGAGTATAAATACATGTGGGCAGTCGAGTCGAGTGGTCCTGCCGGTGCCACGGCAATTGACCATTCTCATGAAGGAGAACTGGCGTATGAGAAGTGGTTCTGGAGTATCCGGGGTGAGATGACACGGGAATGCAAACGCCGGAAACGAGATTTGATGCGGCACTTGCGCAAACGAAAATAGAAAAAAAAATTATATCGCATATTTCACCTAGCCATAGTCGTCTTCCTCTTCCTCTTATTCCTTGATAGATCTCGATTTCAGCATTTTTTATAGTTATAGATAGACGCAATGCCATCGACGAAAGACATCGGCGATGGAGAAGTCGCCGCGCCGCCGCGGCAACAAGACCTACCCCCCAAACTCACCCCGTTGAACGTTGGAAAAGACATCATCACGGGAATCCAAGCCCTCCTAATCAGCCCGCAAGCCCTCCGGATCATATGCCCACTCGTCATATGTCTAGCTTCGCTCGTGTGCAAAGTCGTAATATACCAGATCCCCTACACCGAAATCGACTACACCACCTACATGCAGCAAGTCGATCTAGTGGAGAAACAGGGCGAGAGGAACTATGCTGAGATATACGGCGATTCGGGCCCGCTTGTCTATCCCGCGGGGTTCATCGCGGTGTATAGCTGGATCGAGTGGCTTGTGGGCGACCTGATCCGATCGGCCCAGCAGATTTTCGGGTACCTCTATACGGCGAGTGTCGCGTTGAGCTGTGTTGTCTATGGACAGGTGTGGGATATGGTGCCGTGGCCTATTTTGTTGTTGGTGGGGAGCAAGCGGCTCGTTAGTGTTTATGTGTTGCGGTTGTTCAATGATTGCTGGACTACGGTAGCGATGGTGGCGGTGGTGGTGTTGTTGCAGCAGGCTGCAGTTTACAAAGAGACTAGGAAGGTGGGAAACCGGGGTGGTGAGGTTGTTGTTTCGAGTCGATGGCTTGATTTGAGCTTTTTGTTGAGCTTGGTTGCTGCCGACTTGTACAGTCTCGCCATCTCGATCAAGATGAATGCATTGCTTTATTTGCCCGGGTTTGTCATTGTGGTGTATTTTCTAAACGATGAAAACTTGGTCAAGTTCTTGATTGTTGTTGCTGTAATACCGGTGATTCAAGTCGTTGTGGGTTGGAAGTTTCTTGTGCCTTTGTATCACGATGAGACTGCGCGAGAGATTAGATGGAACTACTTGACGCGTGCCTTTGACTTCAACAGGAAGTTTCTATATGAATGGACGGTGAATTGGAGATTTGTACCCGAGGACATCTTTAGCAGTGACGTGTTCGCGAGGGTGTTACTTGCTGGGCACGTTGTCGTGCTTTTAATGTTTACCTTCACGAGGTTCCTCAACAAGCGAATCACGGGCAAGCTGGTGTCTCAAGTTGTGCTTGACGCGTTCAAGCCGTACGCGACCATGTCGCCGCACAATATTTTCAACAACCGCCAAACTGCTCCTCAGATCATCTTCTACATCATGGCAATTACAAACTTGATCGGGGTGCTATTTGCTAGATCGTTGCACTACCAGTTCTTGAGCTGGTACGCGTGGTTGCTACCGGCGTTGTTGTATTTGAACTTCCCCATTTACATCGGCGTGCCGTTGTGGTTTGCTCACGAGTGGTGCTGGAACGCGTTTCCCTCGACGCAGCTCAGCTCGGCCTTGTTGGTCGCTTTGTTGTGGGCCGTTGTTGCTCTGAGCTGGTTGAATTTCGACGCGTGGTTCCCGCTGCAACTGACTTTGGATGAGTACGACCAATGGGAAAAGAGCACCAAGCAGAAGAAAGACGAGTAGAAACTAGTTTGAAGAAACTTTATAACTTCATAGAAGTTTCCTCTAGCTGATAGAGCTGTAAAGATCTCCGAAACGTGTTTTTGACAGAACTGGACGGACATCTCGAGAGTGTGTTTTAAGTGGGTTCGCAGATGCGGCTGATACTCAGACACTCATCGGTAGATGCATATATAAACACACACGGCAATCGTGGCGACGAATCTCGATACATAATATACGACAATGCAGACCAAGATCGACCACCATCACCAAAACCACCACCACGGCTGACTAATGCCAACCAAGACCAAGACCAACAAGAGAGCGACAACCGATGAGGACGATGATGAGGTTGATGACAAATACACCAGCGGCAGTGCATCACGTGACACCACCCATAATTTTTTTTCTTTTTCTCTTATTTTTTTCAATGGGTCAGGGGGTTTCATTTAAATAGATCGCCATGTGCCTCTATTCCAGTTCTCATGATGCATATCTCTCCAAACTTTTCTAACCTCATAGAAGACTAGAGATAGAGAGACAACGACACTTGCGTGGAAATGAGATTGATAAGCAGTAGATTCCGGTCGGACTGGAACCAAGTCTTGAAGGAGATGTCCCTTTTGGACAAGCTCCTTCCCTTTTTAATCATCCTCGCCATGATCATCGGGATACTTTTATCGATATACGTGCCTAATTCCAGGAGGGTGTTCACTAGCTCCGACGGCGAGAACAAGTTGACCACGGTGTCGATTCCGTTGACGGTGGGGTTGATCATCATGATGGTGCCCCCCTTTTGCAAGGTGCAGTATGAAAAGTTGCTCCAGTTGAACAAGAGCAGCACTAGGCATACCAAGTATATGCAGGATATCTTGATTTCGCTTGTGTTGAACTGGGTCGTGGGCCCGCTTCTTATGTTTGGGCTCAGCTGGGCCGTCTTGTTCAACGAGCCCGAGTACCGCGTGGGGGTGATTATGATTGGCATGGCGCGGTGCATCGCGATGGTTTTGTTGTGGAACCAGCTTGCGTTGGGGCTGAATGAGCTATGCGCCATTTTGGTGGTGTTGAACAGCTTGTTGCAGATTGTGTTGTATGCGCCCTATCAGATTTTGTTCTGTTACGTCATCACGGGCGAGCCGATCGATTTCGACCTGCTGGTGACGATGGGCGATTTGTTCTTGATGGTGTTGAAGAACATCGCCATCTTTTTAGCGATGCCGTTGGCTTTTGGCGTCTTGATCCGCGTGGTGGGGTTGGTTACTGTGGGGCGCGAGACGTTTGAAACAAAAGTTATGCCCTGGATTGGGCCGTGGGCACTCGCTGGGTTGCTCTATACCATCCTCATTATATTCATCACCAAGGGCGACACCTTCATCCATGAGATCCACGAGAGTTTGAAATGCTTGATCCCTTTGCTGCTTTATTTCTTGATCATGTGGTTCGGCACCTTCTTTTTGATGCGGTTCGTTACGAATTACCGCAACTTGCGCCAGTACCGGGCAAAGAATAAGCACAACGAAGAGGAGGAGGTGGAAGAGGAGGGCTTGTTGACGTGTGGATGCGAGGAGAAGTTGACCATTGAGCAGCGCGAGAAACTGCACAGCTTGAAATGCAACGCCAATTACGCGAAAACGGTTACTCATCTGTTCACCTCGGCGTCGAATAATTTCGAGTTGAGTTTGGCGATGGCGATTGCCTTGTATGGCGACCATAGCAAACAGGCAATTGCCGCAGTTTACGGTCCGTTGATTGAGGTGCCTATCTTGTTGCTCCTAACTTTTGTAGCTAGGTATTTTAAAGTCAGATACGTTTGGCACGATGACTGATCTAGAGTGGGGTTGCTTAAACTGTTTTATATATATATAGTAGTTGATATTTGCAAATAACCATCTACTTAACGTTTTTTTCTCTGCGCTTATCCTATCACACCAGAGTTTGCAAGAAGTACCCGTCCGCACGTGATCGTGTAGCAGTAGGGCTACAGGGCCCCAGGGGCGTGAGAGTTTGGTGTTTTGCGTGTAGCTTCCGAATTTTTGCAGCCACAGCCGCTGGTGGAAGTTTTCCAAATTTTCCAGCTAGAGAAACGGAGGCAGGATAGAGCTGATAGGGTTGGCAGTTGGGGGTTAGACGAAGGCGGGCAAGGAAGGCAGGCGGTGGGGAGGGGAGCGGAGTGCGAATGCGCGGTAGGTGGTGGTGGTGGTGGTGGTAGTTCCAGCGGGGAAACAACAACTTGCTTATCGCTAACGTGGGCAATTCGGCACGTGAAGATAACCTTGCCCCTGCCTCGAGACAGCATGCTGTTTGAAGGAATCGAGCCTTTTCAGCAGTTTGTACGTTGAGTTTGTACGTTGAGCAGATACGAAAAGAAACCCCCCCCCCCCCCCACAAAAAAAAAAGGAAAACAAAGCACATTCTGAGCTGGAGGGAGCTTAGGTTGCAACATGGGAGAGATGACAAGGTGGGCACGGGCCCGCCTTTGCATCTCGTGGTCGCTGGTGCGTGAAGGTGTGCTGCACAAGCAGAGCCAGCCATACCCAGCCCAGTTCAACCGAGCGCAGCTCCAAAATTTTAAAACGCATTCTTTGGCAAAAGCCAACTTTGAAGTGCCAGTAAAGTTTTTTCTCGATTTCAGTAGAGGTGGTGTCCCACTATAGCTCATGATAGAGAGGGTCTGCTGAGAAGACGCAGGAGCAGGGGTCTCTCTGGTATCAGGTCTATCAAGTGGGAACCAATCAGGTGATAACGCTGTCACGTGACCCCCCTTCTCTCTCTCTTTTCTATCCCTCTGTTGCTGCTGGTGTGTGGGCTGGGGGCAAAGATCCAAACATACATAGTTACCAGTAGCAGTCGAGTTAAAATTGTGGCAGGAGTGCACTACTCGGCCGCCTCTCGGAGTGCAAACTACGCTGCTGATAGGGGCGTATTCACCGGTAGATGGGCACAGAGAGAGATAACAAAGAACAAGGGCCAAACCCCACGGGTCAAAAGTAAGCTGAAGCCAGGAATTATATGGCCCACTAACGAAACAACAGTAACTACGGGAGTTAGATCCCCCCTCCCCCCCTCTCTGGAATCTGTCGACTTTACTTTGCGTGAGTGTGTGGGAAATACCTCACTAGTGCGGTGCCAGTTGGTAGCACAAACCACCACGAACCAAAGACAGAGAGAGAGAGAGAAGACACTCCAGTGGAGGAAGACGGAGAAAGGCAAGAAACCTCTTCTAGCAACCCCTTGTTCATCCCTACTCTCTTTTGGCCTCTCTTTTGACCTCTCCACCTCTCGGTTCTCTCCTAAACCGACCAACCCTCTCGCAGCAGGTATCACCAGCGTGGTTTCCTCTCTTTCTCTCTACTCGGAAACAGCGTCTTTTATTTTCTCCCACCTTATTTTTTTTTTTTGATTTTTGACGACCAAAATTGCCAGTGGCATTATCACCAAATTAATCACTACGGGAAAAACAACAGAGAGCCAAAGCCAAAACCACCCACCCTTGTTGTCTCCAGTCCCCTTGCCCATCTTGCAACAGCACCCTCCCTATCCGCTTCGCAAGAGAGACCATCGGCACCACCACCCGCTCCCCTTTTTTTTTGTATACTGCCTTTGACACCACAATCCCTGTTCCTTTTTTTTTTTATTTTTTCCACATCAACGTCCCAACTACTTTTTAAACTGTCCAAGCTGTGAATTAGAAAATCTGTCTAGTCATTTGTCCGTCACTTTCTTGTTTTTGTTTTTGACTACGACCACTCCAACGACAAAACCAACAACAACAACAACAACGACAACGACGAAGAGCTCATCAGAACACCATTCGTACTAGTATGAATAATATCAAAGGCAGACCTCCTCCTGGTGCTCCTCAGTCGAATTCCATCAATAATAATCTTCACCATAGCCATCAGAATAATGCCCAGGGCAACTCTCCCAGCATCAACAGCAACATCAGCAACAACAACACTAATCGAAGTACGTCGGTAAACAAGGCATTGGACCTTTCTTCAGCAACATCTTCGCCTGCTTCCTCAATCAGCGTTTGCGACTCCACTGCTGCAAATGCCAAACAGCTCCTAAATGCCTACATTTACGATTTTTTGATCAAAAGCAGGCTACCTCAAACAGCCAGGATCTTTGTCAACGAGGCGGAAATACCCTCTATTGCCTCGTCTGCAGTTGTCAAGGATAAGCAATATGAAGCACCCACCGATGGCAGTGGTGGTGGCGTCAGTTCACCCGGTTCACAGCTGATGCAGTCTCCACTGCAATTACAGTTTTTCAAAGATTACAATTTGCCCCAGATGTCACTAACGATGGACTCGCCTCGAAGCTTTCTCTTTGAATGGTGGCAGATCTTTTGGGATATGTTCCAAGCTAAAAACGGGGGAAGAACCGATCAAGGCGGTAACAATACCAGCAACAACAACGGCAATAAAGCCAACCTTGCCATGAGGTATTACCAACTACAACTATTAAGACAGAGACAACAACAACAGATGCTATCAATGGTTATTCCTGGCTCGGTTGGGAATTTCCCTCCCCAGCAACAACAACAACAACAGCAGCAGCAACAGCAGCAACAGATGGCCAATCAACATCCTCAGTTCAATATGCAAGCTCAACCTCAGCAGCAAATGCAGCACCCACAACGACCCCCATCTCATGTTCAGCAGCAGCAGCAACAACATCTACATGTTCAGCAGCAACAGCATCCACCTGCTCCTGCTCCTCCTTTTCATCAACAGCAGCAACATGCAATGCACCCTGCACAGCAAGCACAGACACAATCTCAATCTCCGAATCAGATCCATCCTGCTCAACCTCAACCTCAAGCTCAGACTCGAAACCAGCCACAGGTGCAACCACAGGGGCAACCTCACTTGCAAGGACAGCCGCAGGGACTTCAACCGCAGTTGCAACCTCAGTTGCAAGCACTGACTCAAGCCCAGTTCCAAGCAGCTCTCAATCAACAACTCAACCAAAACTCCATGGTTGTACCTACTTCTGTCCCTCCTCAACAACAGACGCAGCCCGTGGCAACGCCGCAACAACAACAACAGCAACAGCAACATCCGGGCCAGCCTTTGAGGAATCCAAATTTCCCCAACATGGTACCTTCCAACGGCCAGCAAGCTTTCATGAATCAACAATTCCAGCAACAGGCTGCCATGAATCAGAATGTGCCCAATGCTCAAATTGATCAACAGAGAATGATGCTTCTAATTAAGCAACAGCAGGCGGCTGCTGCTGCACAGAGACAAATGAGTATGAATGCCGACCCTAACCACCCACAGCAACAGCAACAGCAACAGCAACAGCAACAGCCTCCCCCTCCTCCTCCTAATTCACAGCAGCAGCAGCAGGCAATGATGAATGCCATGGCTGCGAATCCTAATATTACATTGCAACAGCAACTTTTCCTACAGCAACAGCAGCATCAGCAACAGCAACAGCAACAGCAACAGCAGCAACAACAGCATCAACAGCAGAATATGCCAAAGAATACATTCCAACAGCAAGCTCAGAATCAGATGAATAGCTTGAGACAACAAGCTGCCGTGGCTGTTCTGCAACAGCAAATGGCACAAGTACAAGCTCAGGCGCAGGCTCAAGCTCAAGCTCAAGCTCAAGCTCAAGCGCAACAACAACAACAACAACAACAACAACAGTTTCAACAGCAACATAGTCCACCACCAGGAAGCTCGGCTGCAACTCCCATGACTCTGGCCCACAACGTTCCTCAAATGATGAGATTGAATTCCAACCAAGGCGCGCAAAAGAAAAACATCAAACTCAACGGGAAACCCAACAACGGCAACGCTAGCAACGGCACTAATTCAAACGGCCCACCTGGTGTGGGCAACGCGTTCAATGTTCCTGTAAACATGAACCAGGCCAATGGCAGGTCTGTGAATGCCTTGCAAGACTACCAAAACCAGTTGATGTTGCTCGAGACGCAGAACAAAAAGAGACTAGAGATTGCACGCAACACCGCGGGGTCCGACACCAATCTCATGGCTCTCGGCATGACGCAAGGGCAACTTCCTTCCCAACAACAACAACAGCAACAGCAAATGGCTGGTTCTTCGCTGCAGTCTCAACAGCCGACTCCCTCGATGTTTCATGCACCTGTGCCATCGGGTCAGCAGTTTAACCAAAGACCATCGCCTGCCGGATCAATTCAATCGCCCATGACCACTACAAAAAGTCCAGCAATGGGCAACAAGAAGCCTAAAAAGGAAAGCAGCAGCAATGGCAAGAGGAGCAGAAAACAAAGCGTTAACCTTGCCAATACTCCGAGCAACATTGAACCACCAGCACCAGGACCGGCACCTCAACAACAACAACAACAACAACAGCAGCAGCAGCAACAGCAACAACAACGCCGGGGATCGAATACTCCCAATATTGGCAAGAAGGATTTCATACCACTTACTCCTGTTAGCGAGCCAACCGGTGTAGATGCAAAGAAAAAGAGAAAGATGAACCTGGTGAATGAGTCTCCACGGAAGCTGTCTGCTCCCACGCCAACTTCAATCTCCAACTCTGCCAAAAACAACAATAGTGGCATGGCCGACAAGAAACATCAGCCTCCCATGATTAAAGAAGAATCGAAAGAGTCCAATAGCTTTGTCAAAAAAGAAGCTGGCGAGGATGATTTTGAAAATTCATTGATACCTCCTGCAGCGCCCACTCAAGCCACGTTTGACCACGACTTGCCATTCCGCTCCAGTGAAGCTACCGCTGGCATTGCCGGAGGCAACAACAACAACAACAACAGCGACAATTTCTTCAATGTGGACATGTTGTCGGACACGCCGCACAATCAGCACCACAACCACAGCTCGAGCAACGATAGCCTTAGTGGAAGGGGTGACGTCAACGTCGGGAACGGCGCTAGTCTATTTGAAGCGCCCGGCGGAAGCAGCGGTGGGTTTGACGATTTGGACTTTGACATTAACCAGTTGTTGGCCGAGGATGACGTTGGTGGAGACGGAAGTGGAGGAGACGTTGGTGGATTGGTGGGATTCAACTGGAATGTCGATTCGGCAATTGGGAATCATGAGTGAGAAAGGTTACGTGGAGGTAAACCAGCAGTGTTTGCCACATGGGATCAAGCTGAATCGCGTACTGGATCGAGGATCCCACACATTTTTTTCTTATTGGGAAAAAAGAATCCGGTAGTCCAGAGATTCAAGATTGAAGAGTCGCTTCTTGGTCCACGACTGTCGGCAGCTCTCAGTTGCCAGTTCCCACTTCCCAGTTCCAACCTCTCAAGAGCAAAAAGGCATACAATCAACAAAGAAAAAAAAATTTTTAATAAAAAAAAGATAGATCAAGGTCATACAACGCATGCAACATTCAGGATAGAGACATTACACATCATATTAAACATTTGTTACCCCCCCTCCCCCCCATTAGAATGCAAGGAACATTTTTTTTTTACAAACATTTCTTTAAACATTTTCTTTTTTCGAGAGATATTTTCCGTATCGTTTTATTCATTCAAAGTTTGAAAGATTTCCCTTATTTTCTTTTTTTATCCCCTTTTTTCATCACTTGAATTTTTGTCTATTTGCATCTCTTCATCGTTGAAAAATAGCAGAGATCGGGATGAAGATTGCCTAGGTTGTATAGGAATTGTTTTTCAAAATTGTATTAATACAAGGTTTTCATGTTTTGAATGCTACTAGTTTATTTCAAGAGCGGGCTTTGTCTATTTTTTTTTTTCGCTTTGCGTAACGCAACTGAACGCCCCGTGTAAATGTCTGCAAATCAACAACACACATAAACTCTGTTTCATGTGTCTGGTCATATACATCTACATGCGATTCTATCGACTTCACTTCAGATCTAAACAAGTACATGTAGAAAAGAAAAGCGTGCCCTCTTTCACTCCACTTTTTCACTCTTTTCAGTGTTTTTTTTTCTTGTTCTGGATGGAATAAACAGCAGATTCGTATCGGACGCCACCGCGACTCCAACCCCAGCGAACTCAACCATGGATCATTTGCGCATATCTAGATCTAACCTTGACCTCGAAAAAATTCCAACTGCCCCAAAAAAGACACGGTACATGCCGCAGGAAATCGACGTGGTAAAAAAAAAAACGCCATGTTCGAAATATTTTGACACTGGGTGACGCGTGAGTTTCGCCTCGCTAATGCGCATTCGAATTCCAAGCTGGCGTTGCTTGTTCTCGTTGGAGTTTAATAGTGGGAAGGTGAACTCTTGCAATTGACGCAAGGAGGGGGGACGGCGTCGATCTACGCTTTTGTACGACTGGGCGTTCCCAACGGTTCCCAACGGTGCCCAATCCATGTGGCCAGTATATCAACACTTGCAAATTTGGTCACGCTCGCGCAGTGAAGGTTTAATTTTCATTGTCACATCGAGGAGGGGGGGGGGAGCTCAAGCAACAGAGAACGGTTCAAGTGGTTCCATACCGATAAGATCTCTTCTTTTTTTCGTTCTTCATTCTGGTGTTTTCAATAGTGGGGAGGTTGATCGACGATTGCGGGATATTGGTGGCGACGGTTTCGTCATCGGGAAGCCAGGTTGTTAGTCACACGTAGGAGCACCTTTTGAGATCTTGGTGTTTTGGTAAGCTTGCGGGTCATTTGACCCAGACTTGGGGATAAAAGGTGCCATTTGAGGTGGGTCCGCTTCGTCGTCTATTTCGCACGACGAGATATCGTCTGGCTTGAAGACTAGATACGAGCGGTGGTGACGGTGGTGGTGGTAGGGTTCAGGCACTGCAGCGCTGAAATTCACAAATGTGCGATTCTTGAATACCCTGGGGTCAAGTCGCGATTCCTCAAGATTAGCGAGATGGGTGCTTGAGGTTCGATAAGCTGAGGGGTATTGATTGCGAGCTGTGGGTTTTTGGTAATGCGCTGGGGGAGTTATATACTTGAATAGTGTTGTTTATATGGGTATATGCATGTATACCCCAATTCTGACCCCATTATTGGGCGGTTTTTCGTATTTGTTAGACCAATTGAGCTGATCCGAAGGGGTAATTCACGCTGTATCTCCACTTTTCTCCTTCTTCTTCAGCCTCATTCACCCTCTTCCTGCCCTCCTTATCTCAAAGGGACGTCTCCGTCCGTAACTTGCTTCCTGGTTGTCTGAGTAGTTTGCAAGGTCTGGCGTTGTATAAATAGTTGATGGGAAGCACGAAAGCGATGATAATAATTCCTCCTCCCCCCAAAAGAGAAAAGTGATAAACCCGAGACCTGTCAAACCACGTCACCTTCAAGTGGCTCATATCTTACCAGGCTGCACCACCACATCCTCATGCTTGGAAAGCCTAAGATTCCGCTACTATGAATTCTTTCCAGCTACTCAAGGGCCCATCTTTCTCATATAGTATAGAGGGAGACATACCGACATTGACGTATCGCCCGCCCAATCACCACGCAGGCACCACTACGACTGACACTACAACTAACAATGACACTGACACTGACACGGCTTCACCCACAGAGCAGCACCAGTCGCATACATTCACATCACCAAAGCAGTACGAACAAAACACATTTATAGACTGGAGTCGAGAAAAGCTCTTGATTCCACACTTGAACTCATTTGGGAAGTCGATATCTTCCTACTTGAACATTTCAGAAAAATGGATCACGGTGCTTGTCCTGGCGATCATTTTGGGCTACGTGGCCGCTGCGATTGACTTGGTCTCGGTGTCGCTAAATGATTTGAAAAAGGGGATATGTTTCACTAGCAAAGCTGCAGAATGGAGCATATTGAACCCCTACCTGACCTGTTCTGGTGACGATTGGTATAGTTGGCTGCGGCTATTTTTTGATTCCACGGCGGTTTGGAGCAACGTTGTGATAAATTTGCCGATATATTTGGGATTCGCATTGGGGTTTGTCGCCTTGGCATCCTACTTGACCCTCAACCGTGAACACTTGATTCGGCAGTCTGGTATCCCCGAGATCAAGTTGATCATCTCGGGCTTCAACATGAACTTGACGGAGTATTTAGGCACAAGGACGTTGCTTTACAAGATATTTGGCTTGATCTTTGTTGTTAGCTCCGGGTTGTGGTTGGGCAAAGAGGGTCCGCTTGTGCATGTATCGTGTTGCGTATTCAACATCATCTACGGCGTGATTCTGAATTTCAGAACCAGGGGGTTCAAGAGCAGGGCCAATGAAGCGATCAGGCGAGAGATTCTTAGCGCTGCTACTGCCAGTGGCATATCGGTTGCATTCAATGCTCCCATTGGCGGTGTTTTGTTTGTGTTGGAAAGCATGCCGAGTTATTTTTACCCAACAAAGACCATGTGGATCTCGTTTGTTTCTGCTACGATTGCCATAATTGGCATGACTGGGTTCAACGCATTCACCGATGGCACTAGCAATTTCTTGGAACAGGATCTTTTCGAAGTTATCTTTGGTAACTTTAGTTGGTTGTTTATGGAGATTATCCCCTTTTGTGCCCTTGGTTTCGTTGGTGGCATTTACGGCTATGCGTTTATCAAATTGAACCAGAAGTTTCAACTGAAATCTTACCGCAAAAATATTCAATCCAAATTGGCCTCGCAATTAAGGATGGATGAAAAATTCGGACCTTATTTGGAAACTTTTGCTATTGTGCTAGTCACTTCACTTTTGAACTTCCCGTTGGAAATCGCCAAGTTGCCCTTGGGGGCATATTTGAAATTGCTTTTCAAAGAGTGTCCCAAAATCGTTGAAGATCAACCAAATGCAACCAATTTCTTGTGTCAACCTTCTAATGGCATCACCGTGCTCAAGCTATTTTACATCCTCGTCCTGGGTTTCTTTCTTACATCGTACACCTTTGGCATTGATCTCCCCGGTGGGATCTTGATGCCGACGCTAGTGTTGGGGGCCACGACCGGTAGGCTTTTTGGAATCTTGAGCCAGATTCTTCAGTCCAAGTTCAACTGGGACTCGTTGGCTACTTGCACCGAGAAATCGTGCGTCATTTCACCTTCATCGTACGCGGTGATTGGAGCAGCGTCGTTCATGACCGGTATCACCAAGCTCACAATGGCTGTTGTGGTGATTATGTTTGAAGTCACTGGCGCTGTTTCGTATGTCCTACCAATTATGTGTGGAGTCATGACTGCTAAATTTGTCAATGACTGGTTGTGCCCTTCAAACATCTACGATGCGTGGTTGCAGAACAACTACAACCAGCCGGGGGACCCTGAATTTCGCGGCAAGGTCAATGAAGGGAAAGGCACTGGCTTGGTTTCGTTTTCCAACTTGACCACCACTATAAAATCGAAATTACCTGACGTAACGGTGAAATCATTAATGGTTCCCTTTGAGCAGATGAAGTGTTTGTGTTTAATTAGTGAAGATGAGCCTTACACAATGAGCTCGCTATCCAATTTCATCAATGACGATGCCCATGAAGGATACCCCATGATTGTCGACTACACCAACCCGATCTACATTGGATACGTTTACAAATCAGAGATTGCCACGAGACTCGCCGGCTTAGATAAAGACGATGCGCATCAGCCAATCTCGATTCAAGTCGACAACTTGCCCAAAAGCGCATTATCCATACAATTGCATTACGAGCGCAAGCTCGAGAGCTTTATAGAATTTCACGTGAGCGTCGAGCCATCGTTGCTTTACACCAACGACTTATCACCAGCTATATTGATACTCGAAGAGTTTGAGAAACTACACTTGAACCATTTGGTTATTTTCAACCATAACAATATCCATAACAAATACATGGCCGGCTTTATTGACAGATTTATCCTTGCGTCAACTGTAAATGACAAATTTGGCAACTTGGTAAGCGAGTTGAATGACTTTGAGGCTATCAACGAATACGATTTGGAAACGGCAAATCTAGTGAGGCATGATAACGGCGGCAGAACCGGCGGCGACGACTTTGACGAAATGATGGTTCTTCGTCTTAATAGAAAGAGTATAGAGTTGATAACATGAATTGATTCTCTCTGTTCGCTGGTATGATGTCACGTGCATGGTGTCACGTGCATAAAGTCACGTGCAGCCCCGGAACCAAAAACAAACGCCAGAGTCTACATCAAGAGATCTTTACTGCCAGTACCCAGACCGCCGTTTGCAGCACATTTTACAACACTTTTCAGGGGTCTATACCCACATCCTTATTGATATACTAGTCTCCCACTTGTGAGCCAATCCAGTTCCCATTTTACAGAAAAGAAAAACAGATGGCCAAGAGTATACTCAAAGACAACACGTTACCACTACTGCATAATTCACGACGCGTGTCATTCGCGCCGGAAGTCACCCTACATACCTTCCCCGACCTTGAAGCAAACATTAACCCGCACAAGAGGCGGAAAACCGATGGTGGCGCTTCGTATGGCGATATCCAGGTTGGCCAAGAATACTATTATTCCGGGCCTCTGTCTTCGTCATCGTCATCTTCGGGGAGCCAGGTTGATGAGGTTGAGTCTTCAGAGGGAGAAGCTGAGATTGATAAGCCATTGAGTGATAGTTCAGATGAGCGTGAACGTGAGGATGAAAGTGACCAGAGTGATGATATTGATACGGATGACGAGGCTGTGAAGGATGTGCGGCGCTCGATTCAAGTGATGGAAAAAGTTGAGATTGTAGTCACAGGACGTCGACTCAGTGAGCAACAACAAGAAAAAGAGCAGGAGCAAGAGCAGGAGCAAGAGCAGGAGCAGGAGCAAGAGCAAGAGCAAGACATGCAAATTACTGAACCCTTGAATGTTCTACCACAATCGAAAAAGTTGGAAGATGAAGTAACGATGGAAATTACTCAACCGCAGCCATTGCCACGGGCACCACAGGCACCACAGGCACCACTAGCTAAGAAGGAAGGCGGGGAAGAGGTGACGATGGAATTGACCGGATCTATACCTGCCACTGTGCCCAACTTGATCCCAAGACCCCAACTCGAAAACTTGCCAGAAGAGAATCTGTGGTTTCATGAGCTGGCTGTTGGCAATGGCGACGAAGTTCAAGATGAAGGACACGATGGGGAGATGCAAATAAGTATGGAAATTACCGAAAGGGTTTCTCGCAATAATGTCACAGATTCAGCAGTTGCTCCAACTGCGAACCTACGGACATCAATAACCGCGGGAACAGCCAATGACCACGATGTAGATGTGGGCGTGGATGTGGGTGAGCAAGAAATGGAGCTTACAGAGCCGGTGAAATCAACCATTGTCAGTGGCAAAGATGCCGATGCTGGAGACAACGACGGAGCTGAGCCTATGGGGATTACAGAGCAGTTTAGGTTGTCTCCCATTCAAAGACCAGCGTTGATGGACATCAAACCGACTTTTGAAAACTTGCCATCTTCTTCGCCAATGAAACTATACGAGACGAATGAAGGTAAAATAAAGGAGAAGGATCGCGATGGTAATTATGATGGCGATAAAAAATTGGATGACTTCAAAGCACCTGACGGAGCACCTGGCGAAGCACCCGTGGAATCAGTGACCTCCACTACTCTATCTCGGGAGACTACTCCTTCAGGTGAGACCTCCGGGGAGCTAAACCCAAAACCAAAGCTAAACGAAGAAGTATCTGCGACTGGAGTTGACCTGCTGAAGCAAACAACATTGGCAAACGAGACAACCGCGAAGCAGCACCCGAGCTTGGCCAAGTTTCTCAAGGACATTTCCGTCAACTTCTACATTGAAAAAGTAAATGACTCATTTTCTCACAGTGCCAGTGATACCTCAATGCAATATGGCAACAACGAAAGTGATCCAACATTGGTTGACTATATCCTTGCTAAACCTTACTTGGATCTCTATGCCCAGTACCAGTTCTGTTGTCATGAACTTTATCGAAGGATAAACAATTGCGACAAGGCGTACGAAGAATATGTCGATCTCGTCGAACTGGATCCCGAGGCAGTCAAAAATATAACCGAATATTACAACCAAGATCCGCAAGAACGGTCAGCCACGAGTCTTCAGTTGCAAAACGTGCGAGATATCGCCATTTTGCAAAGCAAACAAAATTGGCACATCTGGAGCGCCGAACTAGCCACCACGATAATTGATTCGTTGCGGGTGTCGAAGAACGAGCTTATCAAGGATCGAGATTTGTTGAGGCAGGATAAGGACATGCTCCACAAATTGAATCAGGATGCAGCTGGCTATGTTGCAAAACTAAAGACGAGGGTCGCCAGTATTGTTAAGGCCAAGAACGAAATCGAGAAGTTGACTGACCCTGAAGACTTGAAACGGGTCAAGGATGATTTCAATCGCATGCGGTCGGAGATGCGCAATTTAAAGTTGGAACTACTGGAGAAACAAGCAAGGTTGATGATATTGGATGCCAGGATCAATGAAATCAACAAGAGCAAAAGAAACCGTGAGCTGCAAATTGCCGATCTCGAATTTGAACTGGACCTAGTGCGCGGCTTCACTGCTTCACAAGCTAATGACATTAAGCGACAGTTTCAGTCCGTTTCCAAACAGACTAGATTACAGTATTTGAAAACCACCCCCGAGATGGCATTGGTGTTTCTATTTGATCAAAGTCTTGAAATGACCTTTGATTTCAAACGCAAGAAACTTGAAGTTGTCGAAAGCAACACCAACAACTTGCATTTCAAGCAATTGCTAGATTGTGCATTCCAATGGCCAACTTTGACGCTTGATGAAAGGGGCAACAGTGTACCTGTTGCTGAACGGTTTGCATATTTCGTCAAGTTTTGGAACTGTTTGAGACAGTTGGATGACAAGTTGTATTTCATATCTTTCAAATTCCCCGTGGTTGTCGAAGTCAGTGATGCCGATAGTGGCAACGTCAATTTCACGATTGACTATTACAACTTCCAGCACCTGATGAAAGTGCCCATATTTGGATCGATTGCTATTCACGATGAGTCCTTGCTTGATTTGGAAACCAAGTTGCAATTCGAGATCAAGTCTTTGGTTGTTCCCGCCGAGACCCGGGCTGCAATTGTTTCCGATATGGTCAAGTCGTTGCGGTATGATGCTATTGCCAACGTTGCATGGGTTATTTAACAGTTTGCTCATATATGTTTTCTTGAAACGACGCAAACGGCTTTTCCTCCCTCGCTTTCTTTCACCTCCCCTCTAGAGTAGCTTGAACCACCATTTTTTCAGAAACATTCCATCAGGTCATGTCAATTGTGAAGAAAAAGAAAAAGATCTATATATTGTATATAAAACGCAACCTCCCATATCTTACAGAGACATTTTCAATGAGTAGCCCCAAGCAATAAAGTGGCACTTAAGCAGATAACCATAACTGCGCCGCCCCAAATCGCCAACGCCAACCCGCCATACTTGCAGAACTTTTCCAACGGCGTCAACTCCACCTGCGGCAGCTCGTGTTCGCCATCCGAGGGTTTGATCAACAAGTAGCCAAAGAGGCCCGGCAACAAGAAGCTGATGCTGACGCTGCCGGTACTGCCCACGAACGCCAACACCTTCGCCAAGTTCGTGACGCTAATGGCCACGGCGTAGCTCAACACCACGATGGCGGTGGTAATGGCGTAGAATTTCCTGGTTGTAAGCGGCACCACGATGGGGTCGTGGCCCTGCGTGTCGTGTGCCCCTTCCATTGGCGTCGTCGAGATGAAACTTTCATCCGCCTCCGTGGCTTCAGTAGCTTCGGTGTCGGCGCGGCTCGATGCCACGGACTCGATGTCGGAGCTCAAGCTCGTGTACCCCGCTGTTGTGTTGTTGCGCTTGCTCTTTTTCATCTTGAGCGAGTCGACTCCATGCTGGATAAAGTGGATCACGTGGTTGACGGATCCGCGACACGGGTGGCATTGGAGCGGAAATGATAAGCTCACCATCACTACGATGCAGAGGCGGCCCACGAGGCTCGAGATGGAGGAGCTGGGGTACATTGATATGATGTTTGCGTTGACGGTGGATCCGAACGTGAGGTAGCCGAATATGCCGACGACGAGGTAGGAGGCGAGCGCGGTGGCAATGGCGTTGCGGATGATGAGATTGGATTGGCGCGTCTGCGAACCCAGGGTTGGGTGCGGCTGGAGCTCGTTTAAGATGGCAAACATGTTCTGGTGGCATGTGTATGCAAAGACAAACATGGGGAATGAGGAAAGTGTTTTCTGGAGTGAGCGCGGGCCGAACCAGGTTATATCCTGGGGGATAGCCAGCGCAGCTCTCACCATTAAATCCGTGGTAGTGGTGGTGGTGGTGGTGGTGGTGGAAGTTGAGGCATTGCCCATCAACACCAAAGCGAAATATTTTTCCACCACCAAACAGATCAAATACGCCACACTAAACAAGGCAATGAAGCTAGTGTACTTCAAGCTATCCATTTTCTTGAGATACGAAAGCGGCGTAACCACCACCGCCATAAAGATCGTGATCCAGAAATTACGATGCATGAGCAACGTGTTCTGCCCCTGGCCCAACGTCTCCATGATTTTCGGCATCAAGTCGCCAATGACCACGAGATAGCTCACCCCGACGCCGAAGCACTTGATCGAGATGGCCAGGTCGAACAAGATGGAAAGCTTGGGGTACGTCAATTGCGCCAAGCTGAAGTACAGCACCGTGCCGCGCTGGTCGGTGTACTTGGCGACTTTGTTCTGCAAGTAGAGGCCAAATGCCGAGGTGAGCGAGGACCACACGATGAGGACGAAGCCGAACACTAGCCCGTTCTGGGCTAGACCAAAGGGCATGGCTAGGATGCCTGCTCCTATTATTGTGTTTAGAAGGTTGATTGTTCCTGACTTCACGGTGGCTCTACCCATGTTGATTTTCTGATTTTTTCGTTTTTTTGTTTTTGAAAAGTAGTGCGGCTCTAAAGCTGGAGCTGCATGTAGAAATCCAGGTTGTCAAAGTTTCTGGAGGGTTGTGGCGCCGTGGTGGTGAAGCTGGCGGACGAGTAGTAGCTTTGTTGATCTTCTACAATTGGAGTTTATGGCTGTATGAAATAACAACCCCCAATGCAATGTCGCGACACGTACATTCGCGACACTTGCTATCTTGACATTTGGCTCCACATTCATCAGGTTGCGAAAACCTCACGGCCCACTCTCCGAAACTGAATCAAATTGATGGCAGATGAAATTGAATACAAATACAGAAACAAAAAGAAAAAACAACATTATGGGCAACAGCGTGATAATACTATAAATAAGCAGAATAAGAAACTTTATTCAAAAAAAAAAAAAATGGTTAGCTAAAAGGTCTGAGGAAGGGAGGTCTGGTTGAACAAAACAAAAAGAAAAACAAACAATATTGGTGAAAGTTATCAGCAAATAGCAAAATATAGCAAAGATCTTTCTCCTTTGAGCGAGTAATGAAACCCCACTACAAAACCTAATCCCCGCTAGCGCTGTGTTTTTTTTCTTTTTTGTTTGCACTTAAAAGACCAACCAACCGACAAGGAAGGAAATCAAAATCAAAACCAAAGCAACAGGCAATGACAAGCCGGTAGCAGTCAAGTCTGAGTCAACAATAGCGGAGACTGGGCTACGGGAAGCGGCTTTTTCGTTCTGGTCCAACTTGTTGGACAAAGTTTGAACTTGTCTTGCCAAGGCTTCCAATTCACGTTGGACAGCTGGGGACGAGGCTTGCTGTTGTCCACCAAAACTGTTGTAGCCACCTTGTTGTTGTTGGTAGTGTTGCTGTGGAGGTGGTTGTTGCTGGTAGCCGGAGTAGCCATTAGAGCTATCGTTGGCGGATCTAGGTTGGTTGTAGGAAGCGTCGCCATTTTGTTGGTAGTTGTAGCCAGTAGATCCGCCAGCAGTTTGACCAAATGGGCTTTGTTGTTGCTGTTGTTGCTGAGGAGGTGCTTGTTGGTGGTGTTGAGGTGGTTGTTGTTGTTGTTGTTGTTGTGGGGGTGTTTGTTGTTGTTGTTGTTGTTGTTGTTGTTGGTAGTGGTTAGCGGCTCCGTAGGCACCAGCACCACCAGCAGCAGCTGCTGCTGGGGCAGCTGAGTCGTGGTGAGCTTGAGCTGGCTGTTGTTCCTGCTTATCTGGACCAACAAGGTAGCTGACTCTCAATTTCTTGGAAACAACTGCGCTCTTGTTTTGGGCCTCCAATCGGGGCCAGATTTCGCTGACTTTTGAGGCATCAGCGTGAGGAGGAGCTGGCACGGAAACTAACAAGAACTTGTCTTTACATTTGTAGTCCTGGGGCAATGGTTGAGAAAAGCCTTGCAAGATGATGGACACTTGCTGGGACTCACCTGGTTGGAGAACCGAAGCGTTTGGTCTGACACAGTACAATTTGGGTGCGGTGGTCTTGACCTTAAAAGCCAAAGGTTGTCTCGTTGGATTGGATAAAGTTAAATACTCAGTAGTCTGTTTGGTGAAGGAGCCTGTTCAAAAAAAAAAAAAAAAAAAAAGCAAGACGTTAGTAAATGCAAGTTGGATTTTTTTGGTTAAACACGAGACACATTGGCAGAGTCTTGGTGGATAGTTAAGCTCAAGTGCAGTCATGTGGATTCTAAAGAGCCTATTCCACGATAGCCGAGAAGAAGAAAGCAAACACGAGCCGTGAATGACCTTTTGAGGGTGGACGCCCCCTATTTCCTTGACTCCACCAGTTCTTCTCTCGAAAAATTTAACGAAAGGAGGGGCCGGTTGGCCAGTTGTATGCCCATGAAGTAAAAAAAAAAAAACATACCTGTGAACTCCAAAGCGCCTGGTGAAACTTCCATTTTTTGATATCTTTGCTTCTATATTTGTCCGCGTAGCAGATGCCCGTCTATAAAAAAAAAATCCCGAACGATATATACTCAAGTACTGCCGAATGGGGTTGATGCCAAAGGATGAAAACCAACAGTAGGTAGGAAGAAAGAACCAAAAACTAACAAAATGACCGGGTCGCTTGAAACGTTGTGGTGAAGTTCCTCTGTAGTATATATATAAGAACCAAAAAAAAAAAAAAGTGTGGTGATACCGGCGGCCATATATACCCCCCCGGCAGCCGAGTCTCCCCTCAATTTTCGGGAAGGCGGCGTGTGTGACCCAGCCCACTTGCAGCAACACTATCCAGCGAGAGAGACTTTCACCGCAATGCGTTTAATTAGAGCCAAGATCATAAGCCAATCTTGGGATTTGCCCGTTACTCCATCAACCCATCCACCAGTGAAACTGCCTTGACCTTTTCCTCTTTCGACACCGGTGTCTTGATTGCGGGAAAAATAAACCACAATCAAAAAAAGGGTTCAGCCATTATCACCTCCAGAAAGCTCCACGGTATTACCTTAAACGGTAGTGGTTTTTTCACCTCCATTTGGTAGCGCCTCTATTACAACCCGAAGCCGAAGATGGGCGTTTTCCTTCTGGCACCACTAGGTTCATTCCAGCTGCGTATGATAAAGTCGAGTGCAACAACAACACAACAAGGGCAACCTCGCCAGAGATATGCTCCTGCCAATCGAAGAGGTAAAGTTGGGGCCCGCGTGTTTTTGTGCCTGTGCTAGAGAGACAAATTGCACAAATCGCCAGAATCTCCGTCTTTCGCTTCCCCGCCACTACTAAATGACCCCACAAGCTAGACAGACGGGGAAAGCCAACTCGCAAGAAGAAGAAACCAGAAACCAAAAGACAAGACAAGTGAAACGCTGAAAAAAAAAAAAAAGAAAGAAAAGCCCACCAGGCTTCCAATTGGTTCAAGCTTGCTCCATTTCTCTCCGATTACAAGCTTGCTAAAATATTTCACTGACATGGAAAAGAAATGGGACCTTGTCTGCCCCGGTGGCTCTCCACTTTGATTTTCCCACTTTGTCCAAAACGCGCATGCGTCAATGCGGACTTAAAGAAAACAAGGCACCGCCAGCTGAAATAATAATATATGGATTATAAGCTGTGCTGCACGTGACTTGTTTCTATTATATTTCACCCACACTTTGCACAACCGATACGTAATAGCTACTGGAAACAGACACCAAGTGTGCAATAACCCACAGGCAGAACCCAAGTGTGCAATAACCCACAGGCAGAACCCAAGTGTGCTATAACCCACAGGCAGAACCCAAGTGTGCTATAGCCCACAGGCACAACCCACTTTAGCTTGTTGAAAGAGATACATAAAGCTGAGATTTTTTTTTTATTTTTAGTTTGAGGTTGTCCATCAATCACAGACCCGCAAGCGTGAAATTTGTAAATTTATGCTATATCCGCGACGTTGGGCCGTTTGCGGAATTAACCTGCTGGCACATTTCTCTCTCTCTCTGGAGATTATGTAGAGATGGTGGGTGTGTGAGATTAGATGGAGTGACTTTACTAGGCGTCTTCTTGCTGCAAAGTTTAGATTCGAGGTGCTTGGATTTGAACAAATCACGTGCTCAGTTGGAGTAAGTTCTTGTTGCTGGACAAGTCTAACATCGATTTCGACTACACTCACAATCTTCACCTCTAATAATCATCTCCCTTGGTGACAACCTCCTTCCGATGCGGATGCAAGATGATCGTATGCTCAAACTGGGCCGTGTAACTGCCGCGCTTATCCACAATCGGCGGGTAATCCTCAACAACACCGGCACGCACCAACTGGTTCAAGGCAAACAAGTACTTTTCCTCGCCTTCCCGCTCCAAATACCGTCTACACCAAGGCAAGGTGCCGAAACTGGCATCGATCTTGCTAAAGAGCGCGCGGGCCCGCTCGCTCAACCCCTTGACGCCCGCGTCCATGCCCGCGTTTAACGCATAATGCGAACACTCCCCCTCGGGCACCACGTACCCTTGGCCCGTCAGCCCAAAGGTCTCAATCGCAAACACCTCGCCTTCTTCCATCTTGGTCATGTCGCCATTGGCAATGATAGGCACCGACTTGCCGCCGTGGATCACGTAGTCCCCGATATTATGCCCATTGAGGTTCCTAATGCACTTGATGGCGGTGCCGTCGCGTGTCTCGTACGACTCCATCACTTCTTGAATCGCAGCGCCAACATCGTTCAACCGCACGTCGATCCCGGACTCCCGCACTCCCGTGTACGTCGCGTCGCGCACCGCAGCCAAGATCTCGTCGTATTTGCCCGTCTCGTCAAACGTCATCGTGAACGCCGAGTCGCAGATGCGCCCGTTCACGTGCACGCCAATGTCCACCTTCATGATGTCCGAGCTCGCCAACACCTTCTTGTCGCCCGTGTTGGGCGTATAGTGCGCCGCCACGTGGTTCAACGATAACCCGGTGGGGAAGCCGACTCCTGCAACTTTGGCAGCAACGTTCCCCGCGTATGTGCGGATCGACGATTCGATAATGTCGGCAATCTCGAGCATGGTCATACCGGGGCGGATCTGCGACTTGGCCTTGGCGCGCACCCGGCGGTGGATCTCGGCTCCCTTGCGGAAATCTTGCCATTTGGCCATGTTCTGGTTGTCCAAGTAGCGCATCTCTTCCAGCGTCGTGCGGTAAGTGTTGCTGTCCATGGGGTGGTCGAGCCATTGGCCCTCGGGGTAGATGCCGTCGGGGTACGAGTGCTCGATGCTCACCAATTTCTTCTTCTTGTTGCTCTTCTTTTTCTTTTTCTTGTTTTTGGGGGGGTCGCTGGTGGTGTTAGCGGAAACTCCTCCCCCGTTGTCGTCTTCTTCATCCTGGTCATCCTCATCGCCGTCTTCTCCGGTTTTCGTCGTCAGTGGAGAGGCGTTGGCGTTGGATGCGGATTTGGGTGTAGTTTCGACTGAATCAAGTTTCAACCCATCCGTTTTGGCTTCTATATCTTTGACCTCCGTTGATGCCATGTTCTTTTTTTTGGATGTTTATTCTGATGAAAGAAGATGAAAAGGAAGAAATGAAATTTTTAGTAATATCCGCTAGAAATCTCCTCTCCTTCGGCAATTCAGAGGAGCAGAGAGTGAAAAAAAAAGAAAAAAAAACTGTGCAACCAACCACTTCCCGACTCCACGGTTGCAAAAAAAAAAGGCCGTCACGGATACAAATTTTTACAATACAAATTTCTAGATATTCTTTTTTTTTTTTCCGTTTTTTCTTCCACGTCTAAATATCTCTCATACTGCCAGCCGACCCAGTAGTAGTAGCAGTGGCAGTAGCAGTAGCGGTAGCACCAGCACCACCAGCGTTACTAGTGGTGGTGGTAACGTTTTCAACGTTAGGAGGAGGAGGAGCGCCATGATTATTAAACAACACCTTGTTGAAATTCCACAATTTACCATCGCTGCGCTTTGCACCTGGCGTCTGACCACTTAGACCCCCGGCGCCGCTGCCACCGTTGATCACGCTGTTGAAATCGGGAGTCCGCAATAAATTCTGTTTCAACGCCTGTCCAGGTGACGGGGTGAAAATATTGACATAGTCATTCATGTTAAAACCCTGCGGCGTTAGAGTCAACCCCGAGGACGGTAAATTCGACCCCAAGTTGCCGCCCAAGAAGGGAGTCAACCGGTTTTGAGGTGTTCGTGCGTTGCTAGGATGATGCTGGCTTATTCTCTTGGGCGTTGCTGGTGGTAAAGGAGGTGGGACAAAGGTCGTGCTAGCCAGGAGCTGACCTTGTTGTTGTAATGGTTGTGGTTGTGATTGTGGGGCAGAAAGCGGCTGCAATTGCGGTGGGTGATCGCTGGGTTGTGGGTGATTTTGTAATGTGGCAGGCACATCGTTAAACGAGACGCGCGGTTTATAGGCTTTGGCGGGACTAGGCGATGTGGCAAGGTAGATTAGCAAATCGGCACCCTCGGTGTCGGCAGGTGCCGGCCGGGGAGTCTTGGTGACATCATGCGCTTCTCTCGTGCTTTCGCTGCTTCTCCTCCGACTTTGCGAGGGTCGAATTGGAGATCTGGACATGTCCAACGAGGGTTTCAATGCTGGGGTGTGGCGAGGTAATTGGTGGGACGACTGCAGACTCGGTGCAAGTTCAGCCAAGACCATCTTTGTAGGCGAAGAAGCACTGGTGCTAGTATTGAGTCCGGTTTTTCTTCTCTTTGTTGGAGAGTCGCCCATTATTTCATCGCCATCTTGGCCAAACGTTGTTGTGTTTTTCAAAGGGGACGAAGAAAGAAACACTGCTGCTGGTGTTTTCATGTGTGTTGGAGATCTGTGGCTCGGGGAGTAAAAATTTGGAGAGGAAGATAACGTGGTTGTGTCGTTTGCTCGTAAAGGTGAGTCTTTGTATTTGCTCTTGGTGGCACTGCTAGGAAGGTAATTTTGCAAAGGTGAGGAGGCCGAGGCCGAGGCCGAGGCGCTTGAAGGGGGCAAGCTGCTCTTCATGTTTGTTGGCGACAATGTCTGCTTTGCCGCGATGCTCGCCTTGGAGAGCTTTTGCTTTAGTTGCCGCGCGATCTTGTCGAGCTCCTCTTTTTTCAAGGGAGTCTTGATTTTACCCCCGCTCGAACTAGCACTTGGTGTAGTGGTGGTGATTGTTGACATGTTTCCACGTGGTGATGCTTTGGTAGTAGTTTTAGTTGAAGAGGACGGAGACTCAATGTCGATATCCTTACAGTGCATACACCAAAGTAGGTCCTTGGTTCTAGTGATGGTTTGGTGGTTTGATGGTTTGAAGGTGCTGAAATATTGTCAATATATAACAGCAGTCTAAATTTTTTTTTTTTTTTAGACGTGTCGGTTGATGGGAATGTTCAGTTAAAAGTGTCTCCTTTCAAATGTAGTGTTTCTGATACTGCAAAGTGACCAATAGTCTGACGAAAACTCACCCACTCGCTGGCAATTATGAGCAGTGCGTCCCTGGGCTGACTCGAGGATATATTCAGCGAGTAGCGGATCCTCTCCTGTAGTAGTAGCCAAGTGGGATTCAGCCGTCGTCTGGTTGTTACTGCTACTTGCAAAAGACCAAAAAAAAAATTGCCGGTGGTATTTTTTTTTTGGTTTAAATTCAATGCGACTGCAGTCGAACTTCGCTCCAACAGTTTCGCGACGGGCTAGTGGGTGGGAAGAAGAAAACAAACAGAGTAAGCGAATGTGTGGTAAAGAAAAGGAAAAACGAGGTAATTGAAGTTGAACGGGATAGGTGAGGTTTTAAAGTATAGAAGAAGGAGAAGTCGAGGCTTGTAAATGGCAGGTGACGCTGGGGAAAGGGTAAAGGTTGCTTCAGAGGAACTCCACTGCGTCAATTCCCGCGAGAAAGAGAGACGCGTAGCGAGACGTGTTAGCGACGTTTGGTAGCGCGTAATTTGGCCCAAATAAGCAAATCTAGCGGCGGCATTGCCGAAGGAGCCATATTTAATTTGATACTTGTTTGGCAGCATGAGGATACTGTTGGATTCGGATGAGAAAAACCCCCGTTCGTTCGTCAAATGTTGGATTTGCATTTGCGTCTTTTTTTGTTGAAATGTCTAGATCTTGGCAGTATTGTGCGGATACATGTCTGGTTACAGTTTGGAATTTGTATGAACCTTCATCCGACTTAGCCACGAACCGCGTTTCGCGCGGTTGACTGAAGATTTTTTTTTTCATCAAATTTTGCAGCCAAATCGCCAGTAACACTCTTTGTTAAAACAATTCAAAGCAAAGTGAAGCAGCGAAAAAGAATGCTGTAGGGTCGAGTATGCTCTCTTTGGTAGGCGTTGTGACTGCTTTGATGGACTGGGCATTACCCACAACCGTCATACGAAGTTTTGTTTTTTTTAAAAAAAAGTGGATACACCCTCTCATCGGCTGTCCCTACCGTGTAGCACTACACGTCCGTTGCTCTACTTCCTTGGTAACGACTGTTTCCTTTCAAAAAAAGAACAAGGGATCAAAGACTGGAGTGTTTTGTCTGTTTTTGCAACTTTGAACTTGCAAACCGGTAGATCACGTGACGAGCTTGCAGCTCTCAGGGTGGCACATACGGCTACGATTTAGGAGAGAGAGAGAAGAGAAGACCAGGGATGTGGGGACTGAACCTGAGACCTGAATGCAAAGAGAACCTCTTTTTCTCTTTCTATCTCAACTGAAAAAAGGCGTCTTGATTCGAGTTGTAAACTGGGCGATATCCTGTTATCGTTTGCAAAGGATGGGCCCTCGCAGCTGGCCGAAATTTTTCACCTTCACCACACAGGGAGAAAGAGCGAGAGAGGATAATAATTCGTTATCGCTTTCACGGACGCTAATCTCGCGCAGTCCATGATATACACCACAATTATATAAAACTAGAGAACCTCTTTGGTTGAGCTTGCCAAACACTCTTGTTGTCAATTTGTTGAACCACCACACAAGCTTTAGAAGACCCGTGCACGATGTTGTTGCTAACAGCAGTGCTTTTGGCCGTTTACCTCGCCTACCAGCTCTTCAACAGCATCCTCCCTCATTTCCTTCTAGTGCCGCCGCAAAGATGGCAAGACAAGTTCCTCAAGGTGATGAAGCATGACAAACCGATATATCTCAAGGTTGGAATGAAGCGTCTGAGCATGAGGAGGAGACTCGTGTTGGCTAGCAGTGTGCCGTCATTCTACACCAATTTCCGTAACAACAAACTAAAGATTTCGCCGCAGGATTCAGCCAACGAAAAGCAATTCATGGAGGAAACGCGAAGACGCGATGTCGAGGATCCTCAGCGCAGGATCATATATGGGTTTTTCCATCCATATGCAAACAATGGTGGAGGTGGCGAAAAAGTGCTTTGGCAGGCGGTGCGTGCTACACTTCAACAGGACGCGAAAAATATATGTGTCGTATATACTACAAACTTGGATGCCGAGCCATTGGATATACTAAACAAGGCTCAAGATAGATTCCATGTTGGGCAATTGGACTCTTGTCGAGTTGTGTTTATTTACTTGAGACAGTTTGGCAAATTGGTTGATGGCGCATACTGGAAACGTTTCACCATGATTGGACAGCTTGTGGGTACAATGTTGCTTAGTTTCGAAGCTGCGTTTGAACTTTCGCCCGATGTATGGGTCGATACCATGGGACTACCTGGCAGCTACATCGTGGCAGCCAAAGTCTTGCGGGTCCCAGTTGTTGCCTATGTCCATTATCCGATTTTGCAGGAGGACATGTTCAACAAGCTCAAGTACCGTAAATTGGGCGACTTGACCCTGATTCGCAGTGGTTGCGACGTGGTGAGCTACGGAAAACTCATCTACTGGTCAGCATTGTACTATTTTTACGTCTATTTGGGCTCGTTGGTGGACTTGACACTTGCCAACGGCACTTGGACGTATCGCCATTTGCAGAAAATATGGTACATGAACAAAGGCATGGGCCACTCGATGGAGATCTTGTACCCGCCATGTGGCACCGAGGAATTGACCAGTGGCACTACCAATACCAAAAAGAAAGAGAATAGGCTCTTGTATCTTGCACAATTCCGTCCTGAAAAGCGCCATATTTTGGTATTGAAAGAATTTCAACAGTTCCTTGCAAACAACTACCCCAACCTCGGAACCAAAACCTCACCCACGGCGGCTCACAAGGACGAAATACCAACTTTGGTCTTTGCCGGCTCGTGCCGCACAAAGGACGACACGGCAACGTTGGAGTTTTTAAGGTCGCAAGTTGACATTTTGAACCTCGGCGGGTTTGTCACTTTCGAAGTCGATATACCGTATGCGCGAGTCGTGGAGTTGTTGACGAGCTGCAAATTCGGAGTGAATGCCATGTGGAATGAGCATTTTGGAATCGGCGTGGTTGAATACGTGGCAAGAGGCTGTATCCCAGTTGTGCATGCTTCAGCAGGCCCCTACCTTGATATCGTGTTTGGTGGTGGTGGTGACAACAACCAGAGTTTGGGTTATTTTTTCAAATCTTTTGCTGATCCTGACTTTGATGGAAAAATCCAAACTCGAAACGAACCTGAGGGGTACTTGACTTTCAAAATCAACGGAGAAACAAAACAATTTCCAACTTTGGAACATCTCTTGACTGAAATGTTTGTCACTAACAGGGAAATGGTTCTGGATAGTCTCTTGGAGGCAAAGAGAAGATTGGGGCAGGAAATTGTCAGAGAAAAGTTTTCGAATGCCAAGTTTGACACGCAGTGGGTCTCATACATTGAACAAGCTGACGACCTCGAGAAAAGCTATAGAAACGATAGACGTGGCAAGCTAGTAAAGGTGTATTAGGGTTGGTATAGCTCTTGAAGATATCATGGTTGGGGGCCACATCTGGTAGCACCCCCATAAGTAGTGTATAACGTGTCCAGATTTTTTTTGGCAGTACGAGAGACGACCGAATGAAATGAACTCGAGTGTGGTGAGAAACCACAACCAGTACCTAGACGACGTTGATTTCAAAGGAACACCAGACCACCCAGACCTCCAACCAAGCAATTCATTGCGACACACGCCCACTCACGACAACAGCCAACCCGAGATCCCGTCACACGAGGTTTTTTCCGTCTCACAGAATAAACAATGAAGTTGGACATCTCAAAGACATTCAGCCACCATTCCGATAGAGTCAAAGGTATAGATTTCCATCCAAGCGAGCCCTGGGTGTTGACGACGCTATATAACGGTAAAGTTGAAATCTGGTCGTATGCAACAAACGCCCTCGTCAAGTCCATCCAAGTCACCGAGCTTCCAGTCAGGACGGGAAAGTTTATCCCGCGCAAGAATTGGATTGTGGTGGGATCAGACGATTTCCAAATCCGTGTTTACAACTACAACACGGGGGAAAAAGTGACTCAATTCGAAGCCCACCCGGATTACATTCGCTCCATCGCTATCCACCCTTCGAAGCCTTACATCTTGACCTCGTCGGATGATTTGACCATCAAGTTGTGGAACTGGGAGCACAATTGGAAGTTGGAACAGGTGTTTGAAGGGCACCAGCACTATGTCATGAGTGTCAATTTCAACCCCAAGGACCCCAACACGTTTGCTTCTGCGTGCTTGGATCGTACAGTCAAGATTTGGTCCTTGGGCAGCTCGCAGCCCAATTTCACTTTGGTTGCGCACGACACAAAAGGCGTCAATTATGTCGATTACTATCCGCAAGCCGACAAGCCCTATTTGATCACTTCGAGCGACGACAAGACGATTAAGGTATGGGACTACCAAACCAAGTCCTGTGTTGCCACGTTGGAAGGCCACTTGCTGAATGTGTCTTTTGCCATCTTCCACCCGGAATTGCCCGTTATCGTGTCGGGTTCCGAAGACGGTACTATTAGATTTTGGAACTCCAACACTTTTAAATTGGAAAAATCCATCAATTACAGCTTGGAACGTGTTTGGTGTGTTGGCATCTTGCCCAAGTCCAATGTCATTGCCGCAGGGTTTGACTCTGGGTTTGTCATTATCAAATTGGGCAATGAGGAACCCTTGTTTTCCATGGACTCCAACAATAAGCTAATATACGCAAAAAACTCGGAGGTTTTCCAGTCGATAATCAAGCCCAATGCAACTCAGGGTTTGAAAGATGGCGAGTCCTTGAATTTGCAACAAAGAGACTTGGGCACCATTGAGATTTTCCCGCAGTCGTTGCAGCATTCGCCTAATGGAAGATACGCCGCCGTGTGTGGAGATGGCGAATACATTGTTTACAGTGCGTTGGGATGGAGATCGAAAACTTATGGCAGTGCTCTTGATTTTGTTTGGAACAGCCACGATACTTCTGCCGCGTGTCCATTTGCCATTCGAGAATCAAACGTGAGCGTAAAAGTTTACAAGAATTTCCAAGAGCATTTGGCGATTGACTTGTTATATCAAGCCGACCGTATTTTCACTGGTGCTTTATTGGGTATCAAATCGGAAGGATGCATTTCGTTTTACGATTGGGATCGCGGAAAGTTGGTGAGAAGAGTCGATATCGACGATGACATTGTCGATGTCACCTGGTCCGATAACGGTGAGCTTGTCGCTATTATAACATCAACTTCATCTTCATCGTCATCGTCATCGTCAAACACGGGAGACAGATCAAGCGCAACTGCCATTTTGAAAAAGGGGGACGAGGCATATTTTTTGAGCTACAATCTGGAAGTGTTTGAACAGGCTTTGGCCAATGACGAATTGGACCCTGAAGAGGGCGCCGAGCTGTCGTTTGCTGTCTTGTACACTTTGCCAACTTCAGAGTCGATATTATCAGGGAAATTTATTGGTGATGTTTACGTCTACACCACTGCGTCAACAAACAGATTAAACTATTTCGTCGGTGGCGAAGTAATTAATTTGGGACATTTTGATCGTAAATTCTACATCCTCGGCTACAAAGCTCAAGAAGGGAGACTATTCCTCATTGACAAGGCATTTGATGTCATTTCCTGGTATTTGAATGCCCACATGTTGGAATTGCAAACTTTGGTCATGCGAGGCGACCTTGAGCAATTTGCCACTCACAATGTCTTGGATGAAGAGACTGGCGAAGAATCTCCGGACTTGAGCACCGTGTTGGCTGAAAACTTGAGCGAAGAATATACCAATTTGATTGCCGAATTCTCCAAGACGGAGTTGAACCAGTTATCGAGGTTTTTTGAAAAATTGGGATACTTGAACTTGTCGTTTTCCTTGTCGCAGGACTTTGACTCCAAATTCCAGATATCTCTAAACACGGGAGATTTGAAACAAGCATATGAGTTGTTATCCACGCAACAAAAGGAACAGCCTTCACTAGCTTCAGTCAATGTGTTTAAATGGAAAAAATTGGGAGACTTGGCGTTAGAGAAGTGGAATGTTGCATTGGCCCAGGAGAGTTTCTGGTTGGCCAAGGACTATTCTTCGTTGTTGCTATTACTATCGACCCTGCAAAACAAGGCGCAATTGATTAAATTGGCAGAACAGTGTGAATTGAACGGCAAATACAATATTGCATGGCAAGCATGGTGGCTAGTTGCTGATATCGACAAGTGCTTTGATCTTTTGATCAAGAGCGGGCGATACACCGAAGCGATCGTGTTTGGTACAAACTACGGCGTAGATAAGGAGAAATTATCAAACTCAATGAAGGAGTGGAAGCAGATCTTGAGGACTGAAAAGAACAAGGCCAAGATTGCTGACCGATTAATTGATGATTTCGCAAGTCTAGGTTTAAATGGTGAAGAACCAAGTGCGGTTGAGCAGCCGTTGTTAGACCTTGAGGAGCCCGTGGAAAAGCAAGAGGATGATTTAGGGGAAGCTGAAACCGAGCAACATGAAGTAGATGCCGTGGAAGCCGATGAAGAAGCCGACGATGCTGACGGTGACGCTGAAGAAGTCCAAGTAAATGGCCAATAACTTGTGAATCAGACATGAACAAGCAAGTTTATGTACATTACAGTAAATAATGTATATATTTACATATATATTGAAAACAAAAAAAAAAAAAAAATTAGATAAGCCGATTTTGAAAGATTTCAACTTTTTTTGTCCTTGCATATGAAATTAAACTCATTCTTCATCTTGATTTCATCAACGCGGTGAAACAAGTGATGCAATCTCCGTCTCAAGATCTCAATCTCGGAGTCCTCGGTGTCAATCCGGGTCAACCTCAACACAAACGTGCCCCCACGCTGAAGCACCAGATCCATCAACCCGACAGACGCATCCGCAAGATCCAAGCTGGCCTTTGTCGGGTTCAACAAGACCAGATTGAGGCCACGCTTGGTGTTGTAACGAGTGTAGGCGTTTGAAACTGAGTGGTCATAAAACCCGCTCTGTTGGCGTAACGGGGCTGCTAAATCGCTCAACACCAAATCGACTTTCCAGTCGTCATGATTATCACAGTCGTGATCCAGCAGCTCTGACTCCAGCGCCAGCGCGCCATCTACCCCATCCTTTCCCAGTGCATCGTCAATTTTCAACTTGCCCATTTCTACCGCTAATTCTCTCACCATGGCCTCCTGCCGCTCCCGATCGAAATAACTCATCTTGACCAACTCATCATCATCGTCCCTGGTTTCCAAGTCAGCAGGCACAGCGCGCTTCCGCTTCCTTGCCGCGTCACGGAAATGCCCCTCCACCAACCCCCGCGAAAACTTGCTGAACACATTACCCTGAATGGAACTCGCGCCCACCGGTGGCCGGCTGAACAAGATATCAAACCCCAAGACCATGATACCGCGCAAGTGCAACTTATCTTGATCCACACGGTGGATGTCGCAGAGTCGGTCGATGATATATTGGAGAAAATGGCCCGGGGCAAAGCCTATTTCCAAGATCTTGGTGGTGGTTGAGTTTACGAGGTTGTAGGTGTGGTCCAAGTGGTGGATCTTGTATTGGTATTCTTGGCCTATGGCTTCTGCTTCTTCTCGTCGCGTTAACTTGCGGAATTTGTCGAAGCTTTTGTATCGTGGTGGTTCTTTTTGCTTTTGTAGGGGTATGGTGGTGGTGGTTGTGTCATTTTCTGGGGAGGGGGAGGCCGACATGCAGCGGCATAGGAGAATGGTGTTTTGTTTCGGTTGTTGTCGCAGACGGCATGTGTTTTTGAATATAAAGATGGGCCTTGTGAGACTTTGACGAAGTAGCATTCTGAGTGGTTCCCGGTGTTGATAATTGACTATTTGTATCATGCGATATTTGGTGAAATATTCTGATGGATAGAGACGCCGTAAACGCGTCAGGATGCGTGCGGCTCACGATATCAACTGTTGCAGCACGTGATCAATTGGTGTCGCACATCTCGGTGTCGTGAAAACATATTTGCGACACTCGTTGACGCCAAGTACAGAAACAGCAGTCACAGCGCATGCACGTGACTGTGCACGTGATTGTCATTAGGTTTCTAGACCGCGTCAACTGGTAGCACACTGCCCTGCCTTTCGCACCAAGGTTCCCTCCGCCGTCTGCTCTCTCTCTTTTTTCAATTTTTCACCCATCGCTTGTCCCATACCTTTCCTTTCGGCTTAGCTCCTCA
This sequence comes from Lodderomyces beijingensis, assembly GCF_963989305.1. Lineage (NCBI taxonomy): Eukaryota > Fungi > Ascomycota > Pichiomycetes > Serinales > Debaryomycetaceae > Lodderomyces > Lodderomyces beijingensis. Next base: position 596,343 of record NC_089974.1, on the reverse strand, counting down.
TCCTCGTCGAATCAATCACATTTACCAAAAAGGTTTTTTTTTGGGAGACGAAACTACATCACGATGTCGAAAATCACCTCCTCGCACGTTAGAGAAAACGTCAAGAAGTTGTTGGAGCACTCCAACGAAACCAAAAAGAGAAACTTTTTGGAAACTGTTGAATTGCAAGTTGGTTTGAAAAACTATGATCCTCAAAGAGACAAGCGTTTCTCGGGTACTTTGAAGTTGCCTCAAGTGCCAAGACCAAACATGACCTTGTGCATCTTTGGTGACGCCTTTGACGTTGACAGAGCCAAGTCCCTTGGTGTCGACGCCATGTCGGTTGACGACTTGAAGAAGTTGAACAAGAACAAGAAGTTGATCAAGAAATTGGCTAAGAAGTACAATGCTTTCATTGCTTCTGAAGTCTTGATTAAGCAAATCCCAAGATTGTTGGGTCCTACTTTGTCCAAGGCTGGTAAGTTCCCAACTCCAGTTTCCCACAATGACGATTTGTACTCCAAGGTCACCGATGTCAAGTCCACCATCAAGTTCCAATTGAAGAAGGTCTTGTGTTTGGCTGTTGCTATTGGTAACGTTGACATGGACGAAGATGTCCTTGTTAACCAAATCATGATGGCTGCTAACTTTTTGGTTTCCTTGTTGAAGAAGAACTGGCAAAATGTTGGATCTTTGGTTATCAAATCCACCATGGGTCCTTCTTTCAGAATCTACTAAGCTTACTTTTTTTTTCAGCTTTCTTTTTCTTTTCCTTTTTTTTTTTTGGTTTAGGATGGTTTTGGTCGTTGAACTATTTATTTAGTCTGTTCAAATGTAATGTATAATGATCATTTTAGCTCAATTTTTGCTTTGAAAGTAGTTTGACACCCCAAGTTGGTGTCTGGTGTGCGTTCATGAGTGTCTTCTCGGCTTTTTGTTCTGAACATAGAGGGAAAAGGTATGTTTTTTACAGGGGAGAGATGTCGTAAACCAAGATGCATTATATTTATAATTGTCCCCTTCATCTCTAATACCCTACCACTCGAACTTTCTTGTCTTGTTTCTTGTTCTTCTTGTTATGTTTCTTGTCGGCCTTGGTGGGCAACGATATGGTCTTTTTATGGAATGGCGAATTGATCTTACCTTCGACGTTGTTTAGGGCGAAAAACTCCTCATCGAGCTCATCACCGGCGCTTTCCAATTTCGCCTGCTTACCACCGTAAAACAATGTTCGTGCCTGCTGGGGCTTGTGATCGGCATTGTTTTCGTCGTCGCCTACTTTGCCAATGTGCATGGAGAAGTTCAACTTGGCGATATCTTTCAGTAGATCAAAGTCATCAACGGCGATATTTCTAGTTTTCATCGCTTGGATAATTTGATGTTTTCGAGACTCGGGTAAGTGATTCAAGGTGTACAAGTCACGATTGAATTCTCTCAGTTGCTGCAAGTCGAGAAGTTGCCATTGGCCATCTTCACGTAGCACCGGTGGTGGGTTGACGTAAAGAAGTTTGCCGTTGACATAGTCCTTCAAGATGTATCTAGCTGCACGAGGCTCATCTGCGGCGCCAAAACCCTGAGTCATGTAGCCACGAGCTCTGGCATAGGCATTCAAAAGTTCTCTCGCGGTAGGGTATTCTCCATTCCCCCCATCTTCAACTTTTTGTATAGGTATGTGGATACCATACACGGCTTCAAGGAAGAACTTTGGTACACGTTGACACACGAGGGCCACTGGAGGGATATGTTCTCGCAACTGGTCGATGGGCAAGACACCGTTGCATACTAGTTCGGCATTGGTGTATGCGAAATTGGGGAATACTAGACCGGGACAATCGCAAAGGAGGACATCTGGTGTGAGATGTAGCGTTTGAAAGTGCTTGGTCTTGCCCGGCGTCGATGAAACGGAGACTTTCTTGGACCCAATCAATGCGTTAATGGTGGACGATTTACCAACGTTGGGGTAGCCGACTAACCCGATTTGTAGTTTACGGTCGGGAAATTCGGGATCTTGTTCAAATGTTGGTGCAGAGTCCATGAATAGTTGTTCCAACTCCTCAATCTTGAGGATTCTGATCGACTCATCATCCACAATTTCATCAATATCGTCATTTTCATCAATATCGTCATTTTCGTCACCATTGCCATTGCCATTTTCAGCTTCATGCTCTTCTCTCTTTTGCCCCAACTCTTCCATTTCCTCCCTTTCCTTCTCCAATAAATCATTCGCTTGCGCCGCAGAAAAGAAAACATAGCTAATTCCCTTTGTCTTGAAATACTCAGCCCACGCAATTCTCTGATCACGCGTTAGCAAATCAGCCTTGTTGACCAAAAGCAAATTGCGCTTTTGGTGATTAGCATCGGCATCGTCATTAAAACCCTCAACATACTTTTCCAAATCGACTGATCTGAAAAATAGCGGATTTCTAGCATCAACAATCTGCACCACCAAATCGCACCTTTCAACGACCCTCCACAACTGTTTCCAAACTTCTAAATTTCTTTCAAAGGGCGTCAACAACAAATCATTGTTCTCGGTTAAACTGGCTAATTCCCTCCTCCAAGCCAAAAAGGCCAAATTCTCTTGCCGTTCAACCTCCAATTTGCTCTGCAGCTTATCCCATCGGGGCCGCTTGGGGATGGTCAATTTGTTTTCAAACATCATGTGCTTTTGTCTCATGGCCAACATCTCGTCCGTGGTCAATAGCCCGTTAGTGTTGACGACGTTGGTGTTTCCAACTTTGATAATCTTGACCTGCTGACTTCGCTCAGCACTGAAATCGGTGTCGGCCAATTGCGCCGTGTTCAAAAACTCATCCAACGAGTTCTCTTGAGTCACCGACCTTAGTTTGACCCAGTTGGGGTCTCTCTTGTCTGTAGTGAACCGCATTTCTCCATCTGGCAAATACTGCACTTGGTTTTCCTTGGATCTTTGGTTGGCAATGCTTCGTCCTAGCCCAATCAAGTTCTTGTTCTTATGATGCACTGGCTTGGGGCCCTTGGGGGCCTTCCATTTCTTGGGCTCCGGATGAAGCGCCCCTTTGTTATTACCGTCACTCATATCTATATATATTGTGCTTTTCAAAAAGAAGAAGGCAGATCGGTGCAAGTATAGTGAATGGAACTTGACCGCAATTTCGTAGATGGTCCCCAGGTCCTTCTTTAAAAGGGAGATGAGCCCAAATTGCTGAAAAGAAAAAAAGGTGAGAGACGAAGCAGTGGGTTGCAGGTCACGTGACAGTTTGCCACATTACGTAATGGCAATTTTGCAGTGCACCTCCCATCTCATGGCCGAGGACAACTACTCTGGCTTTTATGAAGTTGCCCATAGTCGAAGAGCGATGTTGAAGTACGAGTAACACGTTCTAACAATGGTTGCAGTGTGGGTGAGTGAGTCGACCGATTTGTGAAAAAGAAAAAAAGAACGAAAACTGTTGGTCGGAGCTGGAGGCAAGCAAAAATGTTTACGGGGCCTGTTTCCCATTTTCAGCACTAATCTCCAGCTTTTCATTCATAAAGGTGAGTGCCAGAAGTTTTCAAGCAAAATTCAAGAGAGCTCCGTGTTATGACCGTAGCTCTATTACAAGTTAACTTGCCTGGAATCAGCTGGGAATCGTGCGGCATGAAAACAGGAATTGGACATTGACAAATCGTAAAGTCAACTTTGGCTGCACCTGAACTAAACGACGTCAAAGTGACAAACTCTTGGATTCTAGAAGCCCGTTTTTCTTCAGCAGAAACTAGCGACTAATGAGTTTGAGAGCAGAACCCCCACCTATTTTCCCCCTCGCATCTGAAGCGTTGAAATAATCTCAATTTCATCGGTTCACCACCATTCTCTTCTTCTATGTGCGGAAAAAATAGATACACGCAGATAGACCATCTTTTTCTCGAACGTATGCCCCAACCTTCCCTTCCCGTGCCTGCTAAGAGTTTCACCAAATTCGCAGTGTATTAACGAGAGAGAGAGGGGGGAAGGGAGGCGAATGTTGAAAAAAAGATATCAACCAATAGTTGAGTCGCTTGCAACGTGTACAGTTAGTGGCCCACCCGCGGAATCTGGCATGGAACCCCTTCATCCATGAACATTTCAGCACACATCAGCACGTTTGACCTTCTTTCTGCCATCTCATGTGGATGAGATCTGCGAAGACAAAATCTCGTGACAAAACGCCAGCTTGCCACGAGGAGAAGTGGATACGCGCGCTCTTTTTTTATGTTGGTATCTTTGTTGTTGTTAGCTCACAGCCTTGTGATCAGCTCATCCAACAGACCCCTGGGAGAACAGTTCCCACAGTTTCTATCAGGTATGAACTCTCAAAAAATTACTGATTGTAGTGGGTCTGCCATTTCTTACTTTAAACATGTGAAGTTTTGTTGTTTTTTTCTCCTCCCGCTTCCATTTAAGCTCCTTCTTTGTTGCCTTTGGATTCTAGAAAATGGGTTGAGCTACTCAAGAGCACTGCTGAGTAGGAGCCAGAGTTGTAACTTCGAAATTCAACTCGCTGGCAATAAGACAGAAACCTGCCTCATCAACCAGCCTTTGTTTCATTTTTCCATCTCTCACAACATGCATGTATCGTACGTTATATATCGTAAAGAACGGGGACCATTGAAAAAAAAAAAAGACACCTAAAGAATACAGTTTCATCATCAGAGTTGCCTAGCACATCCACAGCACAACAAAGCGTTTTTTCTCATCCTCTCTTCATCTAAATGTACTGAGATAACCATTTAAATGCTTCTCCGTAACCGGACCTCATAACAACAGAAACCATAAATACTTCAATAGGTCTAGTGCCATCGGGCAATTTCCCGGTGTCCTTACCCGTAGTGTTGTACAATCCCAATGCGTTTTTCAACTCCATCTCGCCGACGGCAGTGGGCACGTCGATCTTGTTGCCCAAGATGACAAAAGGCACAGCGCTCAATTCCTCAATCTTGAATAACGACTCCAACTCAGCCTTGGACTCCGCAAATCTCTCGGGGTCAGCAGCATCCACCAAGAACACAATTCCATTGACTTCAGGGAAGTAGTCCTTCCATAATCTTCTAGCCTGTTGATGTCCTCCCAAGTCGAAGGTCGTGAATCTCACCGAGCCAATAGCCAATTCTTCCGAAGTGGGATGCAAAGTAGGTTGTAAAGTTGCCAACCTGTCGTTCTTCAACATGTGCAACAAGGTGGTCTTGCCGGCATTGTCCAAGCCGAGGAATAGCAATTTGGCGTGTTTATTCCATAATCCTAATGACGCCAATACGTCTTGGACTGAACAGTTGATCAAATGTTAGTAATCTAAACCGGGAAAGGGGGGGGAAGAAGTTGTCGGGCGAGGAGCCAACCAAGTTTCGTTTCGTTTCGTTTTGTCTCGTGGGTGACGGTAAAGCTGGGGGGAGGAGCGGAAAAGCGGGACGTGCCTCAGTTGACAGTCAATTTCAAGATATACATACACCAATCGAAAATCCACATATTGGACGACGGGTGTGATGAATCAAAAGTGTCGTTTGCTCGAAAATGAGGTTGTAGGTGTCCCTCTCGTGAAATGACAGCCGGTCATTTTGGGAGTTTTTTTGGTGAGCAAAATTTACACCGAGGCGCCAACGATAACCACTGTGGCACGTGACAGAGCGCTACCATGCGTGTGCCATCAATCCAACAATCAATCAGCCACCACTTGTCGAGCTCTTGCTTCCTCTCGTGAGCTCATTACTTGATATCGACAGGTAGATGGCTTGCTGGTTTTGTCTGAAAGAGAGGGCTTTGGACTGAGATACCCGTCAATGGCAAAACGAAACGGTCCCAGCGTTTTTTTTTTTTAAAAGTGAATTCATGACGTGTCTAGAAACGCTACTCTGTTGAACAAGCGACAGTGCAAAAGAGCTGACTTGGCCAAAGCTCCAACTACATGCTTACGTCTCAACTTGATATCTTTTGAAAAGGCAGGACCGTTGTAGAGAATCACCGTTTTTTTTTTTTTGTTTGCTCAGTTCACTAGCTTTTGGACCACCATCATGCTGTTGTCAAACTGTGAAACTCGATACGAATTGCCCTTTTCCGAACCTGGTGATTCATGCATTTCAACCGTTATTTGTTGAAAAAGAACTGATACGTTCTAGTTGCTTGCCGGTTTATTCTGTAAAAGGTGTCCCTGATTCAAAGTGCAACATGCCTCGCGGAGATAAGAACCAGGACACTTGCGCGGAATCGGGAAAATCGAAACTCGCTTCTATTCCGCAATCGAATATCGCCACTTTCCCTATCTTTAAATCCCCCCCGAGTCTTTTCAAGCTAGCAATGTTGAAACTGCGTTCGACTCAAACCTCGCGTCTTCTACGGCTTCCGACCCGTCTCTGGAACCGTCACCAAACAACAAAGCCCTCTGGCACCACCACCACCAAAAACGCGAGGGCATGCGATGATGACGAAGATGTCACATCGTCATCACTCACAAACGAAGTGAACTCCGCAGTGGTAGATCGAATGAAACAGATCCTAGAAGAGAAAATCACGTCGCAGCTGAGCATCACCGACCTACGCCGCTCGCAGGACCCCGGCATCCAAACCATCCTCACCAAATACGACTATGGCTCGCAAGACTCACACACGCAAGCACAGTCGTATATCAAGAGTGAGCCCTTGCTAGCGCATAATAAACACGCACGCGACATATACAACGCCAAGCCCTGGACGGGCACCGAATCAACCCACGATGCAAATTTGCGGATGTTGGGGGACTCAGCTCCGCCGCGGCATGGCCCCGTGGGCGCCGTATTGCGCAAGAGACAGGTGAGCCCGCGGGAGAGATTGAGCAATGCGCGTGATGGAAGCTTAAACTATAAATTGGAGAGCAACAAGAGCTCGCGCGAAGAAGATGACAAGTTTCGCGAGATGTACCGTGAAAAACTCCTTGGACCCGCGGTGCTCCTCACCCCGTCAACGTCGATTGACTTTGTCAATAGTCTCGCTGGCAACAGGATCAATGCCGCGATAAATCAGCAGACTGGCAGATTCGATCACGCGGAGATGGAGTCTGTGCGAGGCAAACCTTTGACGCAGGAGCACTTGAACAACTGCACCGACCTGAACTACTTTATGAACCAGATCTTGAACAAGCAGGAGGTGTTGCCGCCGTGGATCGAGGCTCAGCAGAGCATAGATCGCAACGTGCGCCAGTTCCGCGTGGCGGTCGATGAGATGTGGTTCAAGTGGATCGTGAATCTGAGCGTGATGAAGCTGGTTGTGGATCGTGCGCACGTTGTCGATGAAATCTTGCACTTCTACGAGGTCAACGTTGCCAGGATCACGTTCCTGGACAGCAACACCTTAGCTGATCTGGACTTGAAATACATCGAGGCGAAAGTGAAATCGTTAAATGATCAAGTTCGCCATTATAATTTACAGTGTCCCAGCCTAAGTGGACATAAGATGAAGTTGGACGCGGCAAAGGAAATTAGGGATTCCTACTGGCGAAGTTTGGAAGATTTCCCCGAGCGCATTGAAAAATGGTTCCAAGTGAACAAGATGACGCGAAAGTCAAACTTGGTTGACAGTTCATCCTCCGGTGCCTCGAGGATGTTCAAGGCGTTGAGCATCAAGAACGGGCCTGAAGTTCACGTCAATAGGGACATCGACACCCGGTTGCATCTATGGAAGGCAATCAAGGATATCTTCAAACCTCAGCCACACCGAAGATACTGACAAACTTGCAAAATAAACAAGAAAATGAAATAGAAATGCATTTTACCCTGGTACCTTGGGGTTCTGTTTTTTTTTTTTGTTTTTTTGTTCTTTTTGTTGTTTACGTACATGTATATATAACGAACGCAATGAACGCTGCAATGAAACCGGGCAAAACCACAACCCACGCAGGGACAATCTTGGTTTTCGCTTGTTTCGAAGCCAACTCCAAATTCTCCATAAACTCAAAACTAGTTTCTGTGCGCGAAAACTTTTTGATGGCTCGCTTGTACCCGTTATCGCCCAATTGTCTCTTGACATGGTCGCCCGTTTCGTTATAGTACTTGATGAGTACCTTGGCCCACTTGTCATAATCACCTTCCTCGATGAACCCCGTGGCTTCATCTAGATTCTGTCCGTCGTAATGCACCACCGTCTCCAAGGGACCGCCAAAGTTTCTCGCTAGCACGGGGGTCTTGAACTGCATGCTTTCAACGGGCACGATCCCGAAATGCTCTCTTCCAGGGGTATATAGTAACAACTCGGCGTTTTTCAACAACGAGTTTTTAAGCGAGGTTTTGATTGAAGGCAAGAACAACACATCAGTTGACGGAGGCATGATTATAAGCTTCCCACGCACGGTGAAGTTGGTCAACTTGAGCTCATCGCATAGCTGAGTCAACTCCCGCAAGTACTCGACATTCTCCACCACTCGCAGATCGTAGCCTCCGGCTACAACAAGCCTGGGCTTGCCAGGCAAGATTTTCTTCAGCTTGGCAAACGCGCGAATCGCCAACCCGATATCCTTGATCCGCTCAAACCGGTTCACGGATAGGAAATAACGCGAGTCGCGGAAGAAATTGCACACTTCTTCATCAGCAGGCGTGATTTCAATCGTGCTCAAGCTGGCGTTGACGCAGGGGTAAATCACCCCCGGCTCCACGTGGAGATTCTTGAACGTCTCGTGGAATATCCCCCGGGTGAACTTGGAATTGACCACGATTCGGTCAGCGCACCCCGTGCTCCACTCCTCGACGAAATCAAACGGCACACGATACATTTTCTTCACCCAGCTCTGGCGACGCGTCAAGAGCTGGTCGGGGAAATGGCAATAGAACAAAGTTCGACTCGTCGCGTTGCTAAACATGGCGAGAATCGGCACGCAAAAGGACAATTGGTCCACTATGAAATAGTCAACGGCGCGGATCTTGCCCGTGGTGATCAACGTCACCACCAAATAAAATTGCCGTAATATAGCACACAAGATGTGGAATCGCCTGAAGACGTGGGTGGGTAAGAAATCCCCCATCACTTCCACTTTCAACTGGCCGCTGCTGACTTCATCGAAGCAGTGGGCAAAGTCGCAGTGCGACGTGTAGATTATGACGTCGTTGCCTAGCTCTTGCAACCCCACGGCTGCGTCTACTACTAATCTTTCGGCTCCGCCTATTCCCAAGTCGGGGTGAATGAATGCTATTCGTTTTGGTGGTTTAGTGGATTTCCTCACCATTTGCTGTTGAAGTGTCTCTGTGTGAACCAGTGGTGGTGGTGGTGGTGATGGTTGTAGTTACAGTTGTAGATTGAAAGCACGGGGCAATTGGTTACAAGCTCGGAAAAACTATCTCTTGACGTTTTCTGGGTTTTTTTTTTTAGTGAGAGTAAGGCCGTTGAGACGTAAAACGATCACGTCTCTGACACGTTCCAGTAGTTGAACTTACCCCCTACCATTCTCTTTTGAAATATAAATAACATGAAAAGAAAACTATATAGCTGTAACGGCTTCTGCTTTTTCCTTTTCTTTTGCTTCTTCTTCTCGTGCCAATTTGTTCTTTAATTTCTCCGCTTTTCTATCCCATCTCGTATCAACAGGATTGAACCCAGCTTCAGCTGAACCCCAAACTGCCCAATTGGGAGTGGGTTTCACATAATCAATATCAACGAAATCCTGACCGGACTCCAACAACTCAAAGAATCTAGGATAATCAATATGGGTGTGCCATTCTCCGTTGATTCTAAACTTCTCATGGGCAACAAGAATGCAACAAGAGTGTGCATGCTCGGCCGCAATATCGTATGCAAGCCCCCTCTTTTTCAACTCGGTGCTGAGGTTCTCCACAAACTCCTTACACTCGTCGTAGAATGGAATGTTTTGCATCGTTAGCGGGTTGCCATTGCCATTGGAAGACCCACAGAATGTAGCACCTTTGATTTCAATCTGGGAGGGCATGGCACGTTCAACCATGTCGGCGTAACTAGCAATATCACCCATGTTAAAACCCTTAACCAAGGTGAGTCTGAATACAGTACGTTGGTGCGATTGCACGGTGCGAAGAATATCAAGACACGACATGAGTCGTTCCCAGAAATCGCTATTGAGTGGACGATCGACTTTTTTCAAATCGGTTTTAGTTGGCGCATCAATACTCACGTAGAGCTGGGTGACTTTTGTCAATTTCGCCAAATTGTCTGGATGCTGCGCATTGCATACGAGGAACGAACTTATATGCTGATTGTGCAACATTCCAACAAACTCGTTGATGTGCGGGTAAAAGATTGGTTCGCCCACGAGCGATAATGCACAATGTCTAACTCTGAATGCTTCTTGGAAGCGGTCCATTTGTATTCCCGGCACACCTCGCATTTGCTTGATCTTTTGGTAGTGTCCCTGTAGTGCTCCCTCCATGACTTTTTCAGGTGGATCCAATTCCCATCTCCAGTTTGATTTGGCAACTGGGTTGGTTCCGTGTCTCCAACAAAAGACGCATTTGTTTGAACATGCCAACGATGGGGTAGTCTCCATGCACAAGTGACTCTTGATGCCGTAAAAAGCAAACTTGTAGCACGAGCCACGTCCACGCAAGGCCGATTTTGTCCATCGGCAAATCTTGACTCCCGAGTGAGATCCCACTATGGTGTATCCTTGCTTTGTGAGTGTCTTGTACGTTGGCGAATCCTTTGCGACCATCTGCTTAATTTCCATCTGAGCAACCGGTTTCTTCTGTGCCGCCGCCGATTTACGAATTATGGCACCGATATCTTCGACATCGACCAAGGTATCAGCATCATCACTAGTCTCGCTGTTTTCGTTTTCATTATCACTATCGTCAAACATCGTGTCGTCATTTTCATCAAGGTAAAATGGTTCTTCATCATTCAACAATTCGGCGAAATTTTGGATCCATTCTTGCGCTTTTGGCTCTCCTTGGTATTTCATGCAAACAGTACCTACGGGGTACAATCTTCGACCTCCGAGTTTTCCCAACCATTTGTCAGCTAGTTTCGCCTGCTGGCAGAATTTGTCACCACTCCAGCTTTCACTGTCACCCAATCCCAAGACTGCAAACCCGAGCAACGATCGAAGTGGGTACTTGTCGACTCTGAAATCTTGATAGGTATCAATCAAATGCTCAAGGAAATAATCTATGGGCGAGTCGGTGTCGTAGGAAGGTAGCACCAACAAATAAATACTCTTTGTATCAGCGGCAACACCACCGCCTTCATTTTCTTTACTTTTTTCATCTTGATCCTCGCTTTTGGGAGTTTTCAAGAAATATTTTTCTAGATCATCCACATCGTCATCAAGACTCATCAACTTGGGACTCCACTTCAAATCCAACGCGGAGAGTTTTTCGTTTAATTGTTTAGCTATCCGCAATGACGATCCAGTCAATGTAGTATAGAAAATGTAAATCTGAGTTGATTTCAAGTCCACTTGGGATCTAGTCAAGATTGGCGGATTGAGATTGCTCTTGCCAACTGGTGGTTTTTGAGCTTTGATGATTTTAGGTGATCTCCTGGCTGTCAGTCTGACCTTTCTGGGGAAGTTCGTGGTTGCAGCAGCATTGGCTGGAGTCGGAGTGAATGTTGTCGACGTGAAATCTACCGCGTATATAGGAGACTTGTCTGCTTTAGTCAAGGGTTTTGCAGGAGATGGTTGTTCAACCTCGCCGTGCAGGGTGTGCTTGTTTCTCTGTTCGAGTTTATACACGTACGATAGCACAGCAACTAGCAAAACAATCGACCATCTTCCTCCATGTAAGAGATAGACTATGCCACATGCAGCTAGTAGTATCTGACCCGAACCCATGTGTGTGTGTAGCTGTTGAACGTGAACGCCCCGGTGGTGGATTATTTGGCTGCAAGATGGGGAGGTTTTGGTTGTAAAAAAATTTCGTGTGAGATCACGTGACGGTCGCGCAGTCTGTTCAAAACTGGAATGAAGAAGGGGAGCAATGGCTGTTACCACCAGAGGATTACTATCGATATGTATACAAGTATACGTGGATCAGGTGTTGTCGTCCAATGTACGCGTTTCTTGAAGCTTAGTCTGAACCCTCTCTGGGAGCATATATGTATTTTCATGCAAATTGAGAAGCAGGAAGCGGGAACTGGAGTCAGCGAAGGAGCCTGACCTCGAACAGCTAGCCAGGGGAGGGAGAGGCCAAGATGTCAAAGTTCGGCAATGTAAAGTCTGCAACTTTTTGGAATCAGCTAAAGAGGGACGCGACCCTCCGTTCTTTCTCTGGTGTAAATACCCCCTCTCCAACAGTCACGTCTCTCGTGACATGCGCATGAAACAACCTTCTGTCCACCCCTAGCTGCACCTTCAACCACCTCATCCCCTCGCTCCTCGCGTCACTCGCTCGCGTCACCGAGGAGCAACCCCGATCCTCTCGCTCTTGGATCTGGTCTGGCGCTCCAGAACCGTGGAGTTGTTCAAATCGGGCAAGATATCGTTACCGCCAATGTCGGCGTTGTCCAGCTGGCTGTTCATCTGCTCCTGCAAGATATTCGAAGAGTTAAAGTCGCTATTATTCCGCGCAGTTTGGTTCTGGAAAGTAGACTGACTTTGCTGCTGCAGCTGTTGCAATTGCTGTTGTCCCTGAGCTCGAGATAGTTTCTGCCGTTCTAACGACTCATCGTACTCCAACACATCTTCCGGCGACAATTTGATTGTCGTGGCTTCTCTTCTTAGCATGAGCGACACTAGGAAATGGCGATGCTGGTGGTGGTGAAAGAGGCAACGGTGTGTGTGGGGGCTGGTTTGGTGAAATCAAAGCGCAACTTCAAAACAGAAAAAGAAAAAAAAATGAGCCACAACCTTTTGATAGTGATAGACAAGTCCGAGCAACCGGTTTCTAATCACGTTAAGCCAGTGTGTTTGAGATCTGTTTAGTCTGTGCGGGGACCAACCAAACACTAGTCAGTACTTGAAATCACCGGTCCACTTGCAGAGAGAGGCTGTGGAAAACGCTTGTGTGCTGAAGACTAGAAAGATTGTTTTGGTGCACACGTATATGGTGAAAGGAGAGGGGAGTTTATCAACACTACCATTCACCAAACCATCGTCGTTTTCATATATTGCACACGTCTTGCGTCGGAAGTTTTTGGTGGAATTTGGCCTGGAGCTCTTTTTGTTTCAACAACTGCAGGTGCTTTATCTACACGATTTAGATCGAACTATTTGCTTGTAAGCCCACTTGAAAGACCGTGCCGTCCCATCCCGTCCAGTCCAACACCGACCCACGGAAGAAAGAAAGAAAAAAAAAAACAACAAGAAAACAGCTGAAAGCTAGCACGCCACGAGCATCTCCAACAAGATAATGACCACTGCTTCAGACCAAGTGATCACATTGCAGCAAGTTAACAACAGTTCAGCCATTGATTCTCCTCAGAAGTCAGTGATTTGGAAAGATTTTGGAAATTACTTAGATAAGAAGATTGATATTGCAAGTGCGACTACCACTGCTAGTGCTAACAACGGCTCTTGGAAACCTCCGTTACTAGCATTAAATTTCAACTCGGAGCAATCGATACTTTCGCAACAGCCTATACCTTACAAAATCTGCAAGTCGTGCCGTCGACCAATCGGCTACCCGAGCTTAGACCAACATTACTCAAAGTGCACTGAAATGAAGGCTAAAAAGGAACAAGAACGAGCCGAGATTGCTGCTAAGCAACAACTGCAGCTGAATGGGAATTCCAGTGGCGGGAATAAGAAGAAAAGAAGCCGCATGGCCGCCGATTTGGAAGGCGGTTCCTCGGTGGATAGCTCGAGGAATAACACCCCGGGGCCAAATGCTACAAAGGATATGTTTGAAGGTGGCGATGGGAGTAGCAATGGCGGTGCCAATGGACTGGCAGCGTCGAAGCCGAAGAAAAAGTATAAGAAATCGCAGGCTCAAAAGGAGAAAGAAGCTGCCAATGCAGCAGCAGCAGCAGCAGCAGCGGCGGCGGCGGCGGCTGCATCTACGACCCCTGTGGAGAAGCCGGTGAAGAAAACCAAAAAGGGTTCGACTAGTGTTCAAACTCAATCTCTGCCGGTCTCGGCTTCATCTTCTACTTCTAATCAACACACCCCGCAAAAGACACCCGCGAATCAGCTGCAACAACAACTGCAACTGCAACTGCCACTGCAACCACAACAACAGCAACTGCTGCAACAGCAACAGCAACTGCAGCAGCAACAACAACAACAACAACAACAACTGCAACAACTGCAACAACTGCAAGCGAAACAGGCAGCCAAACCAAAGGGACCCGTTGACGTTGAAAAACAGTGTGGTGTAGCCTTACCATCCGGTGGGCTCTGTGCCCGCTCATTAACATGCAAGACGCACTCAATGGGCGCCAAGCGTGCCGTATTGGGGAGATCAGCGCCCTACGACGTTCTCCTTCAGCAATACCAAAAGCGTAACCAAGCCAAGATTGCCCAGAACAACGCCCTAGCAGCGCAACGGCGTGAAGCAGCTGCGTTCAACGACGAGAACGACTTGCTGCACGCTAGCAGCGCTAGCAAAGTGCTCGATCCAGATGAAGAGACGCATTTGGTGCTTGAAGGATTGAGCAAGAATAACCCGATCCCGTTGGAGCGCAAGATTATCATGCCGGTGAGGTATAGGCATCGGTTCTTGCAAGCGCGCGAGTTCTACGCTAATGCCTTGATCATCTCGGCCCAGCATACGCAAGCCCAACAACAAGCTCAACAGCAACAAACTCAACTGGGTGTTGGTGGAGGTGGAGAGCAGCAGACGTTAGCGAACCAGGCCATCTCGGGGTCGATTGGCGGCATGCAAGGACGATGCGCCTTGATCAACGTCGACGTGCCCTTGAACTCAAGCGAAGATTCGCAGACACAAGCATTCAGCGCCATCGCCGGTGAGATGTACCAGGTGCGAGCACCGAGCAAGGCCATTGGTAATACGGCCCAGCATAACGTGATGCAGCAGCAGGCGTGGCAGCAGCAGTATATCAAGTATCAGCAGGCTCAGCAGCTGGCTCAGCTGATGATGCGGCAGAGACAACAACAACAACAGCAGCAACAACAACAACAACAACAGCTGAAGCAGGCGCAGGGCCAGGCGCAGGCGCAGCTGGTTCAGCCGTGATTGAAGTTACAGCTACAGAAAAGTCGGGAACGGGTGGCACTCGAAGCACACGCTCTATCGAATTGAATCGCGAAATTTTATCTATGCTTACAATCCATATATCCCATCTCTTGCTCTTCTCTCTTTTCTTTCTTCTCTGCCTCGTCTCTGCCTCGTGCTCTCCCGCGCGACACATTGCAAAACTTGGCCAAAGTGAGCAGTGCGAGATTTCGTCAGTTGTTCCGGGTCGGCCACTGAGGCATGTGCTTAACGATCCACGGATGCTTCAAAACCAACCCTAAGCTCAACCGGTCCTCGGGTTTCTTCCTTAACAACCGCGCAATCAAGTCGCGCGCGTCCGGTTCAACGTGCTTATGATGGAGCGGGAACTTCAAATCGACCGCCGCGATCCGCTTATACGTGGCGTTCTTATCCACTTCTTCAAACGGTGGCTTACCTACGAGAAACTCGTAGCATAGGACGCCGAGGGCCCATATATCGACGTGGTGGTCGTGCGGTTTGCGTTCAATCATCTCCGGTGGGAGATAGTCGATTGTGCCGCAGAAGGTCAACCTGCGGCTGCTATAACTTGCAGCTCCATTGGTGGTGGTGGAGGAGGAGGAGGAGATTTTGCGTTTGGTGTATACGCTCCATCCAAAATCGCACAATTTCACCACGTCATTTTCGCAGCGCATGATGTTCTCGGGTTTCAAATCGCGATGCACAATGTGTCTGCGGTGCAAATACTGGAGCGCCAAAGCGATTTGGTAGATGTAGTAGCTCGCTTGCAAGCCCGTGAATCTCTTGCAGCGTTGCAAATGGTTATACAACTCGCCGCCTTCGCCGTATTCTAAAACGAGATAAACGTTGATCTCGTCGTGGAACCACGAGTATAACCGGGTGATGTTGGCGTGAGATAGCACCAGCTGGATCTCGATCTCGCGTCTAAAGTTGCGTTCGATTTGGTTCTGTTTGATCTCGGCGATCGACATCACCTTGAGCGCCACGAGGTAGTTGTAGGGGCGGTAGAGGGCGCAGTAGACGCGCCCGAGCTTGCCCTTGCCCAAGCAACGGCCAATTTCAAAATGGTGAAAGTTCAACGGGGTGGTGGTCGGGGCTAGCGCTGAGGCTAGTGATGGGGGGCGGTGCGTTTGAGGATGTTGAAGTGGCGGTAGTTTCGCAGCGGACTTTGTGCTGAGCTGATGGTCGTGACCGGCATGAGGCGTGTTCAGCGGTGCTGGTTCTTCGACAAAGGGCGACGATGACGATGAAGACGAGGGTGACCAGGTGGACGATTGCAATTCGCCGCCCCTGGTGGCGCGAGGAGTAGCCATGCCATGGTTGCGGTAATGGGAAGCTGGCTTTTGATTGACGGGGGTTTGCAAGACTCGAAAGGGGGTGATGGGCGTAGTGCTGGCTGTGCCCAGCCCGAGATGCTTGTCTCGTCGGCTCGGTTTTTTACCACCTTGAGGATCCACGTTTTCTTTATCCTTGCCCTCTCGGGTGTGTAAACTCTGCAACGAGGTCAGCTGTTTGTGGATCTTGAACTTTGCCGGGTCATTCTTGGCGAGTGGTTTCCTTTGCGGTCGGTGCGGGTTATTGATATATGAGCCACTAGACATGGCTGTCTGGTTGTTTGGTTATGGTGTAGACTTTGGTTGTTGATGTCTTATACAGAGGTGTGGTTAGGCTAAGTATACAAATTGGTTGGCACGTGCACGACCCTGCCAAATTCTGTTTTTTCACGGGGCCCTCTTGCGGGACATGTTCAGAGATTTTGCAGCCACGAGTCTCTAGACAGCACAGTCAACTCTACTGCTTTGATAGAGGCAATCTATGTCTTGCAACTAAAGTAGGGCATTGGCTTGGGAAAGTAGGATATTGAAATTGTTGAAAATCAAGCGGATTTGAGACAAGAGACGGGGGGGGGGGTGCGGCGCCTTTTCCAAATCTCCAATTGAAACTCAGTCTAGTCTCGGTTTTTTTCCCACCTCGACCGATCAAGTCAAACCTCTCCTACTTGAGAGTTGGTCTCAAGGGCAAGAGGTCACAAACTAGCAAGTCAACCAACGTAAAAGGTGTCTCTCACCAGCAACTTTGTAGAACTAGAAAAGTGCCATTTTGTTTTGTTGTGTCATTTTATCAATTTCGCGACACGACAGAGGCAAGAAGTTGCAGCTATACCAACAGCAATCGCCATGGAAACAACCAATGGTTGGCACACCATCCAACGCGTGCTTTGAGCTCCACCAAGGAAGAACAACCGAGAGAAGCAACGCCTGAACCACCCCTGGCGCGCATTGGGCACCTGCACTAGCGTTTGTGGAAGGTTCCGCCACGGCCATGAACCCTCCTTCCAATATAGCTCGCGTGCCGCTTACTGTCTTTATTTCTGACGCCGCTTCTTGTTTCAGAGTGAGATGCCCGGTAAGATTGACCAACTGCGAAACGCACCACGACAATCGAAGCAGCATGGCCAAAAACAAACGTCACGCCGCGTCTCATCTGTCTCTCTTGAAGATGACGCATGAAATACCGCGAGCCTCCCCTGCGGAGGTGGAGGTGGTCTAGAATTTTCTACACGGCTTACTCAGCGAGAGAGCTGTCTTTTCTCGTCTTTCATCTTCATCCAACTGTAGGAGAAAGAGATGCTATTGCATGCGGGATGAATTGACCACCCTGGTGTCAATTGAGAGGAGGGGGAGCGCGTCTCTTTTATTTTTCCATTGTTTGTGGTCCAAGGGGAGCGCATACGCGTCCAGTACAAAGATGACCACCGTCATGATAGTGGGTGGTGGTGGTGGCGATGGTGATTGTGTACCAACCTAGTAGTCGGGTGACTTTTGGCGGGGGGTGGGCACGGCGCTATTGAGGCACAAATGTCGCGTTGTTGTCGTATGCGGGTCGTGCACCGGTGCCGTTGCCCTTTTGTTTAAGCTTTGTGCTGACGGAGAAAATGGCGTGCGTGTGGAACAGCCGCGCGTAACCACTACTTGGAAAGAAAAAAAAAATCCCCCCCCCCCGTGCTGAAGGAGGAGAAAAGAGGTTCCCCAACAGATCGGAGAGGACGATGGTTACCGAGTCGACGGGCCCTCTCCGGATACCGAATGACTGTCGCTGTCCAATTTCTGGCACGGTTGAGCTGAGGAATGTCGACCAACTCTACCGGGCGTTAGCCAGTGGGGGGTCGTGTGCCGCGGCACAATCCGAGGGTCGCTGTGGTGTGACACTTTTTTCTGTTTTTAGACCCAGATTAAATTTTGGATTTTGACAAGGTACACGCAACCGGTCCGCAGAGGGAAATCGGAAACAGCCGTGGCTCTGCCTGCTCTTGTCCAAGTCAACTTGAAACAGATGTGGTCATGCAAACCTTGCCCTGTGGTCCTACCACCAGACAGCGCGCTGCAATTGCTTGCAAATTACTCGATAAAGTTAAACTCTGGGCCGAGTTAGTAGCACCTGCGCGGGTGGAGGGGAATGCTAGTTTTTTGTCTTGTCAACTTTCCTTTTGTTATTTTATTTTATCGCAGTTTATTTTATTATCTTGTTTTATTATGCTGTGCAGTTGGCGAGAGGCGCTGATGCTTCAAGGGGGATTTGCTTTCCACTCCCACTTAAACTCACACTACACGTCTCTCTCTCTCTAAGAGTCTCAAAGCAGAGTGTGACAATCGGCAGAGAGTATATATTAGAGCTCGACTTTCCTTAAATTTTTCTGGCAAAAAGCACATTTCCTGTTTTCATCTTTCTTCTTCTTCTTCTCCTCCCTTGTTGCTGTTTCAGACTATTGATCCATTTTTCTGCTCTCTTTGTTTCCCCCCGGAACACTCACTACAAGAGGCGCTATCTATTTATCTATTGCAAAAGAAAAATAGAAAAAAAAAAAACCTTTAAGGGGCAAGAATAAGACACTATACCACCTTATCGCGACAAGAGCCAGACAGCAACACCCACACTTTTTTTTGGTTCAAATATTCAACTTCCGCGAGCCAGCCAGTAACCATCCACCGAGACATAAATATATCTTGCAGGAACAATGACAATTAAGGACAAGGTTAGAAGAGTCTCCAAGATCTTCCACTCGGAGTCGAAGGAGTCGTTGGACAAGGTGGCTGCAGAAGGCGAAACCGCCGCTGCACCAGCCACAGAGACCGTCGAGGTTCCTGAGGCTGCACCGGCTGACGCGCCCGTCGAGGCGCCAGTCGAGGCGCCAGCCGCTGGAGTTGAGACCACCGAAGCTCCGGCTGCGGCAGTTGACGCACCGCAGGTTAAAGACGCAGAAGCTGCTACCGCTGCCGAGCCCGAGGCAGTCGATGCCACCAAGCCAGTTGAAGAGCCGCTTTCTACAGAAGTTGCACCAGTTGTGGAAGCAGCTCCCGCTGAAGAAGCCGGCGAGTTGGTGACTGAAGAAGGCGAAGCCGCCGAAGCAGCAGCGCCAGAAGAGGCGGAGGCTGCGGCTGAGGCACAGGAGGCAGCCGCGTCGAAAAACAATGCATTGAAGAAACCCCACGACTTCTTTAAGAAGCTCTTTGCCAAGTTCAAGAAGCCCGTTGTCGCCAAGGCCTAATTTTCCAAACTCGACCTTTTACGGAGTGGGCTTTTTAACTTTTGCATTACCTTGTGTATAATAGACTGACTTTTTTTTTTTTTTAATTTTTTTTATGCGATTGGTTGATTGATTGAAATTGAGAGGATCAAGGATGAAGAGAACCACAGTGCCAGAGACAACCGTGGGTATTTGGCATTGGGGGTTTCCAAGATTCGATTGTTCAATTTTGTTTTTTTTTTTTGGTTTTTTTTTTATACCATTCTTTTTCTTTTTCGGGGGTGGAGGGTGCTTTCTTTTGGAGGTTTCAAAGGCTTTGCCAATATATATATACTTACTTATATATGTACATATATTAATGAATAATTTCTCATTTATTGGGTTTCATTTAGCAGGATCAGGGAAGAGGTTAAACTGTGAATACCCACCTCTCACTTGATCCGACACGGGGCCCCAGCAGCAGCGGCATGGCACACTCTACGGGCCAAGTACCACCACTAGATGAAATCCAGCCAAGTTAACTATATCCTCATGCTAACATGGGTGGAGTCCTGGAGAAACGGAGGGTTAGCGAGAGGAAACACGTTTCCGTTGACTGCAAACTACAGTACAGTGGAGTGTGATGGATATACGCGGTTGAACCCAATTGCTGTTCTCTCTCTCCCCCCTATGTGTATATCGTGATTGCTGTCTCGGGTGATTTCACGATCCCTATGGTTGCGCAAGCACAGGGGGCACGAGAGAAAAATATATACATGTATACATGTGTGTATATATATAGAGCTGCAATTTTGGTTGCCAAAATATCCCACTAGGCCTGCTATTTCTTCATTTGATCCGGCCCCAACCTTTCGTATTCATGGAACGAAAGCAGAGACCACGCGAGGGTTTGATCTAGACCAGATCTTGATGGTCTTTGTAGTTTTTGTCCAAATTGTCGCTTTACCCTCTCTCCCTCTCTGATGCCTCGTTATCCGTACGAGGCATCTCCTGATTTCAATTTTTAACCCCATCCCCCCCACCCACCAAACTTCTGGCAAACACTCCAGTCTGGGCCAACACCCAACACGCTTCGTGGCTGAGACCAAGGCCCGACGTCCTCTCTGGTTCTCTGGTTCTGGTTGTTGCCTCTGCTTCTCCCTCACCACAAGTACACGACCCCCTTGCAATCCACAACTGCTTCTTTGAGAATGACCCACCACCATACACACGGACCCCCGTCCGTTACCACAGCGGAGTAATGGCACAGCAAAGATGATGAGCTGTCCACTTTGACCTGCCCTTCCCCCCACGAGTCGGCCACAGGCACAAGTAAAAACAGATCCGATCTGCTCTGTCTCTCCATAACAATTTAAACCCACCCAGTAACCCTTTGGCCTTGTCTCTCTCTGCGTGGCAGCAAAAATAAAAGAGGCAAAAAAAAAGACGGCAATGACAAGGGCCTCCCCTTCGCCCCCAAAAGCAGCCTCTGAGCTATCTCCCACCCAGTGCGAAAGTGAAGCAGCAGACGGAGAAGAAGAAGAAAAAAAAACGCCTGCTCTTGAAACCCACTCGCTACACACCAATAGTTACATCTTTATACCTTTGCCGCTCTCGACACAGGTCTTGCCTTTGTGAAGGTCTCGTCCGTTTATAACTACAGGGTATTCATCTAGATCTAGACTTTCACTTTCACCGCCAGCGCCGTTGTAGTTGTCGTTGTTATTGTTTCTGTCTGCCGTTTTCCCCCCAGCAAGAGTGATTTACCCGCCATCGGCGTCCCCCCAGGATGGACTTGAGAGTGGGCAAAAAGTACCGCATCGGGCGCAAGATTGGCTCGGGCTCCTTTGGCGACATCTACCTCGGCACCAACATCATCTCGGGCGAGGAGGTGGCCATCAAGTTGGAAAACACCAAGGCCAAGCACCCGCAGTTGGAGTACGAGGCCAAGGTCTACAAGGCGCTTAGTGGCGGCGTCGGCATCCCCTTTGTCAGATGGTACGGCACCGAGTGCGACTACAACGCCATGGTGATCGACTTGTTGGGCCCCAGCTTGGAGGACTTGTTCAACTACTGCAACCGCAAGTTCACCTACAAGACGGTCTTGTTGTTGGCCGACCAGTTGATCTGCCGCATCGAGTACATCCACGCGCGCTGCTTTATCCACCGTGACATCAAACCCGACAACTTCCTCATGGGCATTGGCAGGAGAGGCTCGCAGGTTAACGTGATTGACTTTGGGTTGGCGAAAAAATACCGCGATCCAAGAACTCATTTACATATCCCTTATAGGGAGAATAAGAACTTGACCGGTACTGCGAGATACGCCAGCGTTAACACCCATTTGGGCATCGAGCAGAGCAGAAGAGACGACTTGGAAAGCTTGGGGTATGTCTTGATCTACTTTTGCCGCGGCTCGTTGCCTTGGCAGGGCTTGAAAGCTGCAACAAAGAGACAAAAGTACGATCGAATCATGGAAAAGAAAATGACCACCCCCAACAATATCTTGTGCAAAGGCTTGCCCTCGGAGTTTTTGGATTACATGAATTACATCAAGACGTTGAGATTTGACGATAAGCCCGATTATGCCTATTTGAGGAAATTGTTTAGAGATTTGTTTAAAAAGGAGAATTACCGTTATGACTATGTTTTCGACTGGACTTTGTACAAGTTTCAACAAGAAAAACAAAGAGCTCAGGGCAACAAGGCCATCGAAGGTGAACAGCTGCAACAACAAGCCCAGCTGCAACAACAAGCCCAGCAACAGCAACAGCAACAAGCCCAGCAACAGCAACAGCAACAACTGGGTCAACAAATGCAAAATGAGGAACTGTCCCAACAACAACAACAACAACAACAACAGCAAAAGTCTGCGCAACAGTTGGCTGACCAACGTTACCAGAACCAAAAGGCCGTCTACACCCCAAACCTAAACTACTCCAGCAACTACCAGGAAAAACCCAAGGTTCCCCAACAACAACAAAATCAAGGTAACCCAGCATGGCTTTAGAAAAAGAGGAGAGTCTTTTTTTTTCATGTCATTGCTAGCTGATAAGTTTTTTTCTGAGACTATCGCTACAACCAAACAGCCACCCACCAACCGTTAAATGCACATGTCCTCAACATAACCACCCCCTTACAAATACACACGAGTTGTTAGAGATGATACTACACAAGTGTTTTCATCCTCGTTAATGATGCTATCCAATGGTTCTTTGCATCAGCCGGTATATGTGCTATAACTTCCCCCCCCCCCCAAAACACCCACAGGAAGGTGTGTTTTTTTTCCTCAGGATTTACATCAGTATAACGCAACGCAGCGTTGCTTGGACTTGATTTTGAAATTTGGAAAAGGAATAAAAAAAACTTGAAAAAGTTTGCCAGATTGAGATTAAGATTGAGCTTTTCTCATCGAGATTTTTAATCAAGATGGTTGATCTTTTGTGAGTGTGAGTTGCACGTGTTGTTGCTAACCCCATTCCCCATTCACCCAACTCCCTTCTTCCCCCACCTTTTTTTTTTGATATCTTCAATTGTATTTTCCGATATGTTTTGCTAAAGCCCAGCTACGGATGTATGACTTTGGCCTTTCGAGTTTCCGCTGCCTTTGAAAATGGCTCAGGCGGCTTGCACAGTGCCAGTTTCCCAATGTTTCTGTGTGCGTGTGTGGTATTTTGTGAAGTTTTTTTCATGCGTTTATGGTATATATGTATGTCCGAAGTGTATATCCTGCTAATCCTATAATGCTAGTTTGAAATGGCGCTGATGACGTAGTAGAGGATTCGCTGTGGTTACGGTTGGATGAAGGTCAATAAATTAACGTTCTCCATTTCTATACAAGTGTAGTATACCTCCCAGTTTTCAATCTTTCTTCTCATCCTCTTTACCGTCAACTGTGTTACCGTCCACTGTGTTACCTTCAACTGGCTCTGCGTCATCATTTTCGGCCAGCTCAAGATAATTATGCAAGAAATCGAATATCGTCGTGACATTGCCCCTCGCGTCCTCCGTGTCAGGCAATCGCCAATTGTCAATGTATCCGAAAAACAGATAAAACGTGTTATCCTTGACTTCATCAGCGTAGATCTTATCGTAGATATGCCTCATCTTGAACGCCAACATCTCCTCGTGATACTTGCCAAAATCAATGGCATCGTAGGCATTATCCTTAAGCTTGACGTTGTACGCGTCAAACACGGGGTTCTCCAATAACAACCCCAACGCTGGAGCCTTGGGGATGTTGATCTTGGCATTTTGGAAACACATGGGGATGACTTTGGCAGGTGGGAGGGAGCAGCGCACGACGAGCGCCGCCATGCATATCATCTTGCGGATCTGGTGCAACATGAACGACTGTCCGTGGATCTTGATCGAGACCCACTGGGTGCCGTCAATCACAAAGGGGTCAGATACGTCGGTGGAGATGATGTAGCGGCGTGCGCTGGTGTCGTGGTGCGGTTTGCCCACCGTGAAGTTGTGGAAGTTGTGCGTTCCCTGATACTGCGCCATGGCGAGTTTGAACGCCTCGAGACGGTGATGCGAGATGCGATACGAGCGGCGCGCTTGGTTTTCAATCTGCTTGACCTTGCGCCATATGGGATCGCTACTGTCCAAACTTTCCAGTGACTCCTCGTCTATGAGGGATGACATGGACTCGAGCTGCGCTGGCGTGATGCCGCTTTGCAACAATTCCAGCTGGACCCCACCCCACCACGCGTCGCCCTCGCCGCCATCATCCATGAACATCTCCCGCGGGTGCTCCCTTTGGGCCTCGCGAATAAGCGAGCTCAACCGCGTGCCGGGTCTCGGTTTCAACAACGAGTAGCACGGCAACAAGTACTCGTAGACACGCGACGAGCACATCTTGCGACAATCGAAACCTTTAGTCGTGCGCTGGATCCCCCACACCCGGATCTGCTCGGGCAAATGCAGATTGATCTTGTCCTTAATCTGGGCATCCTCGATGATCATCTTGAGACTCACGACGTTTCCCGCGGCATGGACGCCCTTGTCGGTGCGTGCTGTGCGCTGGAAGCCGGATTTCTTCAAGTCAAGCGCGTTCTCGCGGGATATGGCGCCGGCGCGATGCATGGCGTCGTAGAGATCGCGCTCGATGGTCTTGGTGGCGGGGTCCGGCTGGATCTGGAGGCCGTTGTAGCCGGTGCCGCAGTAGCCGATCATCACGGCCACTTTGCGCTTGGGCTGACGTTGCGATTTGGGGAGCGGCTGTCCGTTCTCGTCTAGCTCGGGAGTGTATTCGCTACAGGAAAAAATGGAGTTAGTATACGGCATTGGAGGTGGTTGACTGTTGAAGGTGATGTTTCGTACCTACGATTGATCGTATTTCTGACGTGCTTGTCTTTCTTTCGCGGCGTGTTTACGCGAGGCGATACCGGCGGAGGTGGCTGGTGGAACCGGAGTAGCTTGGGTAGCCTCTGTTTCATCCATCTTAACATCTTGCTCTGCTGCTGCTGCTGGTGTTGGTGTTGGTTCCGCCATTGACTCGCTAGGTGGTGGTGATGGAATTTTTATCCATCACTGAAATTTTTTTAGTGCGGGCTGAAGAAGGTGATGGCTGGAAGTGTTGAAAGGGTGGACCTCTTCAACGATTTGCAGAAAAAACACCATGGTCCTTTCTCCAGCAAAGCTTGAGGACTATGCTAAGTAATGTGATATCAAATCGACAACATTTGCTCCTTCTTTTCCCCGTTTTTCAGCCTCAATTACAATTGTAGCCAGCTGCTTTCTTCGCCTCATCTCGCGATGAGGCCAGTCCCATCAGCACCTCCATCGCGCGCCCTAAAATAAAAAAACGAAAAATCTTCCAATTCGAATCAATCATCTTCGTCTCACCACCACCAAAGCCACAATGAGACCACTAACAGAAGAAGAGACAAAAGTAGTGTTTGAAAAACTAGCGAACTACATAGGCCGAAACATCTCCTTCCTCATAGACAACCGCGACAACCCCCATGTGTTCAGATTGCAAAAGGACCGAGTCTACTACGTCTCGGAACACGTCGCCAAGTACGCCACCAGCGTATCGCGTCAAAACTTGATGTCGTTGGGAGTATGCTTGGGTAAATTCACCAAGACGGGCAAGTTCAAATTGCACATCACCAGCTTGAGCTACTTGAGCCAGTACGCGAAATACAAAGTGTGGATTAAACAAAATGGCGAAATGCCCTTTTTGTACGGCAACCATGTCCTCAAGGCCCATGTGGGGAGAATGAGCGATGATATACCGGAGCATGCGGGGGTCATTGTTTATAGCATGAGCGATGTGCCCTTGGGGTTCGGCGTGAGTGCCAAGCTGACGAACGAGGCGAGGAATTTGGCACCAACGGGCATTGTCGCTTTTAGACAGGGCGATATTGGTGAGTATTTGAGAGAAGAGGATACGTTGTTTTCGTGATGATGATAGAAACGTGTCGGGCTTTTTTTTTCTTTTTCTATTTACAATTGTTTATTTCGTTGTATATGTTGGCTTAGTAGGATAATAAGTTTTGTTTGATTAGTCCGTGGGGGTTACCCTGTGATATCACGTAGCTGGACTTGCAGATTTTCTCAAACTGCTCGTCGGCGTCGAATTCAGCTTTCGGATTTTCAGCTGGGAGATCGCCGTTGTTGGTTGTGGTTGTGGTTGTGGTGGCGGTGGCAGTAGTCGCAGAGTTTATGGAAAAGTCCTTTTTATGGAAGCTTTCTCTTACAAGCAACACATTTTGGTCTCTCCAAAACGACATCAACGCCCTAACTTCCTCATGCGTCATTGGGTCCACCCTAAATGGCTCAATCCTGTGTGTTTGCACCATCCTCTTGGCCAACTCCAAATCCAACTTTGGTTTCTTCAAATAGGGATCGACTTTGGGGTCTTGGTACACGGCCAAATGCACGGTTTTCCTATCGGGGCACACATCCTGCGACTTGCCCAATAAAACACCACCATGTTCGAATCGGGATTCTCCACTAACATATCTTAGTATGTAATCTGCCAATTCGAATTCTTGAATATCAATAGGCGCGTGGTCGCGATCAAAGTATTTGGTGATTGGTTGATCGGCCATGGTGTTGAAATCGTCAATAGCTAATAGCACAGGTATGCTCTTGGAGTGCTCTTGAATCTGCCTCATTATGAATTGGAAAGCCATCGTTGGCTGACCCCTGTTGATCTCCCGATTCGTCGACAAGTAGTCATACAAGGAATGCTTCCCCTTGCTCATCTTGACCTCCTTCTTTTTCTCAACAAATGTCACGTCCTCGGTGAGTTTCAAAGTCTTGAATAGCGCTGCATTCGAAGCGAGAATTGAAGTTAGCCATCTTTTGGTCGCCATTGGCTGCTGGTACAATCCCAATTTCTCGTTGCGGAAATAGTCCGAGGATCCATTACCAATCAACTCGGCCGTGTGTAGATGCAAAACAATGACCTTGCCGTCGTATTTGTCAAGCGCCAATGCTATAGCTTGATTCATTAACGTGGATTTACCACATCCCTTGGCACCATCGAGATAAACTCGATTATCGATCGAGTTTCCCTCTAATTTTTCAACAAAGCCATCGTTGATCTTAACGGTGTTGGACGTGACCAACGAAACGGGTTTCTTGAACATTTCGTGGTATTGAAATTTCTTGAACGCCTTCAGTGCCCTCAAACTGTCCTCTGTCTTCTGGGCGTATGTAGTCACCGTGCCCGTTTTCAACTCATTCACGCTCAAGTCCTTGACCCCGGTCAATGAAGGCGCCAAGTTTTCAAAACCCAAAACCCGAATCGCGTCCCTGAAATGCTTTGGTGTCAACGCTGTGGTCTTTTTCACCTTTTCCCTGGGCTTGTCATTTTTCCTACCCATGACTTGCTTGGCCTTACCTTCCTTTTGACGTGGGGCGGCATTCAAGATTGACAAAGTGGTGAATGAATGAGCGAAATTGAGCGACACGCAAACAGACGAAGCGCCTCTACCCTTGGCTGCACTTGCCGCACATCTCAACATCTTTATCTTTAATCCCTCGTGGAGCTTTTCTTTTACTTTATGGAATTGAACCGTCGACTGGGGGTGGTTGACTTGGTTTTGAATGGTATCGATTCTTGAAAAATTTTGGTAATGGCAGACGAGATCAAATACACTACCAACATTTGATTCTTCCAGAGAGCACATAAAATTTTTCACTCTTGCAATTTTTTGCATCCACATCGTACACCGTCTTTCTTCTTGCCCTTAGCCAGATGTTCAATCTACGAATACGATGTAGCTCCCAGCTTCGATCTTCAAGCCTTCAATGTGCTTATTATCAAACGAGATTGCTATCGCGGTATTCTTCCAAGCTGAAAACGCGAGCCAGACCTAATGACGCAAGAGGTGGCCATCGCAAGCAAGGGCAACAGCAGCTGAAGCAGCTGCGGCGGGGGACAGACGCTAGAGGATCAGGTATGGAACCGCTGCGGGTGTTTGAAACGGGCAAGTTTTCACAACTATACAACAACGCGCCCAGCTCAGCCGATGCCGCGACGAGCAAGATTACAAATTTCCAACAACTTCGAATCTTCCCCATGGTCCGCGAAGCCATGATCAAGGAGATCAAGTCACAGTACAACTTGAAAGGTCCTCGACACCAATCGGTGGATGAAATCGAGATCAAGCCTACGCCAGTGCAAGTTGCTGCCATTCGCAAAATCAACCAAGTGCGCAAGATTAGAAAAGACGTGGATGTGGATGAAATGACCGAGGGTGAGCGGATACAATATGAATTGCAGAATGAAAATGAGCTGAACAAGACCAAGGTGTTCACTATTGCTGCCGAGACTGGCTCGGGTAAGACGTGGGCCTATGCTGCCAATATCATGTCGAAGCTCAAAGAAGATGATTTCACCTGGTTTCAGAGGGACCGCGAGCAATATGCCAAATTCAAGAGCTCGGAACAAGTGCGCGCGGTGATATTGGTGCCCACGAATGAGTTGGTTGATCAAGTATATGAATCACTTCACAGGGCTAATAGTATGGCGTTGGATTACAACAACAACCACGATGGTAAAATTAAGGTTCCCGCGCATTACAGGGAGTTTTGTGAATTGCCAGGGCACAAGAGCTTGGGGTTGAGCATCATGAAGCTTTCCGCCGGTGATGCCCCCATAAGTGTCTACAAACGGTTGCGCAATCATGGCAAGATTGACATTTTGGTCACCACGCCAAGCAAACTCACTGGATTCTCCAAACTTGAAGCTGTTGACCGGCCATTCAAGATCTTCAAAAGTGTCCGGTACTGCGTGCTCGATGAAGCGGACACTTTGTTTGACAAGTCGTTCCTCCAGGATACCACTTCCGTGGTCAAGAACTTCCCCAAATTGCTTGATTTGATCTTGGTCTCGGCTACAATTCCCAAGGAATTTGAAAAAACGTTGGGCAACTTGTTCCCCGATGGCAAGTCGTTGATCAGAGTGGCAACACCATCACTACATAAAATCCCCAAGAACATCAAAATCTTGACCTTGGATGCAGATTTGGCCCCCTATAATGGCTCCAAACCTCGCTGCTTAGCACAAGCGATATATGCGATTTCGAAAGATGGCACCGAGCCCGAGCACGTGAAACGTATTATTGTGTTTGTCAATGAGAAACCGGAAGTTGAAGGCTTGGTGGATTTGTTAAAGACCAAGTTCCACGTTCGACAAGACGACATTGTTGGTATATCGGGCGAAATCAACGCCAAGGAAAGGAAAGAGCTACTTGAGCCCTTTTTGCGGCCAGCGGAGTTGTTGAAAGACGATCCCGTGGGAAGCAAAGTCAAGATCCTCGTTACCACCGACTTGTTGGCTCGTGGATTGAACTTTATTGGCGTCAAAAATGTCATCTTGATGGGCTTGCCCAAGAGCTCGGTTGAACTTGTGCATAGACTAGGCAGAACGGGCAGGATGAACCAGCTGGGACGTGTGTTTATCATTGTTGATCGGAAATCCAGAAAATCGTGGGTCAAAGGGTTGGGCACGGCGATCATTAGAGGAGTCAGAATCGGCTGAGAAGAAACGAATCGTGGTTTTCTTTCGTTTTACCATTAATGGTATGTTTTTTTTATGACCGTGTTTCCAGTTTCTCATGTGATGATATAAAAAGATATTTTTTCAGACGTTAGACTTCCTAGTTTCCACCTTGAGGAAGATGTCTAAGACAGCTGACTTAAAAACTGGAATTGCATTTTGCAAGAGATACTAACCCATGAAAAGTTTTTACGATATTTTGATTTTTTTTTATTTTTACGACAACGACGGCCTTTTCTTGTTAATAGACTAGACGGTATGTTACGAAAACCAAAAACCTCCCCAATTTGCAATGATGGTTGACTATGATGAAATACCAAACAGACCAAATTTAATGAACGCTTGACATCCTACATTTATCGTGGGGAAAAGTCTATTAAAACCAAATCTGAATCCATCATTACTTCAAGAGAAGGGGAGAACCAGGAAGTCGATATACTAACTATTTTTCTTTCAATTCATAGAATGCATGTACATATGGACATATGGATATGATGGAACTGAGATGATCACCATCAATCGTAGATGAGAAAAAAAAACCCTGGGATTAACCTTTGTCCATATACCTTTGAATTTTTACCCCATGGTATATTGGACTATACGCCCCAGGGAAATTGAAACTTTGTCAACTTTATACACTTTATACGTGGAGGACTCTTCCGTTCCTTGCCATGTACTGGAATTAGCTTGATACAGTACCTCTTGTAGAAAAGAACACAGCTGCTAAGTAGAATTTTCATTTAAAAGAAAGAGTATATGAACAATTCTGCCCCGGTTTGAATGGAGGTGGCCGTGATGAGGGTGGTGGTTTTATGCCAGTTGGTAGATCTCGCACGACGATCTCCTTCCACACGGAGACCGCAACCGGATAAATCTCTTAGCCGCGATGTCGAAACCCCCCCAGCTCGCCATCTCTCCCAACACTCCAACACTCCAGCAAAGAAAACCTCCTCCTTGAGCAACCACCAAGCTGTTTTCATTTCGTTTCCTTCACTTTTCCATTCATACAACAGCCTCCTCTCGTTCTACATATTCAAAAAATAGTTGCAAAGGCCAAAAAAAAAAGGAAAGAAAATAAACAGCTTTTCCCTCTCTCTTTGAATCTTCAATTACATGGTAAATAAACCGCCCTTCCGCATAATGTCACATTCGATCCACTCATCAATCAAGGAGATTCAAAAAGACATGTATTTCGGGACAGAAGTGCTCAACCGAGTCTCCTTCTTGCGCGAGGATAACGAGTTCATCACGCGCTCGTTATTCCACCCCAGCACCAGGTTCATCTTTTTCAACAGACAGCAGCCGTTGGTGTACAAGAACTATGGCACAAAGTTGGCGATTTTGACCAACGGCAACAACCAGGTCAACATTGACGAGTTGACACCAGGAGTGCATGACAAGTTGGGGGTCACGGGCACAAAGTTCCTCGCGAATGGGTTATACGAGGGTATCCCCGGTTGGAAACTGGTGTTGAACACGTGGAATGAGGATAATAGGAACCACGATAAGGAATTGAGAGCTGGCGGGAAGCCGATTTTCTTGTTTATGGGGCTATTGGACGAGTCAATTGGGTTAGATGTCAATTCCTTGAAAGGTGAGTCTGAGCCTGCTGTAAGCGAGGACGACGATGGTGAAAAGTATTTGGACCACCAGGGCCGGTACCAAGGTATCGCGTACTATGCAGTTGACGTGACGAGAAATCAAGAATTGAGCCAGCAATTGATTGAATTTGTCAACAGGTGCGTGAATGAACAACAGGGAACCGCCACAAGTAAGCCGAAACTGGCAGAGGAAAATGGAGTTTACTATACCCACTCGAGAAAACACTTTCTCCTGTTTGAACATAAAGAGGCAAGCTTGTACAGCTACGGCGCCATGTTCTTCAACTGGCTCAAGACCAACAAGTTCTGCCCCGGGTGCGGCCACCCCACCATCCCCATCCACGCTGGCGGCAAACTAGCATGCACCAACGACGCTAAAACCGAACCCACCGCGGAGAAACCCGAGCCCAGATTCATCTGCCCCGTGCGCAGCGCCACCGTGTCCAACGTCTCCTTCCCGCGCACCGACATGGCCATCATCTCCATCATCACCAACCGCGACAGATCCAAGATCTTGCTTTCGTTGGGCAAGCGCCACGCCATCACCAAGATGTACTCGTGCACGGCGGGGTTCATGGAGCCGAGCGAGACGGTGGAGATCGCCACTAAGCGCGAGATCTGGGAGGAGACGGGCGTCAACTGCGCTGAGGTTTCTATCGTTATGACTCAGCCTTGGCCGTTCCCGCTGAATTTGATGATTGGATGCATGGGTGTGGTTGATTTCAACGGCACCGATGAGGTTATCCATTTGGGCCACGATAACGAGTTGTTGGACGCAAGGTGGTTCGATACTTCCTTTGTGCGGAAGTTGGTTTATCCCGACGAAGTTGCTGCTGGCGAGGACGAGCTGTTCAACCCTGAGGGGATCTTGATTCCCATGTCGGAGAGTATTGCGTTTTCTTTGATTAAGCTTTGTGTGGATGAGGCGAGGAACGCGCACAAGTTGTGAGTATGAAAGGGGTAAGAAAAGATATGTAGTGAGCTGTTTGATGTTTTTTGGGGTAACTTGCAAGGTCATCTTGGAACTTGAGAGAGTTTCGCTTGAAGCTTTGGATGAGATGCAAACGTGGATGCGAAAGATTGGATATCTCAGGTGACTGCATGACACAAAGAGAATAACCACCACAACTGAAACAATTTGCGAAAAGCCTAGTCTGGTAGATTCCACCCCTACAACCATTTTATAAAACAAAACCTCCTCTCCACATCTTCACTTGTAGTCTCACCATTTAACAGATGATGCCGTTTTGCCGTGTTTTTTGTTTTTTGTTTTATTTTTGACTGCGGGCGTCGAAAGTTGCCGCTTTACTGAAGCAACCTGAGCGCTATTTTCAAGAGATGCGCCATTGCGCGGTATAGAGCTGTTGCAGACATAATACAAAGCACCGCTGAGCTTGTATAGGAGCTGAAACATGTGAGGGATGATAAAAAAAAAGTGCAAAATACGTAACTTACTTCTATTCGCGACAGTCTGTCGCTGGCACGCTGGCATGCAGATCGCTCATACGCTGCTTCTTTTTTTTTTTTTAAGTCTTGTTTGATAAGTCCGAAAAGATCTAGAAGAAAAAGAGTTAGCTCCGCTTCATCGTGTTAGGCTTGCTGCTAGACACTCCCAGAAGTACCAGTGAGAGACGTGAAGGTGGAGATTTCGGCTGGCTGGCTGCGAACTTCATATAGAACGATAGCACGGTTCGGAAAGCAATCTAGTAATGGGAGAAACATTGGCTATTGAGTCCCAGACTGACTCGGATATAAAGGGACTTGGGAAGCAGCAGTACGTCATATTGCCCCGTATTGCCATATTGCCCATACTGTCATGGTGCCATAGTGCCATCCACTGCGTACGTCAGCCCCGTTTCTTTTTAATTTGCAGCAAGGGGGATGCCTTGAGCCGAAATGATGGAAAGTTCGGTTAGGGAGTAACAAGTCTCCAGGCGCAGTCGGTGTGTATACGCCGACGCTGATGGCGCTGCTCATACTCCCGGGCCCCACTCGTTTCACCCTGGAACACCCAGCTCTGCTAGTTGGTTGTGGGAGCAGTCGATGTGTCATAGTCTCTTGAAGCGAGTGGAGGTTGGAGGAGGGACGCACGTGCTCTCCTCGTTTATTATCATGGGATTATATGCAGTCCAGAACAAGGGCAGTGGTTAGATTTCCCCCTCCACACTTTTGGCGCCCATTTGACAGCGGTATAAAACACCCTCCAGATCCACCACCCACATCCGCTAGGGCTACACTCAGGAGAGGAGGCTTGGTTGGAATGTGTCAGTAATCACGAAGGTGGTGCCACTTGTCAATTTTACCAGATTTCGCCAGAGAAACCCACAGCTGGTAAGTCATACAGGTTTATTTTTTTTTTTTTTTTTTTTGAAGAGAAGTTGTCTTTTCCACGGTTGTTCACCAAGCTACTCACGTGTAAAATGAGCCACAGCTTATCCTCGGCACCCAAACCGTCGTCGATATCGCCGGTGATTGTCGGCCACCGCGGGTTCAAGAGCCAGTACACCGAAAATACGGTTATTGGGTTCACCAAATGCTACGAGTCCGGCGCCACTGTGCTTGAAACCGACTTGTGGCTAAGCTCAGATAACGTGATTGTGATCTCACATGACCAGCTGACGAAACGGATATTTGTCGACTCCGAGGGCAACGATACCGACTACGTTATAACTGAAACGCCCTTTGACCCCGTGTTGAAGAGTTTGAAAACTAAAGAAGGCGGCTACCCGTTGCTCGCATTTGTCGACTTGGTCACGTGGTACCAGCAGTATGTCGCGAGCCACGAGGAGCCCCTGGATGACTTGTTCAAGTTGCAGTTGGACATTAAAAAATTCAACCCTACAAAGATTACCAAGAACATCTTGACCGACTTGTTGCTGGTGCATGACGATTTGAGCTATTGGTATAGTAGAGTGCAATTTGGCATTTGGGATTTGAAGTTTTTGAAATACTTGAACCAGGACGATTTCTTCCAACTGGAGATATTTGGCGCGGTGGACGCGTGGGGCAATCGCCAATTTGATGTCTTCCACATTAGTCTCAATTGGAGAGACTCGATCAACTACATCAACTACAACTACTATTTGGATGAAACAACTCCAAAAGACCGCAAACTGTTGAAGTTGACGGGGGTCTCCTTATTGTACATTTCGACTTGGTCGACTGAGTTTTTGACCAAATTCATCCCCCTCTTGCAAATCCAAGGCTTGAAGTTTTACTCGTGGACCATAAACAACAAGTTCCAGTTTCAGTACTTGAACAAAGTCGGTGAAATGGCAAAGTTGGTTGAATACGGTATCATTACCGATTCGCCAGATACAATGGTTGAATACAAGGATAGTTTACTCAGGCAGAGACTCGAGAGTATCGAGCTCCACGCGTCAGACTCAGCAAGCTCGGAAAAGACCTTGGTTGACTATGGCAGTAACCAATACTATAATGAAGATGGCGACTTGAATATCGAGCTCACGTTGAGGCAACAGGTGTTGTATTGGCTATACACGCAATTCACCTTGCTTAATGGTTCCAACAGGAAAATCAAGACCGAGTCGCAAAAATTCGCATACCCTGTTGATGGAGACAAGGTTGAGCCCAACAGAACTAACCCCTTGGCTTCTTGGCTTTTCCAAACTTGTCAAAAATACGGCATATTTTAATTGAAAATGGATAGAGACGGATTAGAGTTATAGAGTGTCACATAAAAGGTTTTGCTAATACATACTATTTGCATTTTGGGGTTCGCTTTGCTATGTTGTAGTCTCAATTACCTCCATTGGATCCCTCCCAGCCATGAATGTGTCTTGATTTGTATCGATATTCAGAAACAAGGCTTTTTCAAGTAAAGGAAAGCTGATAATTGGGAAGCCTTGTGA
Organism: Lodderomyces beijingensis; assembly: GCF_963989305.1. Taxonomy (NCBI): domain Eukaryota; kingdom Fungi; phylum Ascomycota; class Pichiomycetes; order Serinales; family Debaryomycetaceae; genus Lodderomyces; species Lodderomyces beijingensis. Next base: position 561,303 of record NC_089974.1, on the reverse strand, counting down.
AATAGATGTTGGGATCTGATCATGGCGGACACTCGAGCTGTGAAAATCCTGGCCCATTGCATAGTTAACTATCACGTGAGAGCCGCATAAACTGCGGCTTGCGATAGCGAAGACAACAGACTCCTGTGCACGTGATATGCGCCGCAATTACCGCGTTGGGACAATTCAAATGTGTTTTTGACTTGCAACTATTCAAATCCAGAGACAGGTCTTGCCACGCCATCTCGAAACAAATTCAGAGAAAGAACAATCTAGTATAGAGAAACAGATCCATCAACATTCATCGACGCCATTCGAATTAGCAATGCAAGTTACACGATTCAATTCTTCTGTCATTTTGATCTCTAGCATCAAAAAAACAGCGTTGACCATTTTTGGGTGTGGGTGCTCTTTCTTCCTCAGTTGTTCAAAAACGAATCCATATAGACAAAATCGGCCTCCTCCTCGTAGTTCACCTTGCCCAAATTAAAATCAAACAAATTGTAACCCTTAGTCCTCTCCAAATACTCAAAGCTCGCCTCGGGTATAACCCCGCGCAACTCCTCCACGGCCTTAATATACCCTCGTTCACTTAGACTCTGTCTAGTGCACTTGTACAACTCGCCATGCTCATCGTGCCCAACTTGCTCAATCTTGTCGTCAAACACAAGCAAATTGCATAGACTCTGCACGTCATTCAACTCCAACTCCACCTGCAACACATTCGAGCTCGATAAAAACTGCATGATTTGGTCCATGTTTGCGCCCGGCGACCGCGCATCGTAGCTCGATTGAAGCGCGTTGCTCTCTTCCTTGGGGAAAGTGGCGCTATATATGAACCGCCAGATTATCATCAGCACCGTGTCGATGAACTCGGTGTCGAGCTCAGAGTCAGTGAACCATGCCCCGCCAGTGACTTCCAAGCTCGGCTGCAAGTTGTACAACATGTAGATCTTGCGCGTGGGGTACTTTACCGACTTGATCGACTTGATAAAGCGCTGATTCTCCAAGTTCTTCAAGCATTTAGTCACGATGTGCTGGTGCAAGTTGGTCTTGGCCTTGAGGGTCTTGGTCCAGATGCCTTCTCGGTTCAGCGAGGCTATGTGCGAGTATATCATTTGTTCGTCGGGGGTCATTTGCGAGATTATACGCGCGTAGTCCTGCGACACGGCTTGGAAGTGGAGCTCGTCGCCCTTTTTTATGAGCTTGACTTGGTTCGATGCTAGAAGGTCCTGGAGGAGCTGGAGGAGATCGTGGGGCGAGTCGGTTGGGACCAAGTGCGAGCATTCTTCCTGGCTGAATATCTTTGAGCTGGGCAACTCTCGCATTCTGGTTATTAGCATCTGGGCTTTTTCTGCCTGGGTCGACATTCTTGCGTGGTGGAAGTATTGATGATCTGGCTGGTGGTGATGATGGTGATGAGGGTGATCTGGAGAGTAATTTTTTTTTTTGTTTTCGGAGCGCATCGAGAGCGCAAGGAAAGATTGATAAACAATTACCACTGTCACATTCAAGATCAATATAACGCTACAAGTTAATAGGAGAGACTACGTTGAAGATGGATGAAAATGATTTTGATGAGTTGAGTTTACCACTACACAGATTCAACAAGTCCAAAGTTGTCTTTAAGAAGAAAACAATCACCAAATCACCACCGTCAGGTGTTTCAGGCACGAGAAAACGACGACCCGTGTTTGAAGAAGAAGAGGATAAAGAGGAGACGGAAGAAGAAGATGATGAGAGAATTGATGAGCTTGCTCGAGCCAATGCAGCATTGAAAACTTCAACTGCCGGTCGGTTCAAAGGGAAGGAAAAACCGGGGGTTTCCACTCAAACTACAACAACATCGAAACGACGAATGGACTTGTCGAGGTACATGAGCTCTAGCACGCCGTCAACCAATCCGCTAGATCCACAATCATCCTTGGAGAATATAGACGGAGAAGAGCTCAGCTTGCTAGAGTTTGACGAAGACGACCCCGAGAACAATCCCGTGATCGCCAACCTTGAAGAGTTCGATATCCTCCAGCTACCACCGCCTCCACCACCACCATCACTTCGACGACCGGAACCGCCGCGCGATCCACCCAAAAAATACGTTCCCATAGAGACAAACTCCATGCTTCGCACCTCGAAAAGACAGTACCTCACGGACTTGGGCAAGGAGTACCAAGATGAGCGCAATTACGATGATGGCACCGGCGATGCCGAGCCTAAACGACTCGACGAGCTTAATCGTGGCAACAACAACAACAACAACGACGACGACGTTCACGCGGCTGACGATCTCAGTGATACCGATATGGGGGTTTTGCAGAGCCGAGGCATTGATTTCGAAAACAAGTTCAACCGCGAGATTGCCAGCGATATCGAAAGCGATGACGAGACCCCCAAATTGAAAGTTGAAGAAGTCAAGATCTATACTGCCCGCGAGCAGATTGAGCGTATTGGGAGAATGTTGGAGATTGCCAAGCGCAGGAAAGAAGAAGTTTTGAAGAAACGGGCGGACGTACTCAGGATGAGGGACGCGGTGAGACGTAGTCGGGAGGACTTGATTCGACGGTTGAACAGCGTGAGCATAGAGTAGAGCTGCGGCAGCATTTTCTCTTTCGTTAGTACGTACATGTAGTGCACACGTGACTAAAGAACACCTTGTTGTCGTTGGTGGTGCACGGGGTGCGGATCCCTTGGTATAAGTTGAGCGCGCTTAGCAAATAGTCCCTGACTCATTGCCCAATCGGGCCACACACCCACAGATGTATAAATTTATACATAAAAAAAAAATTGAAAAAAATTTTTCAACATACATATCCTTACGCCAGGTTGTCCCTCCTCAGCTCCAGGAAATCAACTCACTTCTCTTTCTCTTGAGCCATCTGCAAAAAGAGGAAAAAAAAATTTTTCCTCTTTTCCTTTTTGATTTTTCATTTTTTGAAGCAGGGTATTATAATTTGCATACCCACTTTTCGCCCATTGCAAGAGCAAGAATTTCTAAGGAAAATCAGCTTCCCCGTTGAAGAGTGAGAGAAAGAAAGAAAGAGGGAGATGTCAATTCGAACCATATTGAAAGCCAATAGACTCATGTCAACTACAACTACTCTTAAAGCACCAGCCACAGCGACATCGACAAATGTCCCCACCAAACCTCGCCATTTGGTCAACATCTCGCAATTAACCAACGATGAATTCTCCAAGATCCTCAAACGAGGCCAGCAGCTCAAGCAAATCTACAAATTGGGAGACCAACTGGCGGTGTTGGCCAACCACCAGAAATTGCTCGGTAAGCTCGTTGCGCTTTTATTTTCTAAACGATCAACTCGTACTAGAATCAGCACCGAGGGAGCTGCTGCGTTTTTCGGCGCACAGCCCATGTTTTTAGGCAAAGATGACATCCAGTTGGGCGTGAATGAGTCGATGTACGATACTACTCGAGTGATAAGCTCGATGACCTCGTGCATCTTTGCTCGTGTCAACAAGCACCAGGACATATTGGATTTGTGCAAGGACTCGAGTGTCCCCATTATCAATTCGTTATGTGACAAGTATCACCCATTGCAAGCGATTGCTGATTTAATCACCATCAAGGAAAGATTCGGCGACAACACGCGCGGGTTGAAGTTGGCGTGGATTGGCGACGCCAACAATGTCATCAACGACTTGGCCATTGCGTGCTTGAAGCAAGGCATCAGCGTCAGTGTCTCGGTGCCAGACTCAATCGAGTTTGCTGAAGATGTGGCGCGCGATGCACGCGAGTTAGCTAGGGATGGAGGAGTCAAGTTTGAAGTTGTCCATGACCCCAAGGCGGCGCTCGAGAATGCCAATATAGTCGTTACTGACACTTGGATCAGCATGGGTGAAGAGAACCAAAAGCAGGCAAAGCTTCAGCAGTTTAAAGGCTACCAGATCACGCAGCTGATGGTTCAACAGGGCGGTGTTAATCGCGATTGGATCTTTATGCATTGCTTGCCTAGACACCAAGAGGAAGTTAGCGACGACGTGTTTTACAGTGACAACTCGGTGGTTTTCCAAGAGGCGGAAAATAGATTGTACGCTGCTATGGCTGTTATTGATGCCTTTGTTGTCAACAAGGGTGACTTGTTGAAGTAAAACACCGTGGAGATCGAGCCTATACGTAGGGATTTTAGTATAGATTTCAAAAATAGAGCGACAGCTCTAGAAAGAAATACAAGCATTATCATCTTACACGAACTTGGCTTTGGCTCTGGCTTTGACAATTGGCCTCACTCTTGGTTGAAACATAAAACCTGTTACAAGGTAAAAATAAAAAGTAAGCGGTACGACGATCCGATCCGATATGGGCATACGGATAGTATCTTGCTTGAAACCAACGTTGTACCGAGGGCTTGCAGATTCTTTTCTAAGCGGCTAATTTGCCCCCAGACTGAAACCCACTCACCAGCGTAAGTTATTCGGCTAGAAGGTTATGCCAGCAATTGCCCTGGGCACCTCACTCCCAAATTTCCGTCGTAACCACCCACGACAAAGCAGTTTCCTTCTGTCGATCTACTTCAAGGGGTCCTACAGTTAAGCTTGAGACCTGGATCTCGTAAATGATGGATCTGAGAGAGAGATATAGCTTACTATTTCTAGATCCCGCCCGCGCTTTGGCTGATACGGAGCAAAGGCTGGAACTTCCTCTTTGTAGAAAAAATATCCACATCTCGGAATTACTCCTCCTTTCCTCCATCCACAGTTTTGTCGGAATTATCCTCCATCCAGAGCACATATATAAAGAGCCATGAAAATTATTTGAGAAAACAACCAAAAAAAAAAAGTCGACGATAATTTCCACCTGCTAGGTTTCCAGTTTTTTCTTAGAATCAAATCAAGTTAGTCTAATGCCAGCAAAGATCATCTTATCGGGAGCTACCGGCTTCATCGCCCAGCACATAGTCAAGGAGTTGCTAGCCAAAAACTACACCGTGGTTTCAACGGTGAGATCGATTGCCAAAGGGGACCACTTGTTGCAATTGTTTGGGTCGTCGCCCAAATTGTCATACGAGATTGTCGAAGACGTCGCCAAGCCCGGTGCGTTTGACCAAGTGTTGGAGTCCAATCCCGATGCCACGATTTTCATCCACACGGCATCGCCATTCCACTTCAAGACCGATGATGTCGCCAAAGACTTGTTGACGCCGGCAGTTGAAGGAACCAAGAATGCCTTGAGTGCAATCCAAAAGTACGGCAAAAACATCAAGAGGGTAGTGATTACCTCGTCTTATGCCGCGGTGTCTACCGCTAGTGAGCAAAACGACCCCAAAAGAGTGTTCACTGAAAAGGACTGGAACCAAGTGACTTGGGACGAGGCGGTGTCGAATGCGTTTATGGGATACAGAGCCTCAAAGACCTTTGCCGAGAGAGCAGCTTGGGATTTCATCAAGGAGAACGACAGTCAGTTCATCTTGACCACCATCAATCCAAGTTTTGTATTTGGTCCGCAGTATGCTGACGTGAAGGAGAACTTGAACACTTCCTCCGAGGTCATCAACGCCATCACCAAGTTGAACCGCGACGACAAGATCCCCCCATTCAAGGGAGGCTGGGTTGATGTGCGTGATGTCGCCAAGGCCCACGTGGCCGCGTTTGAAAAACCCGAGGCTGAACATCAACGTCTCTTGATGAATACTGGTTTATTCACCGAGCAAACCATTGTGGATTTGGTGAGGGCCAAATTCCCCCAGTTGGATATCCCTCAAGGCACACCAGGCTCAGATGTTGAAACTCTTGCTGGATTGGCCCAGATTGATAATTCAAAGACGAAGGAGATCTTGGGTTGGGAGTTTATTGGGTTTGAGCAATCTGTTTCCGACTCGATTCAACAGATTCTTGATGCTAGAAAGAGCACTGCAAATATGTAGAGAATAGACTTTGATGAATTGAAGAGAGTGGTTAGTGCTGAGTGTTTTATCAGGTGAATGTGTCTGATGCTCTCTTTCTTTAATACATTTTGCTGCTCTTTTCGAGCTTATCGAGGCTGACTAGATGAAATTTTATTCAGCATTTCAAGTTAAACGGTTTACATAGAAGGCTCGAGCACGAGACAGATTAACGTGGTGCAGTTGTCGCCGGAGCCTGGGGCTTGAAGCTTCAAGACCGCCCATGCCGTTTCTCGTATTCAGGCTCAGTTTTTTTGAAAAAAATACCCGGGAGGGCAAACAGCAACTCTTGCTTCCTTCCAAAATCGCCCTTTTCCCGAAGGACCCTTCTCCAAAGGGCCCGAACAATCTTGTGAACCTTTGTCCTCTTTTTTTCGACTTGTAGAAGCAGGTTACGGATTTTTCCCTCCCATCCCTGCAGTGGTACAAGTCTGAGAGGTTCAAGCATCCTAAAAACGGTTTGTTTGATTTTTTTTTGACATCGGACTTTGAGGATATGTGACGCACTGAGTGTTGACGCAATTGGCTTTGTTTTTGGTTACTGCGAAGAAGAAGAAGAGCAATTACTTGAAAGCGGACAAGAGCCATGGCTCGAATTTGGCGGACTTTGCCGTCGCTTTGTTTCCCTTCTGTTTCCAAGGCGGACAAAGCAGTCCGCTCAGGGAATTACACTGCAGGTTTTGGCTTGCACGTGATCCTGCTGTCCCAGCCAAGAGAAGGCACGTTGCTGTTGCTGTTGTTGTTGCAACTTCGGCCCCATTATTGGACAAGCAATCTCCTGAGCCAGAACCACCACGTTCCCATCCCCCCTGGGCAAGTCTCGCAAACAAACAGATAAAAACGAAAATGAACGCGTTTCGGTGACATTCTGCTGGCTGGAATCATCCAAATCACCGGGATCTATCCAACTCACGTAAAGAAACACAACTTCACTCCGGCAAGAGCAAAAAGTGCATGCGTCTTGCTGTCATGTGTAGAGCAAGTTGCGCAACTGTAGCAATGGGAGCCAGGCACGTGACCTGCTTGATGTTCAAACCAACAAAGAACAAACGCGAGAGACGAGAGAGCAGGTTGTGGGTTACGAGCCATCCGTCTACTTACTAGTACTAGACACATGCCATATCTCATCTCCATTGCTTGAAAAGTCGGATCGCAGATGGGCTTAGCGGCGTATAGTTAAAAAATTCGATGCATCTACTATTACTACCATTGTTACTGTCACTTTTAGAACTGGTATATTAACTGAACATTTGCGAGCTTATTTTTCTTTGCTTATCTGTTATCCATCACGGAATTTTTACTTTGCTTCATACCAACAACTTCCCACAACTTTTCCCAGTGCCCCTCCCTGCGGTGCTAATCGAGAAATCCCTCCATCCGACAACATTCTACTCAGTCCTCCAATTTTTTAATTTTCTTCTTCTTCAACGCTGAAGCCAGCAGATCCCAAAACCAAAACCAAAAAAAAAAAAAAGGAAAAAGGAAAAAGATATCGAAGCCATAGCAACAAAAAAGAAAGGATGCTAAAGGAATTGAAAGGGAACCACACAAGCTCGTTCTTTAGGAGGTATCTCCCCTTGTTTCCCAAGTCTCGTTACATAAGAAGGAGCTATATACTCGTGCCATTCTTTGTCGCGATAATTTTTTTCCTACATTACATCAGCACCACTGACGTAGTGAGACTGCTAACTTTGCAGCTAACCACACCCAAGATCCCCATTAGTTCATTTCGTGTCGACGACGGCGGAGGTCTCGTGATTTACCCGTCGAATTTCGACGAAAACACGCCTGGACTTGAGGAGCCGGCGGAAGAGTCGGAGAACCAGATTGTCCAGTTTAATGGCGCCACGGGCCCCTTGAGCAGCTATATTAGGGACCAGAAATTCAAACCGCACGAGTTCACCCTTTTCGCAAGCAAAATCGAGAGTGCCAGTGAAGAAGAAACGCATTTGCGGATGGAGGAAGTTTGTCAAGGCATGAAGATCAAGAAAAACGTCACCATCACGCAAAGTATTCGCTTAAAAGAGGACTGGCCTTTTATTGTGGGCACGTTGATCAAACAAGTCAAAAATGAGCGTGCGTTTCGGGAGTTGCTGGATTTCTTTCAGGGGAAATTGCAGAGTTACATCGATAAGGATGAGTTGGATGAAAAACATTTTTATAAATTTGCCAGTACAAGCGTCTGGCTTGCCAAACACGGCGTGCATTTGATGGTTAGCCGTGTTTTGTTTTCACAAACCGCGAAAAAGGACGATCCGCAAATCTCGCTTCTTTACGCGCAATTGTGGGATGAAAATTGGAAAGAGTTGAAACGAGTCGAATTGGTTGTTCCCGTGATCAACGAGCATGGTGAGCGGATCTACGAAAATATGGAGTTTCCTCGATTCATGCCCATTCCCTTTTACCACAATGCCGACAGGACCAAGAAAAGATGGTACGGGCCAGAAGACACGCGCTTGCTCCTAACCAAGAACGAGTACGGCGACGAAGAGCCAATAGTGATCTTTAACAGCTTCCACCGCCAAGTTGTCGAAATCTCCAACAAGGCCTTGAATGACGATGTTGTACGCACCAAGTATGGATTCTTTAGAAGCATGTTTATGGGGTATTTGTTTAGGTACCAAATTGGCAAACAAAACACCGATGGGCAACAGGACAAGAAATACGAAAAAGTGAGGTATAATAAGGTGGCAGAATTGCGTATCGATGAGCAAAATAGGCAAAAGACGGAGAAAAACTGGACCCCTTTTATCAATCCCTCGGAAAGATCGACAGCTACTCACTATGGCGACAAGTACATGTACATTGTTTACCAATGGGACCATTTGAAAGTGTTGAGGTGCGAGTTGGCCAACCCGGGTCCAACGTCGCGTTGTACCGAAATATTCAAGCAAGATGACACGGCAATCAGAGTTGGTCCCGTGCGAGGCGGCACCGAGCTCATCCCCGTGACTCTCAAAAACAAAAAGAAGGTCAACAAGGGCTTGAAACAGGCCTGGATTGGATTCTTGAGAGCGCATTTGAACAGATGCGGGTGCGGGAAAGCCATGTACAGGCCAAACTTTATTGTTCTTGCCCAGCACCAAAACGGCAATTTCCAAATCTCGTACTTGTCGTCTTCAATCTCGATGAACATCCCCGTGGTTGGCTGGAATGACGCCAGTGTCCAGTGCGCTAGACGCGACCCCAACGTTTTGATCCCCAATGGAATCAGTATGTACGAACCACAATTGGACTACTTGACGCTCACGTTATCGGTGGCCGATAAAGATGACAATTTGGTGCATTTGAAAGGTATCCAGCAAATGATTGAGAATTTGAACATGAAATGGGATGGAAATTTGGGTCAAAGCAAGCAAGTCGAGTGCGTTGTGGATGAGAGTATTGATTTCTGCAAGAAGTACGCCGACTTGCAGGATAGTTTGGGTTTGAGTGAAGACCTGATTAATTTGGCCAAACAAGCCGGTAAGATTAGTGATAAACCACCCGCTGGAAGCCTGCTCAATGGAGAAGAAGCAGAAGAAGAAGTATTTCAAGAAGCATTTGAAGGATTAGACGATGAAGAGGGGAAGAGCCATCAACAGGATGAACATCCAGGCGAAGACAACAGGGATTCTGAGAAGGCACCGCAGGCCAAAGAAGTATCGAAACCAAAGCTGGAGAAGGTGAAGGGAAAGGGAAAGCCGGTGGAAAAGGAAGAGGATGACAAGGGATCAAGCTGGTGGTGATTTTTTGGTTCACGCATAAATTATTTATTTTTGTTAAAATTCTATCACATACTTAATAGTTTATTCATAGATTTTTATTTTAATTTCAATTTCATTTGCATCATCATCTATCTCAAGGCTGGAGTCGTAGCTGCTGGTGGTGAAAAAGACTGGTTCACTGCAGTTGCATGTATTTTTGAAATTTTGCTACTACTACCACTTCTGTTTATTATGTCAAGTTCAATTACAGCACATGGTGTCTCGCAGCCCACTAATGTGTCACGGCTAGGGCTCGATGTTTCATGGAGTCGAAAGACGCACGATGCAATCGCTGAATCAGACGCGTTCAAGCAAATAGCCCCAGGAAAGACATGTTTGATAGGTGTTTTTTTTTTTTATTTTCATGTCAGTGAGTTGTGAATATTAACTCAACTGCCCAGAACTCTCTTTTGCTCCCTCTGCTTGATATAAAAGTTGTTCGTCGCGTATCGATCGAGAGGACACGAAATCGGCGTTGCTTGGTCTGGTGATATTATCAAGAGGTTTCCCGATTTTTCGTCTTTTTTTGCAGCAAAAAGCAGACGGTGGGACCCTTCACAACCAGTGGGGTTTTGAGCGTCTCACGGGGAAGGACAACAAATTTCCCAGGGCGCCCAAGTTCAAATTACTTTTCCATTCATGTTTGCCGTCGTCGTTGTTTTGTTCTTCTCCTCCTCCTTTCGCTATTGCAGAATCTGTATCTGGAGTATGCCCTCTCGATACAAAATGACAAACCAGTAAGTTTTCGCAGCGACGACGAAACTGTCAACGATCAGGTGTTTGATGTTGATCATGCCACCACCCAGCCTTTGCTCTTGTTTCCGCATGGCTTCCAAGATGTGGCAGTTTACAAGCTGCGATATCAACCGGATGACAAATTAGTCATGGTCCATAAAGACAATTCCAGCGCGATGGCTGCCGACGTGACGGATTTGCCAACCAAGCGACACAGCATCCAGATTTCAAGCTCCTTCAAAGATGGCAGCTGCGAAAACTTGGAACTGGATAAGAGTTAATCATCAGTGATGATTTCCTATTTAAAGACGATCTCACGAGCATGATTGATATTCTCATGCCGCAGTTGCGAAACGATGCTGCATTCACGCATCTTTTGCCGTTTTTCGCTGCGAATTTGTTGCCGCAAATCATCAAGGCGCAAACTGCACGTACCCATTTCTTCAAATTCGCTGGTGCTAGTGTATGGCTCGAAGCTTATGGCGTCCACTTGATGGTGAGCCGGGTAATGTTCCTGCGTCTAGGTAGGAAATGGGAACTGCCAATCTCGCTTCTTTACGCGCAAATCTACGACGCCAATTGGGAAGAGATTACCAATATCGAGCTAGCCGTGAACACCATGGGCCCCGCGGGCGAGAGAAGCTGGAGGAATTTGAAATTCCCGCAGTTTCTACCCGTGCCATTTTACCACAATAGCTTGTTCTTGAAACAGCGGTGGTACGGTCCCGAGGATCCGAGGATGATTCTCGTTCGAAACGAGATGGGGCAAGATGAACCGTTGATTGTGTCTAATGCCGACCACAGAAACATCAAGGACTTTGTTGAGCGTAAAGGTAACATTGAGAGCGGGGGCAGAGTTGTAGGCGGCGACTTGGAAAATGAAGATTAGGTTCGAGATCAGCCGCAGCATGTTTCTCGGGTGGCCGTTCCGGTACCAATTGGGCAAAGCCAACATTGACGGGATGAGCGATGCAGATTACGACGGCGTAGAGTTTATGAAAATCATAGAGTTGAAGATTTTTGACCGGCCGAGGAAGAGAACAGAGACCGTTTATTGGTCCCATGGAGCGTAACAACATCCGGGGCGGGAACGAAAACGGAGGCAAAACCCAAAGCAGAGGTGAAACCCAACACGAAGGCGAAGATGAAAACATTTACCTTGTCTACAGATGGGATGAACTACAAGTTCTAAAATGCGAATTGACCCGGTTTGTCGAAGGTGACGTTAGCAAATGTGGATTTATTTACAAACCAATCCGCTTGCACGAGCAAACGCGCAAGTCGGCCCCATTAGAGGTGGAACTGAAATCATCCCCTTCTCCACAGTTACCAAAAACAACCATGAACACGCCAATATCTACATTGGCTTTTTAAGAGCCCACTTGAAATATTGCGGTTGCGGCCAAGTAATGTATCGGCCCAATTTGTACATTTTGCAACGTGACCCCGTTGCAGGAACTTTCAAGGCTCTATATTTATCGTCATCAATATCGTTCGATATACCTGTGTTTGGGTGGAGGAATCGCAAGTTGCTATGCAGCTCCAATGCGCCTTCGGCACTCATACCGAATGGAATCTCGTCCTGGGTAGTCGACCCGGTGACTGGGAAAGATGTTTTGACACTAACGCTCAACGTTGCCGATGAAAATAACGAAATTGTATACCTCTACAATCTCAAGTCGTTGGTGGAGGAGTTGTTGCAAGATGCAGAAGAGTTGGGTGGGGACAAGTTAGGTGAAACTGGAGAGTCTGCGGTTGATGCAGAACGGACACGAAATGACCAATTTATGGATTGTGTGGTGCGGGCAAGTACCAAGTTCTGCAAGAATTATGGTGATGAGATGACGGTATTGGTGCTAATGGAGAAGGCATATGCTGCTTTCAGGAAGAAAGAAGAAGAAAAGGAGAAACTTCGAAAAGGAACTCAGACCAAAGATACGAAAATTCAAGTGGAAATGGAAAAAAAAAGGTAATTTCATTATAACAGGCTTGGTCCACAAGTGCTGCTCTGTCCACAATGTGACCAGTTGAACCTTTATTCAACTCCTCTCCCCCCCCCCCCCCCCCCCTTTTAGTAGTTGTCCAAGTCCAAAATTTAAAAATTGGGGTTTCTTCAAAGCAGCAGCATTTCTGGAATTTGCAGCCAAAGAAAAAAAAATAAAAATAAAAAAAAAAATTAAAAAAAATAGGAATCATGTCACGTGCAGATATACTCCAAAAATTTTTCAGATGTTGTACTATCAATGCACAACCCGTGATATTCCTCCCACTTCAACCCCCCCTTCCTCGCTGCCATCATGACAAAGAACGAAATCACATCGCTCAATGAGAAACGACTAGAAACATTACACCACTATGGCCCGGTAACTGCGCTCAGGATTTTTGGTGAAAATCACATCTTGGTGGGCTACGGCCCCATACTCCACATCTACAAACTCGAGCAAAACCTCCACCACGACCAAAAAATGGAGCTCATATTCAGCCGGCAAGTGTTTAAAAGAAGCAAGATCCACAGCATATCAGTCAACCTCCATACGAAGCTCGTGGTGCTAAGTGGAGCCAAGTCATTTGCAAGTTTCAACTTTGATGATCTTCCTCATGCACAGTTTAAAGAACGCGGAATCCATGAATGGATCATCACGCTGAGTTCGTTAGACGACGGGACTATCATCTTGCTCAATGCTTACAATATGGTCTACCAGATTGGAACTGATGGGAAAACCTTGGAAAACAAAATTCATTGCGGGGAGAAATCAATCTTGTACAGCGGATCCATCAATCATACTGCGAGCGGCAAAGTGGTTGTTGCTGCGGGCACCGTTATGAACGGCGTGATATTATGGGACTTGAACTCTCGTGAAATCTTGCATCGCTTGGTAGACCACGAAGGATCGATATTTGGAGTCAAGATGGACCCAAGTGGCAGATATATCATTTCATGTTCTGATGACCGAAGCATCAAGTTGTATGAATTCGAGTCTGGCCATTTAATAGCGAGTGGATGGGGCCACGGAAGCAGGATATGGGGGTTGGAGTTTTATCGAGTGCTGGATGATGACCATTTGGAGATTATGAGTATTGGTGAAGATTGCACGATGCGCATGTGGCGGTTTCACAGCGGCGATGAGAGCCTAACCGAGATTAAATGCATTGAGAATTGTCATAAAGGCAAACATGTATGGAGCGGTGACGTTTTGGCGCAATTGGGGGTATGCGTCACTGGTGGTGCCGACGGACGCGTGAGGCTACACGATTTGAAGCTGGAGAACCATGAAACTCGTCAAATCACATTGCTGGAAATGAGCACCTCAGTGAATATTCAATTCAAAAAAAGCGATTTCATTCGCGATTATTTCGAATTGAGCAAAAAACTGAGCAAGTTTTTGGTGTGCTTGACATCCAATGGCCATGTTGTCGTTTACGATTACAAAACACTGGCGTTTGAACATTTGGGATTTTACCAAGCATTGAATGGATTTGGAATCGTGCATGGATTCGAGGATATAAGCACCGTGGTAGTCTCGAGCCGGACGGGGGATTTGCTCTGCATCACCTTCAACCACGACGGAGTGCCATTGCACCACAAATGGATTGCAAATTCCCAGGAAATGAAGATTACCAACATGCTAACATCCTCGCCATGCGCCGGCAAGTATTTTGTTTTACTAGAATCGCCAAATCCGCAAATTCCTTTTATTTGCAAAGAGTTTAGTAGCTTTGGTGAGGGCGACTTTAACCTTGTGCAGATTTTGCACGTGCCGAAACCGACCATGGGCAATTTCCTGGTAACAGCCATGACGATTGACGCCAGAGGCTGGTTGATACTCGCATCCAAGAAAATGTCCCTTGTTGTGGTGGACATCCATAACCTCCTGCGGTGTTTGTCGTTGAGGAAAATCGCTCCAGGTGACACAGTCAGCTCAGTTTCCGTTATTGACACGGGGGACAATTTCATGGACGCGTTGATACTAGCGAGAGATGGAACCTATCTCATTGCACGATTCAGTGCGGAACACACTGGGTTTGCGTTTACCATTCCCCAAGAGAACAAACTAACTCGAGGCTTCATTGAAGGTGGATACTTGGACCAGCAAAAGCAATTAATCTTGTACGGATTTAAATCTTCCTACTTTTATCTTTGGAATGAGACTAAGCAGGTTGAAATCTTCAGTGAGCATTGCGGAGGCAATGGGCATCGCCATTTCCATTTCCAAAGGACAACTCGCGAGGAGCGTTTCAGCTTTGTCTATCTGTTCAAGAGCGACGTCTACATTTGCTCGCATCTTTCAAGATTTGGCAATGTGAACCATGGCTTGATCCATGGTGGAGTCCAGGGACGCGAGATTCGCGATTTGAGCATCCAAAGACGAGTGCTAGATGACAACTCACGGTTATTGGTCTCGTCAGCTGAGGACTCGACCATCTTGTTGAGCAAATTGTACCCCAATGGCGAAGTTGACGGTATATGGAGTATGAACAATCACATCTCGGGAATGCAAAAAGTCGAGTTTTTAAACAATGACTATATATTGAGCTCAGCTGCCAACGAAGAGTTTTTCATTTGGCAACTTCTGTGGTTCCAAAATGTTCCAACCATCAGGGAAATTGCCAGGTTGAAAAGCGATCAAGAAGTGCCGGATTTGAGAGTAATGGACTTTGACGCTGTTGAGCACCCAGACTCGATATTCATCGTCACGGTGTTTTCAGATTCCCAGATTAAACTCTGGAACTTTGACAAGAGCAAGAAAACTTTCCAGTTGATTAACCAGTGGTGCTATTCCACGTGCTGTATTTTGAATTGCCAAATTTTGGAAATTGGAGACGGCGAGGAGTTGAAAAGATGTTTGATGATTGGAACTACGGATGGATTTGTCACCACATGGAACATCACCGATCCAACTCATGCCGAGTTGCAGAGTACGGAGCAACTCCACCACAGTGGAGTCAAGGCCACATGTTTGATCCCGGGGGACAATACCACGTATTTGGTCACTGGCGGGGACGATAACGTGTTGGCTTTAAGCAAGATCAACGAGGACTTGACAATCACGCCGCTCACGCACGAAATAAATGCCGCTTCAGCTACAATCACTTCCATTGCGCCCGTATCCAGAAAAAGGAGTGAATTTGTTGTGGTCTCAGTGGATCAAATCGTTCGCGTGTGGTCACTCCAAGATGAAAAGTTGGTTTGTCACACTGCCAAATATACTACTGTGGCTGATACGGGATGCTGTGATGTGGTTGATGATTTGTTGGTTGTGGGTGGCTCGGGGTTGACTGTAGAGAGAATCGGCGTATAGACAAGACACACACCATTTAAAACTGTGCACAATATTCTTATCGTTTCCTATGCTGATTTTACGCTCCATCTATTTCCGGTATGAATTGGCGATGATCACCTCTTTGCAAAAGTTCGTTCTGGTACTGTCGAGACACACGCTGGACTGGCTTGCAGGCTGCGTTGGACTATAAGTTGTATGGACGTTGCGATCCTGATATTTGGGTCTCCAATCCTGGTGTATGGATGTGCCAACTCGGATATATGTGTGTGTGGATGTTTTGAAATCCTGGTGTTTGGGTCTTGAAATCTGGTGTTCGGGTCTTGGATCCTGGTGTTTGGGTTTCGTATCTGGTGTTTGGGTCTCATATCCTGGTGTTTGGATGTTTCCAGATCTGGTGTATGGATGTTTCAAGATCTACTAGATATGCATCCGAACACCAGCCTTTAAACACGCACAAAATCTGATGTTCGAGTCTCGAATCCTGGTGTTCGGGTCTTTTGTCTGATGTTCGGGTCTTTTTATCTAGTGTATAGATGTGGCAATTCTAAAGTATGTGTATGTGGATGTTTATCAATCTGATGTTCGGGTCTTGGTCCCTGGTGTTTGGGTCTCATATCCTGGTGTTCGGGTCTCCTTCCTGGTGTATGGATGTTTCCCGATATGGTGTTTGGATGTTGCAAGATCTGCCAGATTTGCATCCGAACACCAGACTTTTTGAATAGGCGTGAATCTGGTGTTTGGATGTTGCAAGATCTCTCACAAATGCATCCAAACATCAGACTTTGTGCAAGTGTAAATCCAATGACATACTTCTCCAGTTCAGGCACCTACTATTCGATTCTGTCAAATCTAACATCAAGAGAGTTTTATCCAAGCAGGAAAAAACATCCACCGAAAAGTTTCAGCGTCTAAATTAACGAAAAGCGTTTGCAATTTTATTTTTGCAAGAGTTGAGACAAGCACAGCTCCCCCATGAGTTGGCCAGTAACACTTTTTTTTAACCCTACTTGTTTGTATTTCAATCCCAAAAAGGTCTAATTTGCAGCATCGTTGCATCGTTTATAATTACAAAAATTCTATGTAGAGTTTATCATTCGTTTAAACTCTGAGTAACGACAAGTTAAACACAGTGTCATTGATGGTCTGTTCTTCCGTAACAACAACGTCATCTTCGTCACCGTCAACTTCTTTCAATGGGAATTTAGTAGTCTTGAGAATCAACTCTTCATTCGCACTAACACAGTCTTTAAAATTCATTTTATCCTGAATGAGCTTGTAAGCAACAATGATGTCGTCAGTAGACTGCAATCCTGCCTTTTTACGTAATCTTTGAATACGATTAAGAATTTCTCTAGCCAATCCTTCGCTTTCCAACTCTGGGTGAAGATTGGTGTCAAGCAAAACAAGCGTGTCTTGAGACGAACGGCACTCCAAGCCATGAGCGTTGTCGCCCAAGCCTTTTTGAATTTGAAGATCAGTGTCAAACAAGTCAACTCCATCAACTGTAATCTTGCCGTTCCTGGCAAACTCCTTGACTTCGTCAGAGGTGACATTGGGTAATGCAGCTTTGACTTTTTTGGAGTCACCCTTGAGTCTCTTACCCAACACAGGCCAGTCTGCGAGTAGGGAATAGACAACGCCATATTTGTCTTCGTCATCTGTGATGATGATATCACGAACATTCAACTCGCCGCTGATGTATTCCTTCAAAGATTCAACGTCCTTACGGTATTCGGGGTTGGAGTTTATGATGACAAGGGTCTGCAAAGGTGTCTTGAGTGAAATCATATTCTTTTCCCTAATGTTTCTTCCCAAATCAATGACTTTTTGCATTCTTCCGACAGCAACTTCAATTTGCTCATCGAAAAGCTCATTTCTTACACTTGGATACGACAAGAAATGCACAGAGCCGAAATCTTTAATCTTTGGGTTAACGGTGACGCCTGCCAATGTCTTTTCACTGAAATACTCCTTGATTCTTTGGTAGATACCGTCAGCCAAAAATGGAGTGAAAGGGGCCATTGCTCTCGACAAGATTAACAAGGCTTCAACTAAAGTGTTGAGACCTTTTTTGGTGTCATCGATATCCTCGGCTGCGTAACCCTTGATTCTACGACGGTTGAATCTGATGTACCAATTGGTCAAGTCGTCGATAAAGTGAAGCAATCTTGGAACAACAGTGTATAATCTGTAACCCTTCATCTCTTCGTGGATAAACTGGATCAAAGATTGGATCGAGGCCAACAACCATCTATCCATCACGTTTTCCGATTTCAAGCTAGCGTCGTAAACAAACTTGGTGCCGGTGTTTTTCTCAAACAAGTCGGCACTATCTTTGAAGAACTTGAACGAGTTGTACCATGGCAAAAGAACACTCGAAACAATCTCCTTGACACCTTCCTCTTTGAACTTTAACGTTTCCGCCCTCAAGACAGGCGAGTTGATCAAGTACAATCTCAAAGCATCTGCACCATACCTCTCCAAAACGATGCCCGGGTCAGGATAATTCTTCAACCGCTTCGACATTTTCTTACCATCGGCAGCCAAAACGATACCTGTGACAATAACATTCTGATAAGGCGCAGTCTTGAACAAGTGAGTACCCAAAACCGTTAAAGTGTAAAACCAACCTCTGGTTTGATCCAATCCTTCAGATATAAAGTTTGCAGGGAATGCGTTCAAAAATTTATCCTTGTTTTCAAATGGGTAATGCTTGGATGCGTAGGGCATGGAACCGGATTCGAACCAGCAATCAAACACTTCTTCGATTCTCTTTAAATCGCCTTTACCCTTCTTTGATGGGATGGTCACCGAGTCGATGCTCTCACGATGGATGTCAGTGATGTCATCACGACCAGACAATTGCTTCAACTCGTCAATGGAGCCCACACAAACAATTTCTTCAAAGTCGTCACTGACCCAGATTGGGATCGGGGTACCCCAGTATCTGTTTCTGGAAACATTCCAGTCTCTGGCATTTGCGATCCAGTTTGAAAATCTCTTTTCCTTAATGTTTGAAGGCACCCAGTTGGTTTTCTCAACATTGTCCAACATCTCTGGAATAACTTCACCTACTCTAACGAACCACGCGGGAACCGTTTTGTACATCAAGGGGGTATCTGATCTCCAACAGAACGGATACGAGTGCTTAGATTGAGAGTTGACCAAGATTCTACCTTGGTCAACCAAAGTTTTGATGATGACCTTATCGGCATCCTTGAAATACATTCCGCTCACCAATTTGGCATCGGCCGTCATTTTACCAACATCATCGACGATGCTGGGAGGAGGTCTCTTTTCATTAATGACACCAGCAGCGGTGGCACAGTTGAAATCCTCTTCACCATACGATGGAGACTGGTGCACAATACCAGTACCCGAGTCGTTGGTAACGTATGAACCTGGGATGACTTTGAAACCATAGTCCTTGAAAGTATCATAAAAGTAGTCAAACAAGGGCACATATTTCAAGCCAACCAACTTGTCGCCAGGGATCTTTTCCACCACCTTGTACTTTGCTTGAGCTGGCTTTTTGTAGAGCGTGCTGATCAACTCTTCCAAGAGAATATAGTGCTTTTTGGCCTTTTCATCGTAGATCTTGACATAGGTGAATGCAGGGTTGACTGCCAAGGCAATGTTTGCCGGCAACGTCCATGGAGTAGTTGTCCAGGCAACCAAGATGGTATCTGGGTCATCGACCAAGGGGAATGCAATGGTGATGGCCGGGTCATTGACCTCTTTATAATTCTGTTGCGCTTCGAAATTGGACAACGGGGTGGTACAGCCCGTTGAGTAGGGCATGACTCTTAGTCCTCTATATACAGCATCCTTCTCAAACAATTGCTTGAACGCCCACCACACCGACTCCATAAACTCGGGGTACAAGGTCTTGTAGTCATTGTCCATATCGATCCACCTGCCCAATCTCTTGATGGTTCTTCTCCATTCGTCGGCATATCTCATAACGATGGACCTACACTCGGCATTGTACTTGTCGATACCCATGGCATAAACGTCCTCCTTGGAAGTGATGCCCAATTTCTTGTCGATCTCGTGCTCAACTGGCAAACCGTGGGTATCCCACCCGAACCTTCTTTCCACATGGTACCCATTCATTGTAGCGTAACGAGGGATGATATCCTTCACTGTAGAGGCCAAGATGTGCCCATAATGGGGAGTTCCTGTAGCAAAAGGCGGACCATCAAAGAAGGCAAACGGTGGCAAATCCTGGGTGAGTTGCAATGTTCTCTGGAATGCATCCACTTTATCCCAGTGCTTGATAACTTCTTCTTCCTCCTTGGGGAAACTGAAACCTCCTTGCGGAGTAACACTCACCTGCTCCTGATCCGTCATTGTTCCTTCAAAAGAGTATTTAGACTATCCAACAAAGGAAAGAAAGCAATTGTAGTCTTGGAAGTGGATGTGGAATGATATTTGGTTGTAAAAAATTTGGTTGTAAAAAAATGGCAGCCAATGTGTGGCTATCGCAGTCAGTGTGAGTCAAATTTTTCCAAAACTGCATAGAGACCTCCAGTGACTGATAATTGCATTTTGCGACACTACTTTTTTGCGACATACACACGCATATATTAGTCACGTGACGTCTTCTCTGGTACACTATTCACTCGTTTACTCGTGTGGGCATTATCTGCAACCACTGGGGAAGAAGAGGGGAGGACATCTTCACAAGCGACATGCCAGTGAACATATGACAATAACAACTGAAGTATTTGGGGAGATTTTGGCAAAGTACTTTGACCGCAACTTGCCTGCCAGAATAGGCATTGGACTCTCGGGCGGACCCGATTCGATGCTTGTGACCTATCTACTCAAGGAATTCAATCAACAGCGATCGCCAAGAAACAGAATAGAAGTGCATGCTATAACCATAGATCACAATTACAGGCGCGGCTCGACTGAGGAGGCTAGAAGCCTAACTGCTCAGCTTGAAAAATGGGGTGTGAACCATGTTGTGAAGACGCTAGACTATGGCAATGTCGATCCAAGAACCATTTCAAATTTTGAAGAAGTGGCCCGGTTCAAGCGGTACGAGGCAATAAACGCAATCTGTAACGAGAAGGCCATCCCGTATGTGTTTTTGGGACACCACAATGACGATCAAGTGGAAACCTTCATTCAGAGACTACAGGGCAACTCGTCGATTTACGGGCTAGCATGCACAAGAGCCATCTCGCCGTTGCCCACCAGCAAGGACTTGTCGCCATGCGAGCTGGAACGGCTGAAGCCGGTCCATTTGGCTCGTCCTTTGCTAAGTTTTGACAAAAGTGCCATTGTGGAGGCGTGCGAGAAATATGGCGTTTCTTTCGTTACTGACATCACGAACAAGGACCCCAATCTCACCAGACGCAATTATTTGAGACACTTGTTTAACGAAATACTACCTGAAATGCATCTGGTGAACGTGGAATCAGGAGTCTCCGGAAAAGGCTTCCGCTTTGCATCAGTTTTAAAGAATGAATTGTCAAACTCGCAAGGTCAATGCCTTGATCTAGTAGAATCGTTCGAAAGCAAAGCTGATACCTTGCATCGACAATTGCTTGCGGAAAACAAAATTTGGGAGGAAAAACAGTTTGGGCGTTTGTCCTTGGAATTACCGGCAAAGTGTTTTCTAGAGCCTCATAACCTTGTCACGAGCAGATTCTTCTATCAGATGCTCTACCCCTACTGCACTTTGAAGCACTACCATTGGGCCTATGCCAAGCTCGAGCGAAATGTGATGCCGCAAATTGAGCAATTTTTGAGCCAAAAGAATAACCCTTTGGATAGTTGCTCGATAAACATGATGAACTTGATGTTTCGAATCAGCAAGATCGAAAATGGTTCTCTGCTCCGCATTGAAATCTCGCGGGCGCCGTTGACTAGAGACGAGGCCAAATTCGAAACAAGGGTAACGCTTCAAGATACCTGGAGCAAATGGGTATTGTTTGACCAAAGGTTTTGGCTCTCCCTCAGATCAAATGCAAGGCCTATGAAAGTCGTTCAAATCGTGCCGTACAACCACAAGCTGCAAAGCCAAGTCATCGACGCTGACTTGAAGAGATACACTCCTGTACAAATAAACCAGAGCTTAAACACGCTACCGGTAGTGGTTATTGACGGGGTGGTTCTGGCTTTCCCAACGTTGGATCTCGCGTGCCCTGGCGTTGATATCCGGTGGCAGATGAAAGAAAATCGGTTCAGCTACTGCAACCCCAAACGCTTCGATTCGGTGTGATGACCCACCACCGAAACCTACATGTGGGCATATGTATATATAACTTGTAAATAGATATAGAGTAGACCTTTGCAGAAGAGGAGCCACGGGAGAGACGACCCAACTAGAGGGATGACGACCCAACTAGAGGGATGTGGAGGTTTCAACCAGCAGACTCGTCTCTTGCAAAAATGCCCAAAACCGCTACCATGTGCTGGTAACGGTTAATTTTCGAACTCCAATGTTGTGACCTAAGCTTCTTTCCATACGGGCAAGACGAGGTAATACATCAAACCAGAAAGAGCACATCACAGGTCTGTGGTGGCTAGAGATAGACTATGCCATCTACTACGGTACAACATGGACCTACAAATGATGATGTATCCGCAAGGTATTTTGGACCGGCAGCAGCAGCAGCAGCAGCAGCAGCAACAACAACAACGGCCACCACCCCGAGGCCAAAACCTTTGACGGTGTTATCGAGTGGCCCTGCGTCATACACACAACAATTGAAAGTGGGCCACCAAAAGATCAGTATTGATGTGGACCTTGCGTCGAATTCGGTCGAAGGCGTGACCGAGGTAACAGTGCTACCGCTATCCAACAAGTTGAAGGTGATTAAGTTTGATTGTCGAGAGATGAAAATCAACGCCATATATGTCAACGGCCATCGACATCATAACTACATCTATAACGACCTATTGTACATGGCAAGCGAGGGAGAAGACGAAGAAAAAGATAAGGAAAAAGACATAGAAAAGGAAAGGGAAGAGGGCAAGGGCAAGGACAACGGGAGCTACAAGTTGAACTTGTTTGACCTATACACAGACAAAATCGGCATCCACCAGAGCCATCTCATCAAACTGAAACTATCATACATCTTCCGAGAATCATACTCCACCGACGATGAATCAGGCACCATTTCTACTGGAATACTCGGGGATACGCAAGAGCTCAAGATCTTACTACCCGATAACATGAAGTTTGAACTAGTTGACTTGAATTCGATAGGAACCCCTCGAGGGAGTCAGCCGGGGACGGTGACCCCGTCTCACCTCAAATCAAAGGCCACAGCGAGCGAGACGTACTCTCCCATCGAGATCAAAATAGAGTATGAACTCAAGAACCCCAAAAACGGATTAATTTTTGTCACAAACAACGATCTAGATAAGCGACTGTGGCACGCCTACACCACAAACCCCGAGTACAATATCAGCACGTCGTCGTGGGTGCCGTGCATTGATAATTTAAACAGCCGAAATACGTGGACTTTGGAGGTGAGCATTCCGAGAACGTTGAAGGATATTGGGAACCCGAGAATCATTGGATCCAAGGAGGCCATCCAGTACCAGAAGCAGATCAACGAGAGGTCGCGAAAGATGAAGATCAGCGGCGAAGAAGGAATTGATGACGAAGACGAAAACTCGGACTTGATTGCGTGCACGGGCGATTACAGCAATACTCGAGAAACGCCGCATCCGATTGATTTGTCCAAGAAGGTTGTTTCCTGGTCTATTTTCAACTCAGTATCCGCCCACCACATTGGCTGGGCTGTTGGCTGTTTCAAAAGCTTTGTTTTAAACGCTGCCACCGTCCAGGAAGAAGATGAAGCAAATTCCCTAGATAATAACGATAATAATAACAACAATTTTGGTGCCAACAACAATGGTGCTGATGATCACCGTCATCATGATGACGATGATGACACCAATGAAAAAACAAGCATGAACTGCCCCGTTACAATTTACGCGTTGGAGGAAGACCTAACGTTTGCGAGGGACATCTCGGCCGTTACGAGCAGAGCTCTTGAGTATTTTCTGAACGAGTTTGGTTCTTTCCCGTTTAGTTCATACAGCATTGCATTTGTCAAGCATCCAGTCCAGGAAAGCAATTCTTTTGCAGGCTTAACGCTCTTTTCGGCGGACGTTCTTTACCCACCAGACTTGATTGAACCAATGTTTTCAACGACGGACAAAGTCTTGACGGCGTTGGCGACGCAATGGTCGGGTGTCAACATCGTGCCCAATACATTCAACGACATGTGGTGCACCGTGGGAATAGCCGGGTTCATGGCCATTTCCTTTCTTCAGAAATTGATGGGCACAAATGAGTACCGGTATAGAGTCAAGAAGTTGATTGAGCGTATCGTGGAAGAAGATGTCAATCAGAGACCCATTGGCGACCAATTTTTGAAGTTCCCCGTTTCCAACCAGGACTTTGAGTTCATGCGGCTCAAGGCTCCCGTGGTGTTTTTCATCTTGGACAATAGAATGACCAAAACCGACAAGTCGTTTGGGATGTTGCGTGTGATTCCAAAATTGTTTCTTCATGCCATGTCGGGGGAGCTCCCCAATGGCACTTTGAGCACGGATCATCTTCAACATGTGTGTGAAAAAGTCAACCGAAACAAGTTGGAGAGCTTTTTTAAGCAGTGGGTATTTGGCGCGGGAACTCCCAGCTTTATCATCACACAGCGTTTCAATAGAAAGAAAGGGATGCTTGAGATGACTATTCGCCAGGTGCAGCATTTGGAAAAGGGAGATAACCAACACAAGATGATGAAAAAGGAAACGTTCATCGATGACGCTCTTTGCTACCTCAACAACGAGCCAAGCCGTCCAAAGCAAAACGTCTTTACAGGACCCATGACTATCAGAGTCCATGAGTCTGACGGTACGCCATATGAGCACATCATTCACATCAAGGAGTTGAAAACCACGATGGATATTCTGCTTGCAAAGAAGGTGCGAAAGATTAAAAAGAAGGACGAAGGTGTTGATCCGGGTATAGGGTTTAATCAATTTGGTGATATTCTCCCCACTGAGAGTAGTACTGGTAACAGCGGCGGTGGCATCAGCAGCAGCAGCGACTTTAATCTCCAAGATTGGGACAAAAGAGATGAAGAATCTTTGAGTTCGTTGCCCTTTGAATGGGTTAGAGGTGATGTTGATCTCGAATGGATCGCCAAAGTTGATGTCCGGCAACCGGACTTTATGTTTGCCAGCCAGCTCGTATACGACCGAGATGTCGAGGCCCAATACGATGCCGTCCAGTTCTTTGCCAACGTGGAAAAGCCGTCCGTCATATACTGCACTTCCTTGTTGCGGACTTTTTTGGATCGGCGATACTTTTACGGGATCAGAATCGAAGCAGCACGTGCTCTCGCCATGTGTTCCAACCAAGGCAATGAGTTTATAGGCGCAAAATACTTGATCCAAGCATTCAAGTTCCTTTACTGTTTTCCCGGAAGCTTGATCCCCAAGTCCAACGACTTCTCCGACATCAAATCGTTTCTTGTCCAGCGGGCCGTGCCGGGTATTTTGAGTACAGTCACTGATCACGACGGGAGAGTTCCTCTGGAGATCCAGCAATTGTTGTACAATTTGATCAAATTTAATGACAACTCGATGAACCAGTTTCTGGATTCCTTGTATGTGAATGAGCTAATCAAGGCATTGGTGACGAGTGCAATCAGTGGTTGGCGCAAGAACTCGGCAGAAGGAAGCATCAGCAGCAACAACACTGAGTTTGCCGACAAGGTGATGGTTGAAGTAAGTAAGCTACAGAAACTAGACGAGTGGCAGCCGTCCCACCAGAGATTGGTGCAGGTGACTTGTGTTGAGTCCAAGGTTCAAATGGCCCTTGCTGGTGCTGCGCTGTCCTTACTGCTAGAGGATCTCGTAATGTTGACTTTGGATAAATACCCAGTCGATGGTAGAACTGCCTCGTTCAAGGGTCTCTTGCTTTTGAGTGGGTTGAATCTGCTGGGCATTTTGAAATACTTTCTGAAGGTTGCCTTGCTCAGTTTTGGTCGCCCCAACTTGAAGAGGAAACTAATTGGTACCTTGATTGATGCTATCGTCACCATTGCAATTCATGGAAGCTATACGCAAGAGAGCAGAACGCGCGAGAGAATTCCGCTCGCGAGTGGTGGCGCGCAGGAACACCTGAGTATGGTGATCATTGAGGACAGTTCCAACTCGGGCATGCAGCAAAAGCATGATCAGTTGGCAAGAGCCACTATCAAAGGTTCGATTGATTTAATTCGACGTGACCTTGCCCAAAACGGCGCATTGAAACAGACCATCTGGGAATTGCTTCACTCGTCGTTGCTTAGCACCTATGAGAAACGGAACGTATTTTTGATTACTGCGATTGTATTTGAAGAAGTAGACTCGCTAATGGTTAAATTGCCTATTCCAAGTTTGCCTGTTGCCGAGTTGAAAAAGAAGATAGTGGCCAAGCAAGTCGGGGAGACGGAAATTGTGTTTCGCAGAGAAGGTCGTTTCAAGATCCAGTTGGTTTCGAGGAAACCTTCGCTGGCTGCGACTGCCACCAGAAAACTGGTCAAGGACGAGCCTCTGGCTCTGCAGCATAAACCTTTGATTAAGTTGTCATTAAAGTCAGCACCTGCTGATGCTGACATTGGCGATGACTCAGAGCTTACCCAAAACCCGGAAACCGAGCTGGTGAGAAAACATACCACCAAGCCACAAGTCCATTCCCCTCCGAAGCCATCATCGTCATCATCTGCAAGGTCTTCGGTAAAACAACACACAAAGTCTTTTGGCAAGGTCAAGTCAGAAGCGGGTTCTGCAGCTCAATCACCAACCAGACCCCCCGCGAAAGCCGGCCGCCGCCGCAGCATGGTATCCTTGGACCATTCGCGTATGAAAGTGAAGCTCAGACTACCTGGTGAAAGACTAGCGCAGTTGCAATGGCGCCAGAGGCTGGAGTTTGTGGCAGTGTATGGATCATCGGTCAGAATCAGGCTACCTAAACGCATGCTTGGCCAAGATGACGCTCGTGATGTTCATGTTCATCGGTATGTCAGGATAAACACGAGAAGGAAAACTGTTGAAATATCAACCGACCCATTCTTGGCCTCGGCAGTTGAATCGGGGACACAAGAAACACAAGAGAGCGTGGCGAATGGATCGGCGAAACCAATGGCTGGTCTGCCAGCACCGAAGGAAGTGCAAGTGAAAAAGGAGCCTCAGGCCACGAATGCCAATGGCGAGCAAGTTGAACACACTAATGAAGAAAAAGTTGGCGCTAGTGAAGTGAGCACCAATACCGATACTCGCGCTCCTATCAAGACCGAACAAGAAGAAGAAAAAGGAGGAGAAGGAGAAGTTGTTGCTGCTGACGTTTCAGAGACGAAGTCGGGAGACGGCGATGCTGAAAAGAATGAACCTGTTTCTGTCCTTCAAAACGACAGCCTTCAGAATGAAGCAGACAGCTACACTTTTGCGCATTCAGAAGAGCCGGATTCGAAACCTGAATCATTTCCACCAACTACCCCAAAGGCAGAGTCTGACAACCTCCCAGAGAAATCTGCCTCTGAGCCGATCCGCTCGATTTCCACTTCTCCCGAAGGCAAAGCCGACAATACTAAACGCAAATTCTCGCTGTCCGAGCCGTCAAACGGGGTAAGAAAGAAGCCAAAGATCTACATCCACTTTGGAGGCAAGAAAGGTAAATAGACTATTAATTTTTTAATGTACGTTAACGACTGTAGTATATATTCATAATAATTAGAAAAAAAAAGATCAAAGTAAAAGATCAAAAAAAAAATCCAACCAGCAGCGGCAGTAGTTGTAGTAGTAGCAGTAGATAACCCTTGCTTGGCCGAAGACGGTCCCTACTACCGATGGTCAGCTAGAGAAGACGTGTTGCTGCACTGTGCTAGAATTTCCTCGTGGGGTGGGAGCCAAACGGTGGGATCACGAGGGACACTGGCGTGGTAGTAATACATGCGAAATGCAAAATGCGCAAATCAGTTTGAATTTAAACGACCTGGGACTTCTTGAAAGTCAGGTATCGGGATTGGGAGCACTATTTTGGCAGATACATGGGATACACACCCAGGATCAAACTCGAGTCTATCTGTATTTGGTAATATAAACCAGCTACGTGTTCTCCGTGCTTTCTGCCATGTCCTTCAATAACCTCGCATTCAATGTATCAAAGTCGACGCCAACAACTTCAACATCGACAAATTATGCCGATACAACCACATCTGCCGTGGGCCGGACATCGTCCAAACTACATACAGGCGAGACTTTAGGATCCAAGTCGCCCAAACTCAACAGCAAGCAGCTGTCGGCATTAGATCAAGGCGTGGGGAAACCAGCTTCTCCCGACCAAGATTCACACTCCCATGCCGTGGGCGGCTCCGATCACACGAAACCGCATGTGCAAAACAATCCCATTGACACGAAAACAGCAACTACAGCGACAACGGCAACAATTTCCCAGCCAAGATCGTCGTCGTCGGCAGCAAGTTCGAAATTGACCCTCAGTCCCACAATAGCTGCCCCCGCAGTAGTCACCATCAGCAACGAAACCAAGAAACTGGAAAAGCCCACGTCCAAAAGCTCAAACTCGTCCAAGACCGACTTGATTGGGCTATTTGACAAGTTTGACTTGAAAGGTAACTCAGAAGACCAAGTTGAGGCCCAGCAAGCCGCCGGGGCCGAATATAAGGAGAATGCCAATGAACACAACCACGGCCATGACCATGAGGAAGTGCGGGAGAAGCCACATAATGAATTAAAGATTGAAAAGATGGACTCTGATCTTGAGGATGAAGAAGACGATCCTGTTGTACCTTCAGTCATTTCAGAGAAACTGAAGCATCATCCTGTGGAAGACCATGAGCTGATTCAAAAACCTAAGCAAACCGTGGAGAAGGTAAACAGCTCTGCGCATTTGATGATGACTATGCAACCTTACTTTCCCCCCAATGAGCGGTCGCCAGAGGTGGATCTCGAGCTGGAGCTGGAGCTGGAGCTGGTCAAAGTCAAAGGCAAAGACAAAGACAAAGACAAAGACAGCGAACCTTTATTGAATGTTGAAGGCTCTGCCAAGAAAGACGGAGACGAGCAGAATGTCATAAACAATAATAACAACGAAACTAACAATGCTTTTGACTCTACACCGAGTCGAAATGAACACGTCCAAGACTCGGCACAAGACTCGGCACAAGACTCCGCGCAAGACTCGGCGCAAGACATTGACGCCAAGGACGAGGTTGGCATCGTCAAACACTTGCACGGCGATACCACTCCAACCCAGAATGCACCAAATGAAGAAACATCCAAACTCGATCGAACCGCTGCCACAACCGAGCCCGTTTCTGAGGATGAACAAGGCACACCGCAGGCTGGTAATTCTCATGCAACGCCAGATAGCACTCGCAACACTCCCAAGTCGTCGACACTTGAAGATATCGAAGGAACCGAGACCGATCGCAGTGGGAACGAAGACATCAAAATCAAGTCTGAGGATTTGCCTGTAATGCCAGACGAACCTAAACCCAAGGCACCATTGCACATTGAAAACAAAATCAACCCAACCGAGCAGCATCAACAGTCTCACAAGGCATTTGACTTTCAGACATTTTTAGTGCAATTGAGAAAGAAATCCGCCGATCCAATCGTTCGATACCTCCGATCTTTCTTAGGTTCTTATATCAAACAGGGAGCCACATTCACTGCCGAGCAACGAATCAACGTTATCTTTGACTTCAAACTCTTTTTGAATGATAAATTCAAACTATACGAACCGTTCAAGTCGATGGACAGTGTCGATTTGGAAAACTCCCGCGAAGGATTGGAAAAGCTTATAATGAATCGGTTGCACGACTTGTGCTTCCCACCCGAGGTGCTCAAGAACTCAATCCACCAGGAAATTGAAATACCAGAGGTTTACAGGCAGGACTTGCTACAGGATCGTGAATTTGCAGCACAGTTGGACAAATTCAGCTGGGTCAATGGGTCTCATTTCGATATCGATATGACCCAGTTTAGCGCTGTTAGCATCAAAGATGGCCAGCATTTCCTCGATTACGCGATAATGGAATTGAACAAAATCAACAAATACCGGGCACCTAGAGATAAGATCATTTGCATTCTCAACTCATGCAAGATTATATTCAGTTATTTGAAGATTAGCAAGAAGGAGACCAACGCGGATTTCTTTGTGCCCTTGTTGATCTTGGTGATTTTGAAGGCGAAAACCCCACACTTGATCAGCAACATTCACTATATTGAAAGTTTCCGTGGCGAGGAGTGGTTGCTACATGGCGAAACCAGCTACTACTTGTCCTCGATCCAGGGAGCAGTGAACTTTCTCACAAATATGGACAAGGATGACTTGACTATATCGCAGGAGGAGTACGAGGCGCACATGGAAGCATGGGAAGCACAACAGAGGCAATTGAAGCAGCAGGAGGAAGAGGAAAGGGAGAGGAGAAGATTGGATTTGCAACGCAAAGAAGAAGAAGACGAGAGAAAGAAAAATGAAGCACGAGCTAGGGCTCAAGCTGAAGCTGACTTGGACGCTAACACTCAAGCACAAGCACAAGCACAACAGGCTCCGGACGAGACACATCTTCAAACTCAACCACTAGCGCAACGGCAGAGGCTGAACTCAAAACCGCTGTACCCACGACGCTTATCACAGCCCCAGCCACGCCATATTCCAAATAACCACCGGCCCATGGCCATGTCCGGCTCTACGCCGCCTCAAACCAGCGGTCTCTCGCCATCAAATGTCCTATTCTCTAGCGCCGAAATGTTCTCAAGGTCAATCTCAAACTTCTTATCTCCGCTGCCTCAATCTGGAAGTCCCGTACGCAAAGACCACTCCCAGAACGCGCCGCACACCCCAATCAACTCACCGCCTCCACCTGCACTACCGCCTAGAAACCCACTGTACAACCACACCAACCAAGGGGTCCTGGCTCCAGCACACCAAAACATAGAGTCATTAAGAGAAGAGTACCAACCAGCACTGCCTGCAGAAGAAGAAATCAATGCCGAACAAATGAAAAACACATATGACATCTTAAAGGAGGTGTTTCCCACGCTTGACCAGCACATACTCAAAGATGTGGTTTTCATAAATAGGGGAGACGTTGATGTTTGCATAGATGCTTGTCTACCTTTAGTTGATGGATAGATATATATCAATATTTCCAAGGCCACTTTCTCCAAGTGTCACTTTACTTTTACTTTTACTTTTACTTTTACTTTTATCTTTTTTTTTTTCAAATTTCTTTGAGGATCCTGTGGTATCCTGTGCAACCCCAGCTGTTAATACCTCTGTGGGTGACGAACCCTCCCCTCCAAGACCCCCTGAGAAACTATTAATTTTTTTTTTTTTATTTATTTTACGCAATTGATGCCTCTATCAAGTAAGGAACCCTATCAAGTAAGGAACCCTTTGGCAAAGTGATAATGGTGGGCTCGACATGCACCATGCCTTTGGGGGGCTACACTGTCCCGAAAGATAACCGCGCCAATAGCTTCCAAATTCGGTCTTTGTGTCACTGCTTTTTGCAGCCATGGAAATTGCAGCCTAATCAGGAAAAGATATCCTCCGCCACGTTGAACCTCGTCTCTCCACTCCTCTCCCCTTTCCTTCTCCTCCCCCAAGAATCGACTTATAAATACCACCTCCAAGTCCTCATCAAAGTAACCAGATTAGAATTGATTTCTTATCGCCAACTTTTTGCTTTTCTCTAGGAAAAAAGATTGACAAAAAACTCAAAAAAGAACCCTATTTCAAGATGCCTATGTTATATAAACCAGCAGCTGAAGCCCAGCAAACTAAACCACCACAAATCCCATCCCCAGGCAATAACTCGTTCTTGGGTGACATCTTCACCTCAGACGCTCCAGAAGATAAACAGATCTCGTGTGGTTTCTACAAGCAAGAAGCTGGTGAGCCTTTGGTCTACCACTACTCATACGATGAAATGAAGATCATCTTGGAAGTTGAAGGTGAATACACCATAACTGACGAGACTGGTTACAAGGTTAGTGTTTCGCCAGGTGACGTTTTCTACTTTTCAAAGGGCACCACCATCACTTTTGAAACTACCGGCTACGGATTGGCGTTCTTTACTGGTTTGAGACCAAAAGATGCTCTTTAAATCATAGGTCCTATTTAGAAATATATACAAAATGATTTTTGGTGAAATTTTTGGACAAGGAAAATAAAAATGTATCATTTTTTGACTATTTGAAAAATAGACAAGTAAACATGTAGACTCTATCATTGACGTGGCACTTCTAGTTCTGACTTGATGAAGTTCGGGGCGAAAGAGTCAGGGATATTCAGAGGGGGGGTATGGGGAGTATGGGGAGTGTCGTGGTTCGTAGTGACGCGATTTGCGTTTCGCGACACGTACACTGCCTGAAGAATAATCTGGAAAATAAAGAAAGCCATTTTGGCAAACTTGCAACCACCAATCGATAGACCACCACCATTATCTCTTTACCCTTACTTGACCACTACCACGACCAAAGATACAGAACTCAACGATGCCCATTGATTATTCGAAATGGGATAAGATAGAGATCTCAGATGACTCGGATGTCGAAGTGCATCCGAACGTCGACAAGAAATCGTTCATCAAATGGAAACAAAGAGATATCCATGAAAAGAGGGCGCAACGTAATATCGAAATCAAGTCAATCTTGGTGCAATTGACAATGTACGCCAAGTTGAATGAACGGGTTGAGTATTTGTTAAAGGAGCTTAGACCCGTGCAGCTCTTGGACCGCGAGTTGGTGGTGTCGAAACTCAACTCGCAATTTGATCCCAAAGAAAAATTCAACTACCAAGAATTGATCAAGTCAAAGGGGGACTCGTTGAGAAAGGGGTTGAAAGATTTGCAATTTGGTAAAGAAGAGACGGAAAACACTCCGCCTTACAATGAAATGATTGAAGACTTATTCACCCAAGTTCAAGATGACCACCCTGACGCAAAAACAGATGGTGTGAAATTGGTTGAGTATTTGAAAGAGCACCGGGCTAAGATTGATGATGTATTGAGTAAGCAAACTGTGAAATTGGATGACTTGTTGCATGAAAAGGCGCAGTTGATTGTTAGCGACGATTTGCACACGGGATTCGACAGGTCTTTTATGAACAAGGATAAGGAGGAAGATGATGATGGTAATGCTCGTGGGGGAGCTCCCCGGGAGGCAGCAGCACCAAAGAAGAACAAGACTGTCACAACTACAGAGACGCTTAACTCGCCATCATCTGCATCGCAAAACCAGCAGCCTGCTCCATCGCCCCAAGAGACAAAATCAGACGCAGAACTCTTGGCCGAATTGAACCTCGACCCCGCCACGGAGCAGTTTGGCAAATTATCGACACTGGACCTTCTGGCATCGGCCAACTTCTTAATCAAACACACCAAGATATGCACCGAGCAACAAAAAGACGCGTTGATGATGTCGGCATTCGATGCGCAATTGGAAAACAATCCGCAACGCGCCAAACAAATCATCCATCAAGCTATAGTGTTGCAGTACGTGGTGCAATTGAAAGGCCGCAACGTATCGCGCGATGACACCATACGTGCCATCAAGCTATTTTTCAGCAAAATCGAAAGCGGAGAAAAACTACAGCAGTTCTTCCAGGAAGAATTCACAAACACCGTGAACCATATAACTCAAAGATGCGAAATTATCAAACGAGAACAAGCTGAAAGAAGAGCAGCAGAAGGCGGCGCCGCGGGAGACGAAGAAGGCGAACAGTTGATCCAACTAAGGGCATTGGATGATAACACGACACTCTCGGTGAACATCCCCGAGGAAGGCACTCATGAATACGAAGTGTTTAAGACGAAATTGCCTGTCGAGTTCCAAGAAGCAATCAAAACGCAAAGCTTGGATAAAGTCAATGAAGAATTTGCCAAATTGAATGTCGAGGATGCTGAAAAGATTTTGGAGATCTTCAATGAGTGCGGCGCTATTGGCGTCAATGGATACTTGGAGAATGAAGATGAGTTTGAAGAATTGAAAAAGGATTACGATAAACAGGAAGAAGCTCTCGGTCATGATCATCAGCATGTAGATACAAATGATGAAGTAGATTGATTCTTGCAAAAAAGTGAAAAAAAAAAAAAAAAAAAAGAAAAGAAAAGAAGCACTGTTAAAGTAAGAAATTGTATAAGTTTCAGCTCATATAAGCAACTCGAGAGAACATCAGCATCTTACTTTCTGCTCAATTTCTGTAGAGTTTCCAACAACGACTCTTTCGAATTCTGCTGCTGATACTGCTGCTGGTGCTGTTGCTGCTGTTGTTGGGGTGGTAGTGGGGCCTGTTGCTGCAGCTGCTGTTGAGCTAGGATTTGAAACTGCTGCGCAAATCCCATCGGCTGCTGCAAAGGCGGCTGAGAGTTGAACCCAGCTCCATATTGCAACTGAGAGAGTAGTGCATTAGCCTGGTTACCGGGACTCTGATGCTGCTGCTGCTGCTGCTGCTGGCTCCGTGGACCCAGCGGTCTGACCAGCCGCGGAGCCAGATTGAAATTCGGGGGAGGCACATTTCCATATGGTTGTTGCTGCGCTCCCCTATTTCGATTGTTTCGAGGATTGCCTCCGGAAAATCGAGCGTTGCGAGAGCCGCCGCCATTACGATTGCCGTCACCATAATTGATTCTGGGCGGTTGACCGTAAGGTTGCGGCATTTGCTGCTGTTGCTGCGGATGCTGTTGAGGCTGGAGAGAGGGACCTGTTGGTTTTTGTTGTTGTTGTTGTTGAAGCATGGCAATCATACCTTGTACTTGGTTTGAGTCAAGACTTTGCAATAATTGCATCACGTTTGCATTTGGGTTTTGATTTGGGACCTGATTGGGAATTTGGTTGGGGATTTGGTTCATGACGGGATTAGTAAACTGATTCAATTGCTGCTGTTGAGGATAGCCATATTGTGATGGCATTCCCGAAACGACCGGCACTTGGTTTTGCATTTGAGAAAATGCTTGTGGGAACATTTGCTGTTGCGGTTGTGGTTGTGGTTGCGGCTGTTGCTGTTGCTGAAGAAAAGGTGAAAACTGATTAGGAAACTGTTGCTGTTGTGGTAGTGGTGCTGGGGCTGGGGCTGTGGCTGGTGCTGGTGGGAATGCATTGTAGTGATTTTGATTTGGCAGCAGATGACTTGGGTAATACCCCATGTTGTTTTTACCTTGCCCGCCACGATTTTTGCCACTTCGATCGTTCCTGTATTTATTGCGTTCTCGACGGAGGTCACGACTCCTGTCTTCACGAGAACCACCCTCATAGTTGTCCGTTTCAGATTGAAAATAAGGAGGTGGGTTTCCTTTATATCTGTCGTTTTTGGCCCTGGCTAAAACTTGTGCTGCTTCCTCTGGCTCAATGTCGGCATACTCATCAAACTTGATTTCGTCATCGGCCGTGCTTTCATACGTTTGAACATCCACCTTGTGTTCCTTCACAACACAAACTCCAAGAACGCCAGAGTAGGCTGCGTCACTTAATACATCATCAATGTTTTTCTGCGTCACATCTTCAACGTCGATAGACACTTGCGCCGCGGCCAAGGCCTTCTTGACTTTGCGAACAAAAAACACCGATGACTTGCCATTGACAAAAACGATGCAGTCGACACTTTTCCTTCGTTTCTTTCTTGGTAGATCGTCATCTTGCATCATCTCTCGATCTCTTCCCCTTCCACCTCCAGTTCCAATTCCGCTGCCACTTCCATTCCCGATTCCGCCTCCACTGCCGCTCATATTGGGATTGTTGATTTCCGGGTTTCTTCGCGATTTTTGAGGCTTTGATGCATCGAGCCTCAATCCTTTATTGTGCAAGGGCACGTTGGTTTCGCCCTTGACGCACTCGAGGCAGCTTTCGGCGCTTCTGAATTGGACAAAGCCATAACCTGCTTTGATGGCAATCTGAATCACTTCGCCGTACCTGGTAAAGATTCGAAACAAGTCCTGTTTCGAGATGGTGTTTGCCGGTAAGTTGCCTATGAATAGCCTCGAATTATCAGGGAACTCATCCCAGTTTTGTAAATTCAAGTAATAGTTTTCTCTCTCGATAAATGACTCGTATTCATTATCTTCCTCGGGAGTTGTTGGCAACGTGATATTGGGTCTGCGACAGAATTCATTAACGGGGATCAATGGGATTGGGTCCTTCAAATTCTTGAAAGGTTTGTTGTAAGAGTAAACCTGGTCATAGTTGGCAAATGAGCCCTGGAGGTCGATGCCCTGTTTGGCCAACTCTGCCAGTATTGTGCGGACTTGATCTTCTTGCGACTCCTGCAAAAAGTCTTTGTTTTTAGCAAGTTCGGCCTTCACCACAGCGTCATAGGCATGTTTAATTCTCTGCTTCATATCGTCATGATCGCTTATAGTCGCCGTGGAAGGGACGGTAGTTGCCTTTACAGCTGGCTTAGGTGGGAGTCCATGCACAGCAGGTGCAGTAGATGTAGAGTTTACAGTACCGGAGTCTGGTTCATGAGTTTCCTCGTCTTCATCGTCGTCGTCGTCGTCGTCGTCTTCTCCTTCCTCTTCTTCTTCTCCTTCTTCCTCTTCTTCTTCTCCTCCTTCCTCTCCTTCTTCTTGTTCTTCTTTGACGTCTTCATACTCATGAATGTCGACTTTTTCATGTGCATCGACCTCTTCATGACTATCATCTGTCTTTTCGCCACCATGCCCTTTTTTGGAAAAGGCATGACCTTGGTTTCCAGTTACAGCTGGAGGTGATACCTGAGTTGCCCCTTCAACTCCAAAAGTCTTTTCGTCAAGGTTTGGCGAACTTAGACTCTCTATATTTTCTGGGTCATAGTCATCGTCGTCGTCGTCGTCATTGCCTTGCGCTGCAATTTCTGGCGAGCTATCGTTACCTACTGAAGCTCGGTCGTCTAGTAGTTCTGAAGCATCAGCATCAGCATCAGCAGCTTCAACAGCTTCAACAGATTCAGAGCTATTACCTTGCTTCTCGTCGGAATCAGCTTTGTTTTCAGTCAGGGGTTCATTGTCGATATGAGTCGTCATAGAGCCATCAGAACCGTCGTTAGTAGAGGCAGCATCGAGTTCCAGCGCCGGCAATTCGCTTACATTCTGTACTGAAGACCCTGTTTCATTTGAATATAACTGGTTATTCAGATTCGCTTCGTTGCCAGATAGGGAGGGCTCATTCATTTCGGATGATCCACCATCTTCCTTACGTTTCCTGTGCAAGGAAACTGGAGTTACTTCCATGAGTGTATTTTCTGAAAGATTTTTTCAAAGTTAGCTAGAAACACGGACTGGACTGGTCTGTCTGTCTGTCTCTCTCTCTCTCTTTCTCTTTTGCCACAACTCTTATTGCTTTCGTTCACAGAGCAAAGAAGTGGTGAGTATAGGTGTAACTTTCATTCATCGG
This sequence comes from Lodderomyces beijingensis, assembly GCF_963989305.1. Lineage (NCBI taxonomy): Eukaryota > Fungi > Ascomycota > Pichiomycetes > Serinales > Debaryomycetaceae > Lodderomyces > Lodderomyces beijingensis. The sequence continues at coordinate 524,247 of NC_089974.1, read as the reverse complement.
AATCGTCCACTGGCGATTTTTACAACCAAAGGCTGAAAAAAAAAAAAAAAAGTGTCTGTCGCAAAAACGCGACATTGGAAGTTGCGACATCCCGACTCTTGACTATAGATCATACCAATAGAGTTAAATTCAAAACATACGGAAATCACTTACTTCTTGTACTTCTCCTTCTTCTTCTTGTTCGTCTTTCTTTATGTTTCATTGAAATCGGTTTTTTGTTAAATATCAAGTGAAAGGTTTATTCTCAGTTATTGGTTTCTTCATTATCAAGTCCTACATCCACCACAATGGCGCTTTTTCAGAGCTTCAATACGCACTCATTAAGATCAACAAGAGGATTCGTGCTTAAACAGCCATCACCATTGTCAAGTCCACAGCACCAACAACAACAACAGCAGCAGCAACAGCCCACGCCGCTACAAACGTCGCTGCCGCAACAATCCCAGGATGGAACGCCCTACCAGACAGTAAACAAAGCGCCAAACCAGCAAGTGTCCTCGCATAAAGATATCAGAAACTATGCAGAGCAAACTTTGGGTTCGGATAATGCCTTGATCCAAGCGGTTAAACTCCCCAAAGACGAAGATTTGAGTGAATGGCTTGCTATCCACGTTGTTGATTTCTACAACCAAATCAACATGCTTTACGGTGCAATCACGGAGTTCTGCTCACCCTTGACGTGCCCTCGGATGATTGCCACTGAAGAATACGAGTATTTATGGCAAGATTCCAGCCCCACGAATGACGGCGGTTTGGTTTCGTCGACTTCGCCCAAGAAACCCGTTAGTTTGCCCGCGTGTGAGTATATTGAGAACTTGATGAACTGGGTCCAAAACTTCTTTGACAATGATAATATCTTTCCTTCCAAGATTGGTGCGCCTTTCCCCACACAGTTCCCCCTGCTTGTGAGAACTATTTTCAAACGAATGTTTCGTATTTACGCGCACATCTACTGCCATCATTTTCATGAGATCAGCGAATTGGGTTTGCAGAGCCATTTAAACACCAGTTTGAAGCATTATGTTTTGTTGGCCAATGAGTTCGACTTGATTAGTAGGAAGGACTACGGGCCATTGGAAGATTTGGTCGATACCATGCTCAATCGATAGAGTTGGCTTGGTTCTTTTTTTTTTTTTTCAAGTTCAAACGCGTGACAAAGGGAGTTGGGGGATGAACAAATGGCAAGAACTCAACGTTGAAACTTTTTTTCAATTTTTGGAGTCTTAGAAAAGAGATTACCAAAGAAAAAAAAAAATGAATGTTATGAAAAAAAATCCAACTTATTCAAGTTCGATTTCAGCCATTATGCAAAGATGATCAGAAGGATACTGGTAAATTCTCGGCTGGCCGTTGGGCTTTGGTCCCATTTCTTGTGCCGTAGGTAGTCTTAATAGCTTTTTTAGTTTGACATTGTAATTTTTAGCTAGTTCCAACGGAGTATCAACCTGTTTCTTGTTTTGACTCTTGTCCCACGGCACAATCACCAATATATAATCAAGCAAGCCGCTCCATTTGTCGACCCAATTCGAAAATTCGGCCTCTCCACGAGTGTTTTGGGCATTTGCCTCGTGGACAAGTTTATAACCCGCAGAATACAATGATATGGCCCTCAAGTTCATATCATTATGTGCTTCACATAGCTGTTGGATCAACGTCTCCTGTTCCTGCGTGGGTTCAAATTCGTCCGGTTCGGGATCATCGGGGTTGTTGCGCTGTCTCTCCATCTCCTGCCCTTCCTCCACTTCCTCCCCCTTCTGGGCCGCAGACGACGACGACGTTGACGATGATGATGATGATGATGATGATGATGAGGGGGAGCTATTTGCTTTAGTTTCCACCGTCTCCTGCGATTCCTCGGATCCTTCGTCTTTTTCGTCGTCCTCCTCGTCATCTTCATCATCGATGGCTCGTTCTTTCGAAAACGTGTAGCTTAGTGAACAACCCAAAACGTTTTTCGTTCTGCCCAGGTACTGCACAGGTTTATCGACAAGACTCAAATACGGAGCATCAAACGGTTCGGCATTCAAGTCGCCAGTGAAAAAAGTGTAAAATGGATAATCGTTGCGTGCAAGGACACGCATGGTATGCTGAAACTCGCGGATCTTATCTAGCACAGTATACATCTGTCTAGTACGCTCATAAGTCCCAAAAGGATGCCAAAAGGCATGTGTTGTTCCCACAATCACCCCATTGCGCTGGCGCAAATACGGGAATTTCTCAAGTGTAGAGCCTGTGAACTCGAGTAAGCACAAGAGTCCGACATTCTTGGTTTGAATCCGTGCAGGTGGAAGCTTCGACTCCTCCTCAGTCTCTTGATCATATTTGATGAAACTTTGATGCTTGACTTGGAAAAGTTCAGTTTTATACGCGATAACGAGTCCGTGGTTCTTGGTATTGTAGTGGTAAAATTTGCACTCGTACCCACGCTTCGCCAACTCTCCAGTCCAGAAATTGTGATATTGCAACTTGTCGGACTCTTGCAAACATAGTATCAGCGGGTCATAATGGGCGATTTCAGCGAGTAGTATCTGCGAGCGGATGTACCATTTCAAGATCTTGCCGTTGGTGGGGAAAAGCGAGCGGCGGATTAGACATTGCGCCAAGATGTTGTATGTCATTATCGAAATGCAAAGTTTCGATTCATCGTCTTCTGCGCCGGGGAGTCGGAGCATTGCACGCTTGATAAACTTCTGGGATGGTTCTGGAGTTGGGGAATCGAATATGCCCTGGGCTTCTTTTTCTAGCTTTTCTCTAGCCTTGCGTTCTTCTCGTAATCGTCGCTGCTGCTCAATGTATTCCGGGGTGAGTAGATTGGGGTCAATGGACTTCTTGGTGCCTTTCTTCTTTGTCATCTTTTGCTTGTTTAAGAAACACTAGGGTGTGCTGCTGCTATAGGACCAAGTTTCTGGGGAATTGCAAATAGTAAAATATAAAAAAAAGCCGGAGGTGTGAAAATTGGCAAAAGTGTGAGAAAGTTGAAATATCGCCAGCAGAACACGGCGGGACGCGATGGGAATACTGCTACGTCTGGGGGGGAGGTATACACTTTAAATAATAAGCAAAAAAAAGAGAAAGAGATGGACATTTATGAAAGACTAGATCAATTGCAAACGACAATCTTTAATGATTTGGATTCGCTAGTGCAAACGCTAGACGAGCCCGAGGATGAGCTCAAGCAAGCTACCGAAGCAATTCAATCGCAGATCAACCATCATTTACTCGAATTCAAGGATCTACTAAGTATACTCAAACTCCAACAGAAGCAAAAAACTACCGCCACCATTTCTACCAAGAGGAATTCTGCTTTACAGATTTACGAGTTGAAATATGAGTCGCTCAAGAAGAAATTCCGCAGTTTACAAGTATACATCAACGAAACTCAACAGGGTAAACTCCACGAGTATAGATTAAAACGTTTCAATCTTCTTCCGGAAAGTAGCAGTGGCGCCACTAACACCACCAACTCAACTAGTGAACGAGACCAGCTTTTCGCCCATAGATCCCACCGCAAACCAGACGAGAAAACATCCATCGCCCAGCAAATCAATGCGCAAAACACCAAAATCACAACCTCATTACAAACCTCACGCAATTTACTCCTGGCATCAATCTTGCAGTCGGAATTGAATATCGACGCAATAGACCAACAGTCGAAAGACTTGATGAAGTTGAATGAAAATTTCATCAAGTTTGGCGACTTGCTTCAGAAGTCTCAAGGCATCATCAAGTTTATTGAAAAACAGGACAAGGCCGACCGGCAACGGATTTACTTGAGTGTAGGGTTCTTCTTGTTGTGTTGCTGCTGGGTCATTTACCGTCGTGTCTTGAGACGCCCCTTGCGTGTTTTGTTTTGGAGTTTGTTTAAAATTTTCAACATCTTTGGCTGGATTTTCGGTGGGTTTGGGAGAAATATATCAGCACCCGAGTTTTCGCAGGAAGCAGCTGTTAAGGAAGGAGAAGATGATGTTGTTGCTGCTGCTGCTGCTGTTGTTACGAGTATTATTGACGCGTTGAGCACTACGTCGTTGGTGGAAGAGATCTTGAGCGCGGCAACTTCGGTGGTGACGGAGATTTTGACTGAGAGCAGTGGAAGTTCGGTAGCAAGTGAACTGCCATCTGTTAGTCTCATCGCGACAACAATAGAGAGGCTAGTTGATGAGCTATGAAAAAATGTATCAAGTCAATCTACGTTAATTCTAATTTTATTCTTATTTTTGATTCTAATTCATTTCTAACTCTAATACTCTTATGGCTTGCACCATATTAAGCGGATTCCACCTCGACATTTGATCCGCCATTCTTGGAACTTTCCAAAGCTGCTGCAACAATGGCCAAATGCTGGAACGCTTTTCTTGGTGTCACTTTGACTATGCTCTTGTCGTTCTTTAGCACGGCCTCGGCGAAATTCGTAAACTCCTCAGCAAAGGTGTCGACTTCATCAACTTCAATCGTCTTTTTCCCGCTGCTGCTCTGACCACTAGTGCCCAATTGGTATGTGATTGTAGGTTTGCTCAACGCGGGACTCCAATCGTAAACCACTGAGCCTTTAGTTCCAAAAATGGTGAAGAATGTCGATTTGTCGGTGGCACCAAATGCTGAGCCGTAAGTGAAAGTACCAATGACTCCAGATTTTAATTTAAACGTAGAGAATAAGATATCATCGGTGCCGCTCTGTTCTTGCACTTGTTTAGTAAGCGCAGAAACCGAGGCGACATCGCCCAAAACATCGGTCAATAATGCAAGTTGGTGGACACCACCATCGCTCAAGAACCCTCCAATATGCTCGGGCTTCAATCTCCAGCCAGTAGCTAAATACTTGTTATTTTCGTTCCAGGGACCCGTGGCGTGATAAGTGAACCCAATCACGTCGCCCAATTGAGGCAAGATTTCCTTTTGCAAAATGTGAATCGCGTGACGGAACGACCAATTCTCCAACACTCCGATTGGCAACTTTGTGGATTCGCTCAATTGCACAATCTCCTTCGCTTGTTGCAAATTTGCCGCAAGGGGTTTTTCAAAACATATGGGCTTGTCGTTGGCGATAGCCAACTTTACCGCCTCCAAATTGAACTGGACTGGTAAAAGCGCATCCACAAACTGAACTTGAGGATCCTTGAATGCCTCTTCGAGCAGGCTGTAGACTTTATCTGAAGGGATTCCAGCTTTTGTAGCGAACGCCTCAGATTTAGATTTGGTTCTATTGTATGCGGCAAATGGTTTGATTATATGAGCGAGTTTCTCAATTGTAGGCAAGTGGGTGTCAGTGGCAAAGATACCTGTTCCGACAATGGCTACGTTCAACTGTGTCATCTCTTGAAAATGGGGATAGACTTGGTTTAAGCAAAAAAAGAAGAAATTGATTGAATAAAAGTGTCGACAATGGTGAAAAACTGTGGGTCCCTTTTCTTTAGTAATCAAGAGGGTCCCTTGCTCCTCCCCCCCGTCCCTCTTCCCTCTTCCTCCCCTCTTTCTTTCCTCAACGAAGAAAATGCCCCCCCCCCCCCCCACGTCTAAATTTATCCGAAATTGGGGGACCCTGGGATGAACTGTGTGATCCATATTCTGAAGCCACCCTCCCAGTCCCCTCTTTTGGCTCCACCCTCTGCCTTGTCAGCTCTACATCTAGTCATCAGCTGTCTCGATCAAACGCAAAAGGTAAGGACCCACGACGCCCTTGCCCTCGAATCTCTCTCTCATATCTCGCGACCCTGCACCATGACGATGCTCGACACACAGCTGCAAAACAGTATATTTTGTCCGCACAATATCTGCCAATTGAGCCAACCCACCCCATTCGTAGCCAACTTCAATCTGCAAAATCTCGATAAACTTCCTCGTCCAGAATAGATTAAGCTCAATAAATTTACGCCCGGCAACGGAGAAAATGCAAGGCTGACGCGACTCCATTTGAACGTACCATGATACCAACAAGTAATCCCACGCTTGCATCAACTGTTCAAACTCAATCTCACTCGAATCTCTCGCTAAGCAACTCAACGTGAGGTGTTGCGTCCTGGTGGTGGGAAATGCGTTTGCTGGAGCTTGCGCAAAGATTGTATCCTTGCAAGCGATGGTGAAACTGCTGCACGAGTCATCCAGAATCTCAACTGCAACGTCATACTTGGCCATCTGCCAAAACTTGGTAAATCGCGTTGCTATTTGACTCACTACATTGTCATAATTTGTCGTGCGTAGCTGAATGTTGTTGATCATGAGATCAATTGCAATGCGCATTGTTGGTGCTGGAAGCACCAACGTGGATTCATCTGGACTGTTTACTTCTGTTGAATAACCTAGCTTAAAATACCGTTGGCCTTGTCTTATTGCAATGGACATTGTAGTTTGATTGGTGTCTGTGTGTGTGTGTTCGTGTGTTGTGTGACTTTTGCAACCAAAATGTTGAAAAACCAAACGCGTTGTGAAAAGGCAGCAATCACACAGTCTAGTCAATAAAACTACTCAACCAGAGTTGAACAAAGAGAGTGATCAGAGCGGGGGCTGCCTTTCAAAGTAGACATTCTCCTCCCCATGCAAGGTCACTTGTAGAGATTGCGGATTGGTTCGTTTTTTATCCGATTGGCCAGGTAGTAACAATCACTTTTGCAACTTGCTGATAGAGAGCCTCGAGACTTGAGAGTATAATTTACATTGGTAGTGCGATCAACTTTACCGTGCATTTACTCTTACCATTGCATTGTCTTCATGAGCAAAAGCAGTCAGACTCTTGAGCTCATCGTTTGTAGATCGTTGAAGTATTTGAGATCTTGGAGATGTGAGACTTTAGTTTTGGTTGTTTATTTTGACCGAAAGAGGTATTTGCGGCGTCTCCCATTTGCAAACCCTGCATTCTGTCAAAAGATACCATTTCCAAATAGGGTAGAGTTTACCGCGAGCGGCGCACAGATCTGCTAAAACACGTGACTGCAAATTATAAGCTCGGAAAACTTTGCCCAGTTTGGACAAATTGTTCCGAAAACCAACTTTGAAGCCGCCAAATACCTCCTAATTTATTGCCCAACTTCCAAGCTCCAGCTTTCTGCTATCGAAATGTGCTTGTTTTCACAATGACTTTCCTGCTCAAACGGCCCAACGCTTCAAGATCCGGCAGAAATCGTTTTGAAGTTTCAATGGTGGGGACTGCAAGTCCCGACATAATGAAGACTTTTTAGCCCAGAGGTTGGCGGAAAAAAAAGAGAGAGATGATTAACTAAACTCAATTACTACACCAAGAATACACATAAACACACTTGAGTTTATTCTCTACCCCCCTCCACCCCAATAACATCATCGAACCACTCACTTATTTTCCCACCCAATGAGCTCAGTCAAGTTCAAACTCAAACAGCACAGCCGAGCGCTACTATTCACCCAACCAGTAATAGACCTCGCTCAAACCCAACAATCCATCAAATCGCTTCCCAACTTCAAATCAAAACTTCGAGCATATTACAAACGATTCTATAAACTCCGCAAGTTTGAGATCCCACGGCATTTGCGCCTGACTTCAGACATACCAAACCAGGAAACAGACCTCGACTCCTATGCCTACGTTGCATTTGTACGCCGCCAATTCCAGCACCATTCCTACAACACCAAACGCCAGAAATTCCTCAACCTCGAGCCGCTCGACGACTCCCAGCTTGAAGAACGAATGGCCAACACACTAGCATTTGTATTCAACCACAGCGTGGGGTCCACTAGTGACTTTTCCGATGAGCTAGTGGTGACAGTTGAAGACGAGATCAAGTCGCGTGTCGATACCGTGGAAACAGGGATCCTAGCGACGTTGATGCGGATGGATTACGATGCGCCGGCGGAGATCAAGTATGACTTCCAATTCAGATGGGTGGATGAGTACAGGAAGAAGATGTCGCCACAGGGCACGGGTCTACAGATTCAGAATCGGATACAGATCAAGACTAAAAATGAGGGAGTGCTTGACGACTATACTTTGATAAAGTATTTCATGCATGGGGAGACGGTTATGCGGTTGAATGAGAGTATGAAGCTCTGCTTGTGGTGATTAGAGGATTGGTGGGTAGGTTCTGGCCTGTGACAGGCGAAAAAGTTAAGAGTTGCTGGACTTAAAGTAGTCGTTCCTCGCACATTAAGCATACAGATGGGTGGTGGTGATCCTCCTGGCACCACCTTCTACATCTCATAGTGTAAGTAAATAATTTAGAAAAAAAAAAATTTGATACAGACAGAGTTCCGTCTCCCTGCTAAGAGCTTTTTTTAACGACATCTCTTCTTCTCCCTCTCCTAATCTCGTTGATCGACGTCTCCCCAATAAACATAATATCTGCTGGAAAAGAATTCCACCAAAAATATTATTACCTGAGTCAAGAAACGTTGTCAATGAGCGGAAAATTTCAGAATTTGGAAAATTCCGAGCAACTGAACATATTCTTTTAATTTCAAAAAAAAAAAAAATAGAGAGCAAACCTCCATTTCCAACCCAACAGACCCCTACCCCAACTCAAGCCTGTCAATTGTGAAATAAAAAAAAAAGATAATCATGGGCTGGCTCTCATTCGGTTCAACAAAGGAGCAACCAACCTCGGCTCCACCACCTGCCTACCCACCAGCGCAACTTCAGCAACGTTCACACCATCAACTTTCCCCCACGCCGCAGCAGACCGTGCCTAAGCCTCCAGCAGGTGCAGATTCAGACATAGAAACAACATTGCACCAATTGAAAGGCACTACTCCTTCGCACGACATCAAGCTCCATACAGCGGACGATGCATCCAAAATCGGGGACTTTATAGCACACTATCCCGTTTCCAACATGTTTATAATTGATGGTGAAAAAGACACAAGGCAGAGCATTATATGTACAAGTAACCAGCTGGGAGGCAAGACTTGTTTGAAGTTGGGCATATCGGCCATAGAGCTATTTCGGACTATGCAAAAGCTCGAGTATTTCTGTTCATTGCCCAATGACATTAATGCTACTTATTTTGAATGTAGAAAGATTCAATAAAACAACAAATGAATGAATCATTGAATCAATGAATTAATGAATCAATGAATGATTGATTGTTCGTTTATTCGTAATAAAGTATCAAAAAAAATATGAACTTTACATCTAATCCTAGCTCCTCATACCATGAAACTCTCCCCGCAGCCGCAAGTTCCTTTACTATTGGGATTCTTGAAAATAAACCGCGAGCTCAATTTATCATCGATCCAGTCCATTTCGCTTCCCACGAAACTGAATCCTAGCTCCTCATACCATGAAACTCTCCCCGCAGCCGCACGTTCCTTTACTATTGGGATTCTTGAAAATAAACCGCGAGCTCAATTTGTCATCGATCCAGTCCATTTCGCTGCCCACGATACTGAATAGCGCTTTCGAGTCAATCAAGACTTTAACGCCATCCTGCTCAACCAACTCGTCGAATTTCCCGGGTTTATCCACGTAGTCCAAGTCATACGTGAGGCCAGAGCATCCTCTATTGCGCACTCCTATACGGATTAGCTGTGGTGTAGGTTGCTGGGATAGTGCAGCGAGATGCGCTATGGCGCTCGGTGTTAGTGTGATTAATTGTTTTCTGGGACGAAGTGTTCTCTTGAGTTTCTTTGGTGTTGACGCTGGTGCTGGTGCTGGTGCTGGTGCTGATGCTGGTGCTGATGCTGGTGCTGATGCTGATGATGCTGGGGTCGTTGTGGCAGATACCGACGGCATTGGCGTTGATTTAGGCCTAGGTTCAGCAGCCACTGTCACGCTAGCTGTGCTTTCAACGTTCTCTGGCCCTGGGGTACTGCCATGGAGGCTATTGAAGTCCGAAACCGTCTCCTTCTTGAACCTTGCCGTTCGTGGTCTACGCTGAGCCACCTGCTTCGTCTCTTCTTGCTGTTTGTACTTTGGTAGTTCTTGTCCCGTCGACGTAAGTGGATACGGAGTCAACGTAAACGGCTGTGACGATCTTTGCTGTTGTAGAAGTGATCTTGAAACTGTGCTAAATGACAATGATGTTGGTGACGATGATGATGGATTTATCCAAACACAGCGGAGCCGCCTCAATGACCTTGCTCCAATCATATTGTAACGGTTATACAAGTCCTACTCTAACGCTATGAGTATGAGGATCGAGTGCTAACTAGGTATTAAAAAGTCCTGATCTGAGATATGAATTGCTGTCAAGTTAAAAAAAAAAAAAAGAAGATGGTAGATTATTACAGACTTGTTCTATATATATTTAATAGAGAAAAAAAAAAAAAGACTTACAGTATGTATATGGTTTGGTTTCTATGATGGTGTTTGTTAGCCTTGGCCAAGTTGGCCGTGGGAGGGTTTCTTGTCTACTGCGCAAAAGTACACTACCCTCCCCCGTTTGCAACAAGGTGTGCTCCATAAAGCGGATGACTATTTTATCCAGCAAATTCCAGTCGTGGTCAGCTTGTTCTGGAGTAATCAGCATTCGGTCCATCGTGATTGGCTGCATTGAACAGCGGCCATTTTCGCATCCGAAAAATGGCAAAGGTCCAGATTGTCGTTTTCAGTGTCGCAACACTTGCATCTTGCACGTGACAGAGTCTCGTGCAAATCACGTGACCACGTATATTTGCCACTCAAGTCTTTTGCCTGGATGCACGAAGATGATTTAGTAGTAGAGGAACCACTCTTAGCTGGGTGTAGCTCGGTTTCACCAACTCTGGAAAGCTAGACTACGGTTACTGCGATTGTTTTACAAAAGGGAAATGAAAACCAGGCGTTTCTCACCGTGGAAAGTTGGCTCAAGTTTCGATTCTGTAGCATGTAGCTGCTATGCACTTGCTTAGTGATGAATTCAGAATGTAGAGGTTGGAAAATTACTGGTTCATCGATCCCCATCTAGAAATCATGCTTCAGCCTTTGATTTGTTTTCCCGCGGTATTGTTCCTCCAAGGAAATTTTGCCTCGACGCACAAGGTGGTTAAGAAGGGAGGAAGCGGGGCAGATGCATGTGCCAACTTTCCCAAAAACAAAAAAGAAGAGGTTTACCAGATTCTAGTTGGAGTTGTTTTTGGGAGAGGCGATTCAGCAATGAATGAGATGCGCGATTGATTACACATCATCTCTATGACTGTCTATTGTCGTTCTTGTTGTTGTTGTGACTATCTACACCAAATCCTTTGCCACGTCCACTTCATCTCGCGAGTCTGGTGCGCTTTCGTTCCTCGTGCTGACATCATCGTCGTCGTCTTCGATCATAAAATTATCCGTGTCAAAGTCGGCAGAATTGATATCAATCTCGTTATGACTCTCCATCTCCAACTCATCTTCAAAGTTGCCAAACACCAACACATCATCCGTGACCATGCCTCTTTGACGGAAACTAGCCAACTTAGCCTGCATTCTAGCGTAGATCAAGTAGGTGGCCAAAGACGCGGCCGAGCCTGTAACGATAATGCTGATGACATCGACTACTTTTGTCATATTCGAGCTCTCTCCCTGTCCAATCTCTTGTAGTTTGCTTCCGATGTACAAATGGATCAATAGTTTAGGAGAGGTGATGACTGTAGCGAGGAAATAAGTCAAGAGGGGCAACTCGGGTATACCAGCCAATGCTCCGTTTGATAACGAGTAGGGGGTAGGGCATAATCTGATCAAAATGAGTAGAACAAGCGAGCTATCATCACTCAAGATCTCAGCAAACGCTTGGAATATCTCATTGTGATTGATAAACCGCATGGCCTGATTCCGTAGCAAATATCGGAAAACGATAAACGAGGCTGTCGACCCCAGCACGCAAGCAATTGCCAATAATGGCCATCCATAGGGGAATCCGTAAACCATCCCCGTCAAGAGACTCAATGCCGTGAACCCAATCATGGGCGGGAAACTAATGACGAATATGAGTGTGAACAAGACAAGACTTCCATATCGCGAATCTCGCAACTTGTCGGAGAATAGTATGAGTAGATGGATAAGATAGGCGTGGAATATGAGGAATAAGATCCCCATGACACCAAGCATCACAAATCCCACCGCGATCAAGATCCTAATCGCCACGGATTGGGCAAAATACCATTGTTTTGCGAGGTGAAATTTCTCAACTAGGAGATATTTCACATTGGAAACTGTGCTGGTTGTTGGTCCACGGCCTTGAATATGCCCACGCCCTTGCCCATGGCTATGGCCATTGTATGGGCGGTTATCATGACCCTCGTCTTGTATCTGAGGGGGCATTAGTTCTTCTTTCGGAATCTCCACACCCAGTTCTTGCTTCTGCTTTTTCTTTTGTTGAAGAATGGGGGGGTTAATCCAGTGTGTAGAGTGAAATTTTGATGTATTATTTCGATACCAGTCGCATCTTTTGGATCAAGTTGGGAACTCGTTAACAGAAAGAGCAAAAAAAAAAAAGAGGCGAAAGCGTAAAAAGGGGATCTCTAAATCTACCTCGAAACTTTTGGCAACAACAGGGTCTTCTATTGTTGTTTGAAGATGTTGCCGCTATTTCTGCTCAAGAGCCGGTACACATACAGCAAGGAGGAAAAACAATTGAGGTTTTTTTATTTTCTTGCTAAGCTAGGCGGAAACAATTCCTGTTGGTTCAACTGACTTTGGCTATTTGGTGGAGTCCCAGCTTCAAACGACACCATCCACGGCCACGCTATTACCAGCCCCGGGCACCTCACATTTTTGAAGGAAAAGTCTGTCTTTTTTTTTTTGCTGTCTTGTCAAGCAATCATCGTGGAACTTAAAGTTGAACCCTGCATTAGCGTTGACGAAAGACTACTGGAAGGGAAGTGCGGGCTTCTGGAAAATTGAAGGGACCCTACATGAATGTGTGGATTAATTTTGGTGTTTCAAAACCGTTACCCTTTTAGTCGCCCCTCCACGTTTGACGCAACGTCTATAATCGAAGCCCTTAAAAGATAGAGAGAGAGAGAGACACGAAAGTCAGTAACGAATAACCATGCGAAACCCTTTGTTGCTGATGCGAAACCCTTTCTTGCCGTTGCAAAACTTTACTTTGACTCGAACATCAAATTCACAAACACCGAAAATGCATTGCCTAAAATGAACAAATGCGTAAGATTCGAGAAGATGTGCAAAGGAAAAAGCATCAAGAAACAATGTGTTTGCCAGTTACTCGAAGTACGCGCTCATGCATGCAACGGGAAGGGTCGAGTTCAGAATATCCCAAAACGAAAATAAAAAAATCACTTTTTGGCGTATCGAGAGTTAAACCAACCCAACCCATGCTCGTCATGAAAAACGCATTGTCACGGGTGTTGCAGGTGTCGTTATTGATCCGTGCTTGTTGTCTACCAAGCCTGGTTAACAATAAATCCCCATTTTGAGCAGTGCAATATCCAAAAGAAAAGCAATGGGTGTAACGACGTTCAAAGTGTGTCGGATCGGCGTGCTTTACCTCCAGATGCTTGCAGAGTAATGCCAACATGAATATCACGGCAGGAGCACAACACCACAGGATTGTTCCCGTCACTATTGAATGCTAATATACACATATATTAATCACGGTTTTTCCCCCATGGATTCATTCCCCCCATGCAAAGTGAGAAAAGAATGTTGATGCTTCAGTTTCAACACATTTTCACTTACCAGCCACTTCATCCACATTTGCAGAAATGAATCTGGGACTTGTCCTCCTGTTTTTTTTCCTTGGTTACGCCGTTGCCATTTCCTTCTTCAAAAGCAGCAACATTAGTTCATACGCTCCCCAGAAAGCAATATGCCCGCTGGGCCAATTGACAAGGTCGTCTACCACCGGGTTGAATTCCAACGAGAAGCTGTACATCGACAGCAGGTATCCCATAGCGAAGCTGAACTTGGCAACGTTTTTAAAAGATGCCAATTTGAAAAATTTCAGTGTGGACTCGTTTTTGAATAACGCAAACCCAACCATTGGCCTCGCATTTTCCGGCGGAGGCTATAGAGCACAACTCACAGGAGCGGGCCAGTACGCTGCCTTGGACTCGCGCAACCAAGTTACAAAGGGAAAGGGGCTTGGTGGGATCTTGCAACTGGCTAGTTATATCGCAGGCTTGTCCGGAGGCGCATGGCTAGTCGGATCCGTCGTCAGTAATGATCTCATTTCCATCGACGATTTGGAATCGCAGAGCAAGTTGTGGCAAACACAAACGTCGATCCTTGACTATTATGGCGTTTTCGATGTTTTGGACAACCAAGGGATGTGGCTCAACATTGGCTTTGACGTGCAAGCAAAGCAATTTGCTGGATTCGACACGAGCATCACCGACTTGTGGGGCAGAGCCTTGAGTTACCAATTGCTCGCAAACTACCCCAATAACGGTGCCGGTTTCACCTTCTCAAGCGTGATGGACTTGCCGCTGTATCAGAGCCACCAGGCGCCATATCCTATTTTAGTGTCGCTAGGAAGGGAGCCCGGCACTTCAGTCATCAATGTCAACAGCACCATCTTCTCCATGACACCGCACGAGTTGGGAAGCGAGGATCCCTCGCTTCAATCGTTTGCACAAACAAAGTACCTTGGTTCCAAACTCGACAATGGCTACCCGGTTAAAAACTGCTATACTGGCTTTGACAATGCCGGTTTCTTTATGGGCACGTCTTCGAGTTTGTTCAATTCCATCATCACAACCTTGAGCAGAAGCTTGGTCCCGAAATTCATCCAGGACCTCATTACGAATTTCGCAGTGGATGCATTCGAGGGGCTCAACACTGATGTGGCAAACTACAACCCCAACCCATTCTACAAGAGTCAAAACCCGTCGAATTCAATTGAGAAATCCCAATCTTTGCATTTGGTTGATGGTGGCGAAGACGACGAAAATATCCCGTTGGTGCCCTTGGTGCGTAAAGGCTTGAGTGTCATTTTCGCCTTTGATGCTTCTCGTGACGTTGCGGGTTACCCAGCAGGCTCTTCGCTAATCAGCACATATCAAAGACAATTTTCATCGCAGGGAAACTTTGCTTTCCCCCACGTTCCTGACCAAAAGACGTTTAGAAATTTGAATCTCACTGCAAAGCCTTGCTTTTTCGGCTGTGATGCTAAAAACATGTCAGACTTGAGCTCAAACCCGTTGGAAATCCCCTTGGTGATTTACTTTGCCAATAGACCATTCTCGTTCTGGTCAAATACATCGACTTGGAAGTTGGCTTACCCCACAGAAGACCGCAATGCAATGATACAAAACGGGTTCGAAACTGCAACTCGCTTGAATGGTACCCTCGATGACGAATGGAACGCTTGCGTTGGCTGTGCAATCATTAGAAGAGAACAAGAAAGATTAAACATCCAGCAAACCGAGCAGTGTCGAAAGTGCTTCCAGAAATACTGCTGGGATGGACTGTACTACACTGGAGACCTGATAGGAGATAATTTCGATTACAACGGGATGACAGAAAATGGCGATGTATTCAACGCGCAATCCATTCCAGGGTTTGACGACACCGGTGCCGATGTCAGCGTACCGAACCAATCGAATTAAAAAATTAGAGCCCATGTTTGAGGAGAGGAGAACAAAAAGAACAAAAATAAAGGAAAGGCTGGTCGTGATTACAAACATCCACGGGCAGCAGCAGGGGCGGTACTTCCACCATCTGGGTGTTGTGGGGAGGAAAAAAGGGAGGACGTCAAAAAAGTATACATATACTCTAAAGCTGTTTAATTTTTGTTTTATATTTTTCCAAGATGGTTTGGACCATCTAACTAAGTACGCTTTTTTCATTTCGTTTAATATCAATAGAATACATTCAACAGTTTTGAGGAGCATGACTTAGCTTCGGCCTGAAGCGTAGAAAGACCTCATGATGCTAATAAAAAGAAAAGAAGCCATCTAAGATGGTGAGGAGGGTCGCGAATTTCAATCTCTCTATCTCTCTCTTCGCCGCCTTTTTCCTTTTTTGATTTATCGCTTGTTCTCCAGAGAAGCGCATTTGAATGACATTCTTATTCGATGTCTATAATGTCTCCATATTGGCCTTGCACTGCTATAAGCCACTGCTTTATGGGGCCAATTGGCTCGTTGATAGCGTGACTTGCAAATGAGAGGATGCAAAGTTTTGGACCTTTTGAACTTGAGAAAGCGTGAACTATAGACGGCCTTTTTTTCAGGGTCCCGATAATTTTTCCACCCTCCGCTTCGCCATATCTCCCGATATCAACATTGGTCACAGTTGCTTGAGGAGCTTAGTTTCAATAGTGATATGATGACTAAAACAGAAGATATTTTGAAAGCGGAACTCTCCGGTGGAAACTGGCAGTGAATCCTCGCTATTGGAAAAAAAAAGTCGTTTTCGCTGATTTTACATTGCGCCAATGTCCCCCTCCCTGAGACGTGTTGGCTGTTATGAGACCTGGACTGCGTTGCATAGAAGAACTGTTGCGATGAACGTTAGCCTGGCTTATTATGAGAAGGCGAGGCAACAGCTGAAAGCTGTCACGCGAGAGAAAGGGAGAGGGAGGAAGAGCACGGCGACGTACGATGCTTGAGAGCCGTTTCGATCGCCAGTGTCTGCGATATCTTACTACAGCAGGATTCAATGCATCATTCGATGCATGATTTGAGAAGGCTTGGCTGAACATTTCGAAGGTGAAGAGCTCGCAAAGTCGGAAGACCGAGTGTGTGTGTGTGTTTTCCTTTCATTGTTCATGTTCTAAGTGATGGCCTGAAAATTTGATTTCGACAAGATTAGCGACACCTGCTAGAGGATGCTCAATTGATAGGAGTCGGTAAAAACATCGAAACACTCTTTCTACGTGCCGTTGGATACGATCAAAGAGAGGAGGCATGGTTACGCCGTACGACATCTTTTTTATCCGAAATCGGGTTTCCAACAATTCGCTTCTACAACTTACCAACAGCATTACGCTGTTATTGTATCATGCTTCCAGGTGCAAGGTTGAGACGTCTCCTTTCATGATGTGTAGAAGCTCCTTCTACATCATCCATCAATGGCGTGGACAAGACCACCACTGAACCGCTACAGTGATATCGCTACATCTCGAACCATCACGTGACCTCAAGTATTTATACCGTGGCCAATTTTCCTACATAAATTCGGTTGCAAAAAAACCTCACACCTTTGCCTCCTCCTCCCAGGTCCTCCTCAAGATCCCACAGATCTCTCCCCTAGTTTTACTTTCATCAAATGAAGATATCCAATTGGCCATGTCTCCTAATGCCCACCTTCTGGTGGAATTTGTCGAGCCCTGCAGGTTATCCACCGCAGACAGTCACTTGCCCTCTGGGCCCCTTGACACGAAGTGCTTCCACGGGACTCAATCCAAACGAGTCGAGCTATATGGAGTCGAGATACGCTGTTGCTAAAGAGAATCTCAGGACATACTTGAACTCAGCCAAACTTGAAGACTTCAACGTTGATGGGTTCTTGATGGATGCCAACCCCACCATCGGGTTGGCTTTCTCGGGAGGAGGATACAGAGCACAACTTGTTGGAGCCGGGGAATACGCCGCGTTGGACTCGCGAACTTGTGTCACGAATGGAGTTGGTCTAGGTGGGATATTGCAGCTGTCAAACTACATTGCAGGTTTATCGGGAGGAGCGTGGTTGGTTGGTTCTTTGGTCAGCAACAACTTGTTTACTATTGACAACATGTTGTCCCAGGACATCCTATGGAACACCCTGAACTCGGTCTTGGACTTTTACGACAACTTGCTTGAAACATTGGAAATGTGGGTGTTGATTGCTTTGCAGGTGGAGTCAAAGGAAGACGAAGGGTTCTCTGTGAGCATCACCGATTTCTGGGGTCGAGCCTTGAGCTACCAGCAGTTGGCTTTCTTCCCACACGAAGGTGCTGGTTTCCTGTTTCCGAAAGTAATGGAAGTCCCCGTTTATCGAGATTTTTATGCCCCCTTCCCGATCTTGGTTGCCGATGGAAGAGAACCAAACACGACGATTGTCAATCTCAACAGTACTGTGTTTGAATTGACTCCATTCGAGTTGGGAAGTGGCGATCCGTCCTTGGAGTCATTTGTGCAAGTACAATACTTGGGATCGGAGTTGGATGGGGGTTTCCCAAGTGGCCGCTGTGTAAATGGTTTCGATAATGCCGGGTTTTTCATTGGCACGTCGTCGTCCTTGTTCAACGAGATTCTCATCACGATTAATCAGGAGTACATTCCGGTATTTTTGCAAGATATAATCGAGGAGGTACTCATCAATCCGTTTGAAAAATTGAATGTTGATGTTGCCCACTACAGTCCGAACCCATTTTATGTCAGCGGCCAAAATGGAAATATGTCGAGTCCAATAGAAGCCTCTGAAACATTGTTTTTGGTTGACGGCGGTGAGGACGGCCAGAATGTTCCGTTGGTTCCCCTTTTGCGGCGCAACTTGAGTGCTGTTTTTGCCTTTGACAACTCGGCCGACGAAAACAACTGGCCAGATGGCACGGCATTGATTCTGACCTACGAACGGCAATTCACCCCGCAAGGTGGCGATATAGCGTTCCCCTATGTTCCAGGCCAAAGCACGTTCATCAACCTAGGCTTGACGTCAAAGCCTACATTTTTCGGATGCGACGCAAGCAATTTGACCTCGCTAACCGCAGACATTTACAACGTGCCCGTGGTGATCTACATTGCAAATCGCGCCTTTTCCTTTTCGTCAAATACCTCAACGTTTCAGTTAGAGTACAGTATTCCAGAAAGGAATGCGATGATCACGAACGGGTTTGAAGTTGCCTCGAGGATGAACGGCACTCTAGACGAAGAATGGGCAGCGTGCGTGGGGTGTGCTATTATCCGAAGAGAGCAGGAACGGATGAACATGGTCCAAACAGAGCAGTGCAAAAAGTGCTTTCAAGAGTACTGTTGGAACGGCACCGTTTATGAAACGTCATGATTGGCAACAACAACAACAACAATGAAATTGAAAAGTAACCGTCCCGTACGATTTTGAAGCCGTGGGAAAGGTTGCGGTGTTGCTAAACTACGCTTGATCTCAACAGAGCTTGGTTTTTGATTTTTGACTTTTTACGAGCTTTCACTGGTGCTAAGCCACCTAATTACATCAATTGTTGACCACTGAAGCATTTTGACTCACTCTTGGGTCCTATTCATGCTTTTGCTTCCATTATGAAGGGGGGGGGGGGAAGAGGGAGGAGTGTCTTGCCATACACTTTAGATGCTTGCTGGTGATACCCGTGAAGCTCATCGGTTTTTCCCTGTATATTTCACCAAAGATTGTCTTTATTTATTAATATATAATGATTCCCCATTCGCAGCCCTCCTCGCAAGGGTCTGCCTGTTTGGCGTCTGATGATTTGCGCTTTTTCAGATGCTTTTTTTTCTCTTTTCTCAACACTACGCGTCGATATTTGAGCTATTTTTATGCCCCACGAGGTCAGGGTTGACGTTTGAAACTTTTAGCATTTTGCAGAACTAGATTATTTTTGAGCTATTGTTCAACAAGAACATATGTGTGTGTGGTTTGGAACTATGGGATAGGTCTTGATAGGACAAAGAGTTATAGGGGGGTTTGGCAAGTGTGTGCGTGATGGAGCATTGTCTCGATCATCAACGCGTTTCGTTTTATACAGCCAAAAAAAGAAAGAAAGACGTTGTTGATCTGGTCAGCTTGTGTAGGCCCAACCCAGGAATAAACGGATTCCTCGTGTCGTTGATGTGCCCCAAATTAGCTATTGTTTTTCAAAAAGTAGGCAGCTATGCCTCATAAAAATATCATCAATGAGAGTGA
This sequence comes from Lodderomyces beijingensis, assembly GCF_963989305.1. NCBI lineage: Eukaryota > Fungi > Ascomycota > Pichiomycetes > Serinales > Debaryomycetaceae > Lodderomyces > Lodderomyces beijingensis. Next base: position 504,584 of record NC_089974.1, on the reverse strand, counting down.
TAGCTGCGAAGAAAATTGATTAGAATGGTGCAGTCAAATGATCGGTGGGTTTTGGCAGACGAATAAGGAGCATATCCTCGCAACACAATGCTTCGAGTCCAAAGCACGGGTCTATAACTCCGATGTGAAATGCATATTAGGAGAACGGGTAAGGGATTGGCGCCTACCATGCCGCACAGGAATTGTTTTGCATTTTGGAAATTGTGGCCCAACCCCAAGGTGGAACCCTCGTTGCATATGAACGTGGTGTAACTTTTCAATTTTTCGATAACTCTGAGATGAATGGGAAGGGGAAATGCCTAACTTGCAAGAATTAAATACGAAAATCAAGTTCCACATTTTAACGTTTTCCGCGTTTGCTAAATGTGCATATTTAGATGAAGTTTAGAAACAAAGAAACTGGACTAGCTTCAAAAAAAGAAAAAGAAAAGAAAGAGTTTATGGTTTGGATGTGGTTCTTATGATCGTCAGAGCAGGAATTGAGATATAAAATGTGATCGGCATGCCACCTTTTATCCAACCACATGCCCGACCGGTATGTAGCCGCTCGTTTTGTTTCTTTTTTTTGTTTTGTTTTTGGTGGAACGCTTGAAGTTTCTGTTTCGTTTGGGAAAGTTTGATGCTTTGTCTTTTCATCATTTTGATTTTGGAGTTGCAGCTAGCATTTGCCGGCGATGATGGCTACGCTCCAACTAAAAGCGCTTGTCCCGGAGGCAAGTTGACCCGTGCTGCCCTGGAGGGGCTCAATCCAGAAGAAAACGCATACATCCAGCAGAGAAATGCTGTTGCAAAACAGAACCTAGCATCGTATCTTAAAGGTGCCAACTTGCGAGACTTTGACGTTGATTCATTCTTGCGTTCGGCAAACCCCAGCATCGGTCTTTCGTTCTCTGGCGGTGGGTACAGAGCTCAGTTGACTGGAGCTGGAGCATACGCGGCTTTGGATTCAAGGACCGCAGTTGGCAAGGGAAAGGGACTTGGCGGAATTTTGCAATCGGCGCAGTATATCTCCGGACTAAGTGGTGGTTCTTGGCTCGTGGGTTCACTAGCCAGTAACAACATGATCTCCATTGACGAATTGTTGCAGCAAAATACGCTATGGCAGACAGAGCACTCCATACTTGACTTCTACGGAGGTATCCATTTCATCAAGAACACGGAGATGTGGATAGACATTGACGAACAAGTGCATGGAAAGAAAGACGCTGGATTCGACGTTAGTATCACTGATGTGTGGGGACGAGCCTTGAGCTATCAGTTGCTAGCAAACTCAAACAACAAGGGAGCCGGAACCAAGTTTCTGGATGTCATGAAGCAAGACCAGTTTCAAAACCACAAAGCGCCTTTCCCTATCTTGGTGGCTGACGGTAGAGCACCAGATACCGACATTATCAACTTCAACAGCACTGTTTTGTCTATTACCCCGTTTGAGTTGGGCAGCGAGGATCCTACTTTGCAGACATTTGTCCAGTTGAAATATTTGGGAACGGAATTAGATGATGGAACCCCCTCTGATCCAAACTCATGCGTCACCGGGTTTGACAATGCGGGTTTTTTAATGGGCACAAGCTCCTCCTTGTTCAACAACATTGTGTTGTCCATTGATAAATCCAGCTTACCTCTGTTTTTGAAAAACTTTATCAATAACGTGCTTGTGACCCCGTTTGAAAAATTAAATGTTGACGTTGCCAAATACGACCCAAATCCATTTTACAAGAGCTCCAGTCAAGATTCGACAATTGCCAAGTCGAAAACACTATATCTTGTCGATGGTGGTGAAGATGGAGAAAATGTCCCCTTGTTGCCCTTAGTGCATCGGAAAGTCAATACTCTTTTTGCCTTTGACAATTCCAACAATGATTTGACATGGCCATCGGGGAAAAGTTTGATCAAAACCTATGAACGGCAATTCACTCCTCAGGGTGCAAACTTTGCGTTTCCCTATGTTCCCGATGAAGCGACTTTTTTAAACTTGAACCTTACCGCCAGGCCAACTTTCTTTGGCTGCGACGCGAAGAACCTCTCGTCCTTAACGAGCAACATTTACGACGTCCCACTTGTCGTTTACGTCGCCAACAGGCCTTTTTCCTACTGGTCCAATACCTCAACTTTCAAGTTGGAGTATAGTCAATCCGAACGTCAAGCAATGATCACCAATGGGTTTGAGTTGGCAACAAGATTGAACGGAACGGTCGATCCAGAGTGGCCAGCTTGTGTAGGGTGCGCGATAATCCGGAGAGAACAGGAAAGGTTGGGGCACGCGCAAAATGATCAATGCAAGAAATGCTTTGAGCGCTATTGCTGGAACGGCAAAGTTTACCGTGGTCCTTCCATAGGTGACAATTTCGATGAAAATGGACGTACTGTGGATGCAAATGTTTATAATTCCAGGAATGTGCCGGGCATAAACGATGGCGGTCCGCTGGTTAAAAGGAGAAAAATTTGAAATGACGATTGATTTGTTGGGACTTAGTTCGACCTCGGTGTACTTGTGAAAAAAAAAAAACCCAGTTTGTAGAAAATCTAAAAGTTTGATATTCATTGGACCTTGTCTGTTGTGTAGGGGCGAGGGGGGTTTGAAGCAAGGACGCTGAGCCTAACTGGATAAGAGTATGGCTTTATGATGGCTGCTGCTGCCCAAGGGTTTAACAAAAGTTGATGACTTTGAAAGTCTAATGTTGAGACTTCTTTGAAAGGTTCCATTTCAATCTCGATTGCACAGTGCAATTTCATGACGTCAAATTGGGACATTGCTTAGCTTTATTGCAGAGGCAGCTTTGAGCACATTTCTGCTTAATGTTGCAAAACACAATCGCTTTTGAAAATCAAGATTGGCTGAAGGATCGTCTTTTTGAGTTGATACTTATGAGATCCAATCCGTTTACGTTCTCACCCTACCAGACGTCGAGTTGAAGTGAACTTCCCTCTAATGTTTCATTTCTCGAATCTCATTCGTGATTGAGTGAAATCCGGAAATGGCGATGCTGCCAAGTACAAAGCTGATTACTTGCCTGAAATGTTCATCAATCCACGATGCCAGAGAAATTGCTCAGATTGTCCAAATGTCCACTATTGCAAAGATTGGACCTACAGGTGCAACTAAAGGGCCGATAGAGAACTGCCCTTCAATTTACCCACGTAATGTAATGAACAAGACCACAACAGGAAAGGGTAGCATCACGTGATGGTTGCAACCTATTCAATTTGTGTATTTTTATTTTCTTTTTTTTTCGCAGCCAAACCTGGGAGGGGCCGGTCGAATTCGAAAGTAGTAGAGGTGAGAGAGAGAGATGAAAAGCTCACGGCCTCGTCCCTCGCAATTATCTCATCTGGAAGCTGACCGGGGCCTTCAGCCCACACCCTCTTGCAAAGAAGATTGCCGACTTCGAGCTCGTTAGTGTTAGCTTGAGGCCTTTCAAATCGCTCAGCTGAAGTTGAGAGAATTCCTACAAACAAAAAAACCAATCAAGTTAGACAAAAGGGGGGTTCAAATATCAATTAATATGCATAAATATAAAATAGGATAATAAATAGCAAATATAGTGAAATCACTCTAGAATCAAGGGTGCCTGTTTTTGTTGGTGTTGGACTTGGTGATGGTGTTGAAACCCCATGACTCATCCATATATCCGAATCCCATGAAGACTCTTCCATATTTTGTTGATGAGGCAGCACGCTGCTTCTCACGGGGCACAGCTTTACTCTTGTCCACCTCGACACACTTGTTAACTAGTGCCTCTTCGTAGTTCAACCAGGAACGTCCGGGGTTTCTTAAAGTCTCGATGCTTTCTGCAGATAATCCTTCGGTGTCAAAGAGTAGTCCATGGTTGGACTTCAGCTTAATTTGAAACCAGCCCGTCATCTTGCTTTGCAACCTCATGAACTTTGCCTTGACTTTTTGGACGTGGTAACGACACGGCTGAGGAACCAACACTTTCTGTTGTTCTTGCACTTGCACTGGTTGTTGCACTGGTTGTTTTTGTTGTGGAGATTGTTTTGCTTGCACAGGTTGTTGCCCTTGTTCATCATCATCGTAGGTGACTTCGACGAACTCATGTTCAATCACATGTGGTGAGAATTGAACTAAGCGGGCTCGGTTCTCAAAAGCATCAAGAAGCCTCATGGATTCTTCACTGTGGCCATCAGCGAATAATTCAAGAAACTTGGGCTTGGTGTTTGAAGACTTGGAGCTTGAACTGGAGCTAGAGTTTGAATTTGAACGTGTAGCATTTCTTTGATATGCTTTGTTTGTAGTTCCAAAAAGGGATGAACTATCAAAGCAGCTCAGGTGGGAAACATCGCGGGCGGCGTTCAAGACAACTGCATCTGGTTGGAATTTTGGAGCAGCTGACTTGATTGAGAATTGTCCGGCAGTGAATGATTGGACCTTGACAGACTGACACTCGGACACGGACACGGACTCGGTCACAGGCTCAAACTTGGTATGCTTTTTAATACATGGTCTCAACAATTGCGCGGCATTAACTGATTCGGAACGGGACTCAATCTTGGTATGCTTCTTAAACACTGACTTTAAGAAGCGGCGCACACCAAATGACTCGACTGTGGTATGCTTCTTCTTGATAACCGACTTTAACAATTGGTGGACATTGAATGATTTGACTTTGACTGACTCGGACTCGGACTCGGACTTGGTTGAACCATTGTCCTTGGTGCCCTGGTTTGATTGAGGTTTTTCAGCTTCACCAGGTGCAGTAGTTTTCTTAATCGTAGTTTCCTTGCAGTTCAAATCAAAATCGGCATTAACATCAACAGTAACAGTTGAAGTTGGTAAACCCTTAAACTTTGACAAATCGTTTGGGTTTGCTTTGAAAAAGCGTTTAAAACTCTTTGGGGTGGATGCAGAAGGTGCATTCAAAAATTGCGTTTCGTGAGTAACTTGCATTTCGTGTTTGTTTGTTTGGAAGTTAGTTGAAACGCTGATAAAGTATAAAACTTGTTTGTTGATGAAAAGGAGAAAGGAAGGAAGGAAATAAAGAAGATATACAAACTGGATTGAAAGCTGAAATTCAAAAGTTGTCCTTATATATTGTTGTTCTGGGACTAACAAAAAATATTTTGCAGCCATTTCATAAGTTGCGTATGCCTGCAAAAAATGCAGCTGGTAGCAGCACCCAGAGGCCGGTGTTGCAGTAGAGGTACATGGTCAAGCAAGACTGGGCTCCTTGAAGAATAAACACCATCCAATCCGAGTTTCCCCTTGGCGGTTTATGCTTCAAGGCTGCTACAGATAGCAATTGCGAATAAGCATTTCTCTAGGCTTGGCTTTTTAGCACTATTAATGTTTCTTTCTCTACAATAATAGGGGTCTCTACAATAATAGGGGTATACGAAACTAGAATTGGAGCAAAACTGCGCCAAAAATAACAAAATCACCACCAGCACAATCAAGCTATGCAACATCAAATGACTCCTTGCCAAAGTCGGGCTTTCCTCCCAAGGTTGCAAAAATGTCACCCACGTAATTCGATGAAGCGTAAACTTTACCTTTGGCATAAACAAAGAGGGAGGATACGCCACAACCTTGCGTTGGTACTTTTTGGAGAAATATTCACCCTGCTCCGTCGACCCTAACAAGCCGTACTCTTCTCCGTCGTAGCTGTGCAATATAATGGTTCGCTTGAATTTATGCCCGGCTTTTTCCAACTCGCCTAGTGCTCTGGCCACTTCCAATAACGTCGAAGACCCGGTGTTTGGTTCTTCGGCCCCACCTTTGACCTAAACAAATTTTGCAGCAATTGGTGCCAATCATAGTCCGACCCAGCATATCAAACCTCTCCATCTTGTAAAAAGAATTATTAAGGCTACGGCATTCCAAACATTTATTGAGCCTGTAGATTTATTTTCATGGTTTTCTTCTTTTTTTTTTCTACCTTACTCCAATCGACAAGTCAGTAATATTCAACTAGCTTTTTTCTGAAACTGTCTCGAAAATGACCAACGAAGAGTCCATAGAAGTCAAATTGGTCGAAAGCTTGAACTTGATCAAACTATGCTTAGCCTTGAGAAAAGGCGAAACACACACGTCAAACCAAAACCAAAATCACGATTTCACCGCCGGTACACACTTGAACGAAACTCCAGCTATACTTCTGTCCGTTGCCACAACAATTCCGAAAAGTTCAACAAGTTGTTTACTTTAAAGCTGGAAATCAGAGATGATGAGACGGGTGTCCGTTATTGGAAGAGATACTGCTGTGAAATGGAACAATGCAAGTGAAGATGAATGTGCAGTGGTAAATGCGCCAGATACAGAAGCTGTTTTATCTAGTAACTCACGGTTAGATGGCGATGTTGAGGAGGGTTCATGCCCACCTGTGAAGATTAACAATTCGGTTATTTCCGCTGTTGGAATCATACACCAGAGACAAGCTATGTTAAGATTTTTTGGATATATGCAGCACACACATTTTCGCGAGAACAAGATCTTCCTGATGGTGATTTTTTTGGGTCACCAAAAGTATTACCCCCCACCCCCCACGGAAACACGGGTAACCCCCCCCCCCCCCCACGGCATAAAGTGACTGAATTTTATCACTTGTCTCGAATTCGTGCAAGAAGAAAAGAAGAAGGGGAAAAGAGGGGAGGAAAGATTGTGATCCACCATCCTTCTTTCAATACCAAGCGTAAGGTACTTGTGTGAAAAAGGCAAAGCTCACGGTTTATAGTTGTAATCTTGCAGATTCTGAACGGCTGACACAGAGTTGCCAGTTTTCCAAAAACTCAGTTAATGAAAGAAAAACCATTTTGTCATTTTCTTTAGTATCATCGCGGGCCATTTCCAAGCTCTCTCCCCTCTCCACTAAGCTTAACATTTCGTTTCATGCCGTTAACACATACTCGCTGTCCTTGAAAATAGCCAGCACCTTTACATAACCTTCCAACAATAGCAGTGCAACGTTTACTACTGCAAAATTAGTGCCATTTCAAACGCGGTTGAGCTTCCAACTTCTGAGTCGTTTTCCCTCTTTCTTCAACGGAGGGGAGTAGTCAAGAGACTTGACCATGGTCTTTGTATTCAAAAAAAGAAAAAACGAAAAAAGAAGATGAAACTCTGCCGAGATCTAGACCCAGTGTGTGCCTGAGATCTCGAAGGAGCCAAAAAGAAATACAACGGTTACACAAAATCACATTTAGCAACCATAATTTTTTTTTATTTATCCGATGACGTCGTTGGGATGAATCGGAAGAAGTGAAGGTTTTTCAAACTTGAGTCAAATCAGGATCGAAATTATAACGTCGCAGGTCAACTGAGAAGCCAGGTTGAGTGAGCTTTGAGTTTTCTTCATGTGGGGGAGGATAAATGGGTGAAATGAGGAGACCAAAGAGAAGCCGTCATTCGTGTGGTGGGTGTGGACCAAACGGATCCTTCAATTGTTTCCAAATTCAAGGCAAGAAGCAATTGCATCTCCTTTCATCCTACAGATGGTTCTAGGTCCTCTACCTTCTCTCTCTTCGTATCAATGGAACACTTGCGTTGTTGTTAGTATTGTTTTTTCTTTTTTTTATTTTTGGGTTTGCATTATCAATACGCGGTGGATGCTGGTTTCAAAAGAAACTCATCTCATCCAGGTGGTAAATGCCTCATCCAAAAATATACTTAGCATTCACAACCCAAAAGCTCAACTTCACCCCCCATTCTCCTCCTCCCCTCAGCAAAGTAGGTAACCTTTTTTTTTGCGAGAGAAAGAAAGAGAGGGGTGCTGCTGCTAAGGGCAATCTTTTGAATAGATGACTAGACAATTGGGGGCAGGCTAGCCCCTCCCTCACACTTTACTGAGATGGCTCGAAATCTGTTCTTTTGTTGAGCAAGCTGTCGTAGACGCCTGGCAACAGATACGCCACGTAGCTGTGTGTTATCCCATGAAATCTACTGCTGTGTTCGACACGGTTCAAATTTGTCCCAACTTTGAGCAAGAAAAGCCTGGGGCTGTAGGGCCTCAAAGTCTGAATACGTCGTAGCTAGCGTAAGGGCACTTCTTAAGTAGATGGACTTTGCACTTTTGTATTTCTCGGAAAAACTTGGCCTAGGGCAAAAAAATTTAGAGGGGTAGGAGGAGGAGGGGGGTTTCTTTTGTGCAATAGTGCATACTGCGTATGCCGGAAGATAAACACCCATCTCTTGATGTCGATGTCGTAGCTGTTACTTGTACCATAACTTATTAGTTGGAATGAGATCGCATACAAACATATATATAGGGGCATCTCCTCCTAATCTATTTCTTTTCCCTCTGTTGAATGTGTGTTCTGCAACTCTATCCCATTTTATAACATTCATTATCCGAAAACTCATCCAAAAATGACAGCTTCTACACCATATGAAATTGAAAAACCCTTCAAAGTCAGTATAATAGGCTCCGGAAACTGGGGCACAGCAGTAGCCAAGCTAGTAGCTGAAAACTGTGCTGAGAAACCACAGATTTTCCAACGTGAGGTCAACATGTGGGTGTTCCAAGAAGATATAGATGGCAGAAAACTCACAGATGTGATCAACACCGACCACGAAAACGTCAAGTACTTGCCCGGCATCCAATTACCAGACAATTTAGTCGCCAACCCCGACGTGGTTAATACCGTCAAGGATGCAGATTTGCTCATCTTCAACATTCCTCACCAGTTCCTACCCCATGTAAATAAGCAATTGAAGGGTCACGTGAAGCCCACCGCGAGAGCAGTCTCGTGTCTCAAGGGCTTGGAAGTGGACGCCGAAGGGTGCAAGTTGCTATCCACGTCCGTCACTGACGATTTGGGCATCTACTGCGGTGTCTTGTCCGGCGCCAACATTGCCACCGAAGTGGCCAAGGGCAACTGGTCCGAGACCTCCATCGGGTACACCGTGCCTCCCGACTTTAAAGGCCCCGGTAAGGACATTGACGAGTACGTCTTGAAGCAATTGTTCCACAGACCCTACTTCCACGTGAGAGTGATCCAGGACGTCGTGGGTGCTTCCATTGCGGGTGCATTGAAGAATGTCGTTGCCTGTGCCGTGGGTTTCGTTGTCGGCGCAGGCTGGGGCGACAATGCCAAGGCTGCAATCATGAGAATCGGAATCAAGGAAATCATCCATTTCGCCTCGTACTGGGAGAAATTCGGTATCAAAGGTTTGGCACCACCTAATCCAGCTACCTTCACCGAAGAGTCGGCTGGTGTCGCTGATTTGATCACAACGTGTTCTGGAGGCAGAAACGTCAAGGTTGCCAAATACATGGTTGAACACCAGGTGGATGCTTGGGAAGCTGAAAAAATCGTGCTCAATGGGCAAAGTTCCCAAGGTATAATCACCGCTAAAGAGGTTCACGAGTTGTTGACTCATTTCAAATTGACCGAGGAGTTCCCCTTGTTTGAAGCTACCTACAACATTATCTACGAAGGCGGCAATGTTGAGGAATTGCCTCACTTGTTGAACAAAGAAGACGAAGAGCGATAAAGGAAGAAAAAAAAACTGGAATTGGTGGTTAAATTAGAGTAGAGATAGAGATTTATACAGTAATATACTTTTTTTTGGCTTTTTTTCAGAATAGTAAACCTGTCTAGATGTCTGCTTTTGTAAAAGACCAGTCGTATATATTTCTATCTAACAAGTACTCAGTAAATACCAGATATTTCTTTTTCTTTAATGAAAGTCGTCGTCGTGTCTGTAGTCGCGATACATCTCGTCCCAATGATGGTCAACAATCTGCCCTTTTCTCCAAGGTCTAGTCTGGGGCCTAGCCGTCTGCGCGTCATTCGACAACCAATCATCTTCATCCATCCAGTCCCTCGTTTGCACCTGTCCACCACTAATGATTCTAGCCGCAGCAAGCGGCTCGACAATTCCCTCCAATTGCCCATCAGCCACATGCGCCAACGGGTCAGGAAGTCTATTTTCCTGTCGAGGCTGCGGCTCACTCTGTTGTGGCGGAAGTTGCGTTTCCGGGTAATTGACAATCGCGTAGCGATTCCATTCTACGGGAGATGCATTCGAGGCAGCTCTGTTTCTAGTTAGTCTGGAAGCTGGTGGTGGATAATTCGGGATCAGTTCGTCTCCCCAGTCTTCCATATCTTCATGCACGGGCGCATGGTAATCGACATCATTGGTGAATTTCACTTTTGGTGCTTGCGCCGTGGCAGAAGCTGAAGCTGCAGAAGCTGTTGCTGATGCTGCTTCTTCTCTGATGTCCTGCTTGTTGACTGCGTTCACCAACGCGTCATTCTGCAATTCAACCTGTCTATTCCCAATCGAGCTCATCAACTTGAGGAAATCCGAGTTTTTAAACTTGGAAGCCATGGCCGCGTCAGTGGTGTTCAACGAGTTCATCGAGGCTTCAACTTTTCGAGCCGTCTGGGCAAATAATTCATTGTCTGCCGTATCTTGAAGATCCTGTTGGAGCTGTGCCTCTGCCTGTGCCTCTGCCTGTGCCTGAACCGGTGCCTGTTGTTGCAACTCTCGTTCAATAGCATCAAATTCGCTTTCAAACTGTTTCTGCTGGTCATTCAACTTGTGTGCCTGTTGGTGTTCAGACTGTTGCTCATACTGTGGCACAGCATTAACTTCGGCCATCCGCATACTCCCCATGGCAAAATTAGGCCCCATATACTGCCGACTCTGCTGGATCAAATACGGTTGCTGCTGCTGCTGCTGCTGCTGCTGTTGTTGCTGAAGATGGTGGTGTTGCATGGTTTGCGCCCCTCCCTGTTGTGCAAACTGCTGCTGCCAGTTATTCTGCACCGCCGAACCTTGTTGCCGTTGATCTATACTCATCTTTGAAAAATCATTCACCCATCCTTGCTGATGTTGTTGTTGTGGTAGTGGCACATTCTGCATCATCTGCGGCCTATGCATCTCTGCAAAATTCTGGCCCTGGAAATCAAGTCCACCGTTGAACTTTTGGAAGTCATGATTTAGATTACCATCGACTCTTTGGCCCTGCCTGAAATCATGTAACCCTGGTTGTTGCTGGTGTTGTTGTTGTTGTTGACCGGCGTGTCTCTGGTGAATTAGTGACGAGTCTCTTTGAGCATGCTTATTGAGGTTTTGTAATGCACTTGAAGGTCCACAACTTGCTGCATCCATCTTTTATCCTGGATCCTTTATTGTAGATGATAAGGAATTGCATTGAGGGCATGGCCGATTTGCCGTCTCCACTTGTTCACTTCCCCAAAGAGATTAAACCGAGAGAGTGAGTCAGGTGATCAGCGGGTAGATGGAAGGAAAGAAAGGGAAAAAAAAATAGGGAAAGGTCATGTGATAAGCACGTGATATGTGTACTCCGCATAAAACTATCACTTCCTATAACCTGAATATACTACTATCATCAAACAACTCCAAGAACGCCTCATGGATAAACTCGTGGATGTTGGAAGTTTGCATAGACCGGCCGTATTTTTTGTAAGCCTTACCCGCGGCAACCCTCACTAGCGAACCAGCAGCATAACACGCCAAAATGTGAGCCTCATTCGCATCGAGCTCGACTTTATTATCCCAAAAGGAATCTAGGTAGTTGTTAGACCAGTTGACCAAGGTAGCTATGGCTCCAGTTAGCGTATCCCCCTGGCCCCCGACTCTCTTGTTGGAGCCAGGACTGTTATTGACCACCACGGTCTTCGTATTGGCGATGATGTCATTCTCGCCTTTTCTATAGACCAAGACATTGCCCAATTTTTCAGACACGCGTTGCGTTTGGTCGATTAGCACTTCTTGCGAGTAGGCCTTGGACAAGTCGACTTCAATGTCAAAATTTTTAGCTATTCTTTGGAATTCAACCACGTTGGGAGTGATGATTGCCTTGGCATAGTTTTTGATGAGCTGCGGCTGGATCGAGAGCAAGTATAGCGAGTCGGCGTCCAATACGATGGGTTTGTTCAAGACTTTGATCTCTTCGATGATCCGCACTAGTGTCTTGAGCATCAAGGGGTCCCTCCCGAATCCTGGCCCCACAACAACAATGTCGATTTTCCCTAGCAAAGTCTGCACTTTTGGTAGTATCGAATCGTCGATAATCTTGTTCAACACGCCATTGTTCAGCTGCAAGATCTCCTGAATCGACAAGGACTTCAAGTTGTTCAACTCGTCCTGCCCGATATTCAACGCCGAGTTCTCCAAATTGAGCAAATAAGGATGGACCATCAAATCTGGCGTGTATGACTTGATCACGGTAGCCGCTTGCTGTTCACATATAACATGAGACAAATCGGCACCAACCAAAGCAGCCGAGTGGCTCGAAAAAAAGGGTGCTCCCGTGTAGTCCTCGCTTCCGCCAATAACACATACTCTCCCAGCTTGGCCCTTATGGAAGTTTGGCAATAGCGGCTGAATCAATTGATGCGACAAGTGGATCAACTCCTTGTGCGACTTGTTGCGGAGCATTCTTGTGAAACTCGTTGGGGTAGCTGGCAAAAACGGAGTAAGATATTTTAGCGACAAAGTGGCTCTATTTGTAATCATCTACTAAAAAGTAGTAAGCCGATGGAATGGGATGAGACGGGACAGGATGGGACGGGTGTGGATAGAGATTTATCATTTCAATTGCTGTGAAGAAGTGTGCTTCTACTGCCTTTGGGGCCTTTGGGCATGCTCAATTACGTCAGCATGTGCTACAGGATTACGTAAAAAGCTCGGCCCTAAGACTCTCGGAATTCGGGATTCGCTTCTACCTCCGTCGTCCTCTAGAGGGATGGGGAACTGTGGATGGACGACGAGGGTCCAAATGTTCCAAGGAAGGGTATTAAAACTACGTCTTTAGGAACAGGGTGACAACCCTTTATCTAAGCTCTTCTTTCTGCTGCACACCGTTCTTCTTTGTCTTTTGTCTTTTGTCTTTTTGTTTGGTTGCCAAAGAAGTTGTGGTTCTCAGCCTTTAACCAATAAATTGCTCCTCCTCAGTACTGCTGCTGCAATGCGCTCTCTCTCTCTTTTTTTTTTCCCAGTCCCATCCACAGAAATATTTCTGCGGTGGACGATTTCCAGTATAAATAACGCAATTGGCACCCGCAGTTTTTATATTTTCCAACCCCCAAGGCAAGGTCAATTGCATTTCCATTCGGCCCTCAGGATTAGATAAACTTCAATTCACTTGTTCTAGAGGATGTCAGTTTCAAGAATCTTTCTGCCAAGGTTCATGTGGCCATTGGCAGGCGTAACAGTAGCCTCCCTTGGGTTGGCTTACTATTCGACCCAACCACGTTTCCAGATTAGCAACGAAAGCAAGACTTTTACCGGTGGGGACCAGCAATGGGTCGACTTGAAGTTGAAAAGCAGCGAGCAGTTGTCGCACAACACCAAGCACTTGACTTTTGAGTTGGCCAATCCGCAAGACGAGTCCGGTTTGGTTGTTGCTTCAATGTTGATGACCAAGTTTGTCACCCCCAAGGGCAACAATGTCATTCGACCATACACCCCTGTCTCTGAGCCAGAGCAGAAGGGAACCATTGATTTTGTCATTAAGAAATACGAGGGTGGCAAAATGTCGACTCATATCCACGACTTGAAACCAGGGGAAACTTTGTCCTTTAAAGGTCCCATTGTCAAGTGGAAATGGGAACCAAACCAGTTCAAGTCGATTGCTTTGATTGGCGGTGGTACCGGTATCACTCCCTTGTACCAATTGTTGCGTGACATCACTGACAATCCCGAAGACAAGACCAAAGTCTCCTTGATTTACGGATCCAAGTCTCCAGACGACGTTTTGCTCAAGGACCAAATCGACGAGATTGCCAACAAGCACAAGGAACAGGTTAATGTGACTTTTTTCGTTGATGAGAACAAAACCAACAAGGAGTGGGATGGCGAAGTTGGATATGTTACTAAGGAGTTTTTGGAAAAAGAGTTGGACAAGCCAAGTCCCGACTTTAAAGTCTTTGTTTGCGGTCCACCGGGCTTCTACAAGGCCATCTCCGGTGTCAAGGTGTCTCCATCCGATCAAGGTGAAGTCGAAGGTGCTTTGAAGGACTTGGGCTACAGCAAGGAACACGTTTTTAAATTTTAGATTACAGATATCATTAGATCTGAAAATAAAATTCTAGTATAGAAAAGAGGAAGAAAACAAGAGTTAGAAAGATTGTGCCTGGTATGTATTGCCTCTTTGTGGAGGCTTTCTAGACATCTCTCTCGAAAGTGATACTACCGTTAAAAACAACAACGTAGTATTTGTTGTCCATTTATCTACGATAATCCTTCTCTTGTCTCTATCGTCTCTATCGTCTCTGTCTCTGTTGGTTCTATCGTCTCTGTCTCTGTTGGTTCTATCGCCTCTGTCTCTGTTGGTTCTATCGCCTCTGTCTCTGTTGGTTCTATCGCCTCTGTCTCTGTTGGTTCTATCGCCTCTGTAGTGTCTGTCTCTATCGTCTCTGTCTATAAATTGGCATCGCCGTGGCCAATGGCCTTGGCGTATCTCTGTTTCTCTTGTTCTTCATCATAATGGCCGCCGTCATAAGTGTTGTACCCCCAATTATAAGGCTGATAAAACAACTCCCGGTCATACTTGACCAAACTCATAGGATCATCCCTCAACTTATAAACCAAGTCCGGGTTCGAAATGAAGAACCTCGAAAAACCAACCAAGGTGCGCCCATTGCTGACATCGTGCTTGATCTGGTTGAATTCCGGCGCATCATACGTGTAATTGCCGGCTCTCAACACGATACCCTTCCAAACTTGGTCCACAAACTCGTTGTTCCCCTTCATGGTGCTCATGTCGGCAGTCACGACTCCCTGAACACGAGGCTCGACCACGGAAACGTACCCCAATTGTTTGCCCGCGTTGGCTCGTTTCTGCAACTGGTCCAACAAGTACGAAAACTGCGGGATGGGGCTCGTCTGTTCTTCAACACCCTGGATCTCAGCCCAGGGCGATAACCGAATCGCCAATTTCTCCACGGGGATCACGGTGCTTAAATGGTCAATCAACTCCAAGATGAACCGCGCGCGGTTCTCAATCAGGCCACCGTACTTATCAGTGCGCAAATTGGTATTTTCATGCAAGAAAGTATCCAACAAATATCCATGCGCTCCATGCAACTCAAAGAAATCAAACCCGGCGCTCATGGCATTCTGCGCCGCCACTGTGAAATCCACGTGAATGATCCTGTCGATTTCATCCTGCGTCAACGCCTCAATCTCCAACCCTGCTTTTTGGGCAATATGCTTAGAGCGCCCATCGGGGTACAAGGCACTAGGCCCAACCAACTTCTGCCCTTCCTTTTTCAAGACGCGCGCATCGGCAACTCGACCCAAGAACCAAGCTTGACAGCTCAAAAAACTGCCTCGTTGATGCACAGCATCGACAATCTTGCGCCAGGCGCGAGTCTCGTCGGGTGTAGCGATCGCGGGTGCGCCATCGTATCCGCCAGCGGCACGGCTGACGAAGGTGGCCTCCGTGACGAGAAGCGTGCCCGGGTACTGTGCGCGTTGCGTGTAGTATTCGAGCATGAGGTCCGAGGGCATGTGGTGGCTTTGTTCATTTGGGGTCTGCGCTGCTCTGAATCTGGTGGTAGGGCAATAGACTATTCTGTTGGAGAGCGTCACGGGGCCGACCTGGATTGGATCGAAGACCAAGGTGTCTTTGAGTGGGCTCGACGGCATCGCTGGTGGTGGTGGAGAAAGAAACAAAAAAAAAAAGAAAGATAAAAAAAGATAAAAAAAAAAGTAGGTGATGGGACTTGGGGCAAGTTCGTTCTTGAAGTTTTGGTTGCGAAATTGTGGCGGCTGCTTAGATCTCTCTCCACCCCGCCAAAGATTCCCCAACCTCCACTAACCCTCGGCAAGCGGGAAAAGTGAAAAAAAAAAAGAGAAAGGGGGAACATTGCAGTTCTGAAATTTTGTCAACCCATGTCTTCCACCACCATCAAAATTGCAATCCAAGGATGCTGCCACGGAGAGCTAAACAAGATCTATAGCTCGATTCCGCGCGACACGCAACTCTTGCTAATATGCGGCGACTTCCAAGCGTTGCGAAACCAAGCAGACTTCCAAGCACTAAACGTGCCCCCCAAATACCAAAAACTAGGCGACTTCCAAGATTACTACAAGGGCAAACGCCAGGCTCTTGTGCCAACTATATTCATCGGCGGTAACCATGAATCGTCGCTGTACATGCAAGAACTCGCATATGGAGGCTGGGTGGCTCCCAATATTTACTACTTGGGCCAATTCGGCAGTGTTTGGTTTCGAGGCATTCAAATATGTGGGTGGAGCGGCATATACAATCACAACACTTTCCATCGAGATGAGCTCAGAGAGAAGTTGCCGTTTGATGCGTCGTCTATACGAAGCGTCTATCATCAGAAACTAGCGAGTTTCATCAAGATGTACTTGATGACGAGGGCGACGGCGACGAGGAACCAGCGGATCGATGTCGTGTTGAGCCATGATTGGCCCGTGGGGATTGAAAAATACGGAAACGCGGCGCAACTCTTACGCCAGAAGCCGTTTTTCAAAAACGATATCAAGTTGGGCCATTTGGGCAGTCCATTGAATCGGATCTTGTTGCATCATTTGCAGCCTCGGTATTGGTTTAGTGCCCATTTGCACGTTAAATTCGTGGCGAGCGTTGGTAGGAGATGGCACCTCCAAGAGTCATTTGCAGGTGCAAGAGGTGAGCCTCGACGGAAAGTAAAGAATGCCAATGAAATCGAGCTAGATATGGATAGTGCTTCTGAAGAAGATGACGGTGGTGCTGAAAAATCCGATTCCAATTGCAATAAGCGCCGCAAAACAGATCAGGAAATGCCGTGTGATAATACAACGTCTTTTATTGCTCTAGATAAATGTGGAGCCAGGAGGCAATTCTTCGAAGTGGTCAATATGCAGGTGTCACCGCAAAACACGAGCCATCCCTCGGTAAACAGCGACAGACTATACTATGACAAGCGTGCCATTGCCATTACCAAGCTCATGGACAAGACTCTGGGCCCGGAATTTGATTCCGTAATCCAGGATTTAGACTCGAGAACCGTGGTGAAGAAACCGGAAATCTTGAATCAGTTGCTCCCGTTGCTTGAGAAAGAGATGGATAAGTTGGACCACTTGAGTGATGATGAGTTTATCGTGCCTGAGAATTTCGAGGTTGTGGCTCCTGCCGATTACAGTGGCGAGCTAAAGTATTTCCGAAATGGCCAAACTGACGAATTTTGCAACAGATTCGGTTTAACTGAGTTGGAATTGTGATGGCGTGAATAAAAAAAAAACAAAAAAAAACTTATATTGAGCGCAATATCGAGCCCCCAGTTGTTGGTTTGATTTTACGAATGTTATTTCAAGCATCTACGTTTAATGACAGCAGCAGCAGTAAAAGAAGAAGAAGAAGAAGAAAAAGAAGTTCCACGACTAGAATAATTTGATTCTTGACCCGACTCAGCGTAGATTTTGAGGGGTCCAAGTTGGCTGTTTTTTTTGTTTCAATGAATAAGGCACGTGCCCGGCCAGCTAGAATCGGGGGAGCGTGTTGCGCCAACCAAGTGGATACTTTCCTCGGTTTCAAAGAATTTAGGCTCTAACCTTTTCTCAGTTCATTTTGCCAGTATACTTTGTTCTACGCCAGTCTTGCCTTGCCGCTGGATGGGCTGGTGTACGTGCAGCCAAACACACTCTCTGGTTCAGCTACGCACCAAGTACAAGATCTCAGCGATTATTATCTACTTTCAACACCGTTTTCTTTTCTTTTTTGTTTTTTTTTTTTTTTTTCCTTTTGATAGGATGGTGAAACCAATGACGTTGTCTTATGAACAAGTCTCTTATTTTCAACTATAACTATAAAGCCGTTGTGCTCGAAGAAGTAAGTCAGATTTAAGAAATTATTTTCGTCTCAGTGGCAATTTTTTGGAACTATAGAGAGAGAGAGAGCGAGAGGCGGGCCAAGGCAAAGCAACGCAAAGCAACGCAAAGCAACGCAAAGCAAAGCAAGACAAGACAAAGTCAAAGAGCCATACGCTTGACACTCGCACCCGTCTCAGCCTGGATTTTCTTCTGTCTCAATCGTCGGTCGAAATATACGCTGCTCCAGAAGCAAGCCCGTCGCTTAGGCTACCTCGGCAAGATCTCGTCTCCATCCGCCGCGATTTGACCTGCCTCTTTTCTTTTTCTTATCTTTTTCTTTTTTGTTTTGAGCCAGCGTGGATGTGTGGTTACATCCCATGCCCAGCTACGGGATCTACTCTATCGTGTATATGTTGAAGTTAGGTTTCGTCAGCTGATTACGCTCTCTGCCACGGGGTGCGTGTGTAGAAGAGAGGGGGGTGTTTTGGTGTGTTGTATGCTGATGATAATTTAGCAGCTGGGTCATGTGCGTTTTTTCTCTTCCAAGGGAATTTTCACTGGTGGCAAAACCGCGGCTGGCGAGAGTGCTGGGCCGGGAGGAGGGGCTGGGGGGTGACGATTGGGCTGAGAGGGCTGGCGGCTGGCGGCGGGCGCGCGCGCGAAAAAGGCGAGGCAAGGCGAGGCGATGTGGCTTTGAAGTTTAATTTTATTCTTTTTTCTGCTGTTCTGCTAGCACGACTGGTGGTATCTCGTGGTGGTAGTAGTGGTACTGCCCGCACGAGGAACACTGGCACCGCCATTTCTCTAGCACGGAAGTATCTACGCACCTGTTGTTATGTTTTCATGGTTTTTTTCTTCTCTATTACGGCGCTGTGTATTGGGATCTACACCAAAATTAAGCAACCAAATTCCATTTCCATTTCCATTTCCATTTCCAACTTCAGCTTCAGTTTCTGAACATTTCTACCAAAACACCCGGGCTTGCTTTGCCTAGCTACATCTCGTCTTGGTCAACTAGCTTTGCTCAGACTCAAACAATCATTTCCGTTCCGTTGCTTTCTGCCATCGTTTCAATTCCTCATTCTCCATTCTCGATAATAATCTCCTTTCAAGATGCCCTACGATACGCACAACCCTTTGACGGTGTCACTACCCTACAATTTTGTCAATAACCATGACTATCCAACCGAAGTCATGGCCAACCGGTTTTCCGCCTGGCGAGCTTTCATCAAGGAGATTTTGAACTACTTTAAGGAATACTCCAGCGTGCAAGAGGAAATAGTGCGACAACAATCTAGACTTCAGCAATCCCTCAGTGCCACTGCCCGGAGCTTACTAGTGCCTAATGGAGGCGGGGGCGGAGGATCTGGAGGAATAAACTTGCCCACGTCGCCGCTACTTGGCGGCGGCGGCGGCGGCGGTAGTGGTAGTCATAATAGTAATGGTTCTCAGGATATTGAATTGATTAACAAATTCTTTTTACCAGTTGACAATGGATCAGTCCAGGATGTGCCCAATGTCTTGTTCAAATACCACCAGCAAAACGTGGCATTGGCATCTAGAACGTTGAAAGATATCAACACGATTATTATTCCGAAATTAGAGGAATTGCGCAAGGACTTGTTAGTCAAAATCAAGGAAATTAAAAACCTACAAAATGACTTTAAGAATAACTTGGGTAAAGAAATGAATGAAACAAAGCTGTGCATTGGACAGTATAACCAAGCTATTGACACGGCTGGCAAATTGGATAACAACCACAACTTCCACACTGACGGAGATCCAAGCAAGTATGACCCCTATTTGGTTAAAATCAAACTAGATAGACAGTTGAAACGGCAACTAGTCGAAGAAAACTACCTCTACGATGCATACTCCAATTTGCAGACCGCGGGGAAGCAATTGGAAGGCATTGTGGTGACGGAGCTCCAAAGCTACCTCCACATGTTTTTGAATTTGGTGGGGGAGGAAAACTCCACTTTTACCAAATATTTGGTGCCCCACATTACCGAGGGCTTCCTTTCCAAAGAATCCAACTTTGAATGGAATGCATTTATCGAACGCAACTTGCCCACGAATAACCTCAACGTTAGTGCCGTGGGCAATCATACTACTTCCTCGATTAAAAACGGCACCTTTATTGATTTGGACATACCAAAGCGCCATTTCCTGGATATCATCATCAACAATTACTTCTCCAACTTGAATGTTGCCGTGCGTGAAGGGTACCTCGAGCGGAGATCCAAATTTCTCAAGAACTATTCTAGCGCGTGGTATGTCCTCACATGCTCATTTATCCACGAATTCAAATCAAACGATCGGAAAAAGGATCCGCACCCAGTGATGTCATTGCCATTGAACTCGTGCACCGTCAGCGACCACTCCAAAGATGACGGCAGAAACGAGGGAGCCTACAAGTTCATCCTTACGTCGAAACTGGCGAATGCCTTAATGCACAAGACTCATAAATGGGTGTTTAGAACCAGCACTTATCAGGACATGATTGATTGGTTCAATGACATTCTCAAATTGACAAAACTACCTACCCCTTCGTCTCGAGCCAGAACATTGCCCGAAAGGTCTCGTGAAAACCTTCAAACGGCTGCCTTGGGGAAAACCATGACAAATTCTTCGTCTATACGCTCCCCGCCAAAGTCCTTGAGAACTTTTGAGTCCAACCAGTCACAGCTCCAAAGGGGCGGGTCTCGCAGCGCACGAGCCACCTCGGAAACCACCTCGAACGTGAAACGATTATCCTCCACGTTTTCGCAAAAGAACCAGTCTCCAAGAATCGCCAATATGGTCAATAGTGACGGTACAATTATCACCCCGGTTGATACTTATGGCGACCTCAAACGTAATTCGAGTAGAATGAGCCATCACGATGTTCTTTGCTCCGAGCAGAATCAACACCAACAACAACATCAACAACAGCAGCAGCAGCAGCAGCAGCAGCAGCATTATCCAAATATCCCTCGTAGCCAACTGCCGGCTCTTCTGTATCAACCATATCATTTGATCCCCGTTGAATCTATGGGTGGTGCCAACGGCGGAAATCATTACCAACACGAGCAACTGTTTGGTTCGAACCCAGCAAGTGTACCCTACTATATTCCATCGACACCACAGCAATTCTACGATCCAGTTCAACAGCAGTACTATACCATCACCCCTTCAATGCCCAGCACGGCTCAGCAGCTGTCAAGAGCTCCATCCTTGATGCAACACATCAACCCGCAACCGCAGCCTCAATATTTCAACTCGGGCCCGCATGCAGGTTCTGATCCAACTGTAACGAGTTCACCCAACGTACAACCATTTGGCTCGGCTTATTTTGCCAATTACAACAATCAACAACCCCTCCAGCAACAACAACAACAGCAACCACCCCATCAATCGCACCAAAGTGCAATGCGGAACCCTGCTGCTGGTGAATCTGTCCCATACCCAACGTCCGACCCGTCCAATAGCGAAGTGGCAGAGAACTCGGGTGAGATTGCAAGTCAAACACTCGTCAATAACGAGCAACTCTCAGCTGAAAGAGCACAAGCCCCCTTGAGTGTACCACGACAATTGTCAGCAGATGAAGTCTCGACGTTGAAAAGCTCAAATCTCCCTCAACCTGAAAGCGTAATTGGTAACGGAAGCGGAGACATCAACATCGTCATCGCCAAAGACGACTGATACGCTAAACCTGGGCATTACGTAAACCAAATCTTACATATCGCATTAACTTTGCAAAATTTATAGCAAAGACTAGTTGAAAAAAAAAAAGAAAGAAAATCAATTTCAAATGTTTGTACCTTTATCTTATATTAAAACAAATAAAATCCATGCTATATTCTCTCAAAAATATTTTCATCCGTCCCCGCCGCTTTTCAAACAACAACACCAGAGTTTGAAGCGATACGAGGCCACAAGTCGGCACATTCTTTAGCAACAGGGCCAGTAATAGCAGAACCCTTCATTTCACCCTTGGGGTTAACAATAACACCAGCATTGTCTTCAAAGTACAAGTAGACACCATCTCTTCTTCTCCAAGGCTTGGATTGTCTAATGACGATAGCGGGCATGACCTTTTTACGCAATTCGGGTTTACCCTTCTTGACGGTGGCCATGACCATGTCACCGGCTGATGCAGCTGGCAACCTGTTCAATCTAGCGCCGATTCCCTTGACGGCCAAGACGTACAAGTTTCTAGCACCGGAGTTGTCTGCGCAGTTCATTATTGCTCCGACTGGGAGTGCCAACTACAGTTATATCACGTTAGTATATTTATGTATATTTGGAGATTTGCGGTGGGTGGGGAAAAGGCGGAGCTCGACGTGACTCCTCGAGAAATAACGACTTTTTCAAATCATCGTGGTGTCTTTCCAATATTTGAGCATGGCTTCATCCTGTTCTTGAACAATGTAATTCACGTTATCTCCTCCAGTTTTGAACTGTGTGTCTCCCCCGATGGTGATGGTGAAGGGGGAAAACACGATCGATCCGTTAAATTTTTTTTTTTCAAACTCCATCACTCAACCAAGATCCAACATTCTTGCTCTCCCAAGTCGCTCATTCCATTTGAGGTAGTTTCGGTTTCATATTTCACATACTGACATACGGAATTTGTTTCCTGAAGCTCCTGATCCTGACATTATTGATGTATATGCTTACTCGTGTAGCTAGCGTAGAAGTGTTCGTACTGGAATTTTTTTTTTAATGGCTGATGATAGTGTGGAAAATTTTCAGTGCGAGAAAGGGCGAGAGACACCGTGTGTGTGTGTGGGCGAGAGAGAGCAGCAGCGGCAGTAGTGGCAGTAGCAGCGTACGCTGGAGGGAGATTCAGAGCGTCGATGGCGTGCTACCAGATGCTACTGAAAAAAGTGCCGTTTTGAGAATCGAATGCGGCGTCGAATAAATTGGGTAGATTGGTGGTTGTAGCCCTATACATCACGTGACATCTTCAAGAACTTTTTCGCATTCGCCCACGGCCAATCTCATTGCACTCTCTGGCATCTATGAAGGTAAGTCGATTGGAGAGGACACCAGAAATATTTGAGACACTTCCGAATCAGCCATGGGGATTTGAAAAAAAAAAAGGAGCGCAAGATGAGCGCTTAGATAGTGGGCCATCAAGGTTGTTGCAATCTTTTCGTAGAAGGAGTGTGTTTTTGGAGAGATTCCCGGCTATTGACTCAGAGATAAGCGTTCGGAAGCTCCTGTACAGTGCAAGCGTTGCGCAGCACGGCCGCACGGCCGTTCAGATTTGGAAACACCATCTTGTAAACCCAAGCGAAGAAGATTTCTCACAATCTTATCGTTGTCGATGATACTCGATTCTTTCAGATTTTGATTCCAATTTTTTGGTTGCAAAATTTGGGGGGTATAAGGTTTATGTACTTGAAATCTCTCGTGATTTCTGCCATATACTTGCTGGGTCTAGTTTGAGAGAGCTATTGTCTCCTCTGGTATCTTTATCTCATTTCCGCGATGAAAGCGCAACGGCCAAGTTTTATTCCACTCACCAGTCGTGATGTCAGCCTAATCGGGTAGTTTGCGACGTTCTGATAAGGCCCGTTTCAAACAAGAGCGCCAATGCGCAAGTTGCAATTGTTGATGTGCGTCCATCGCCCTTTCTTATCCTTCTCCTCCTCCTCCTCCTCCACCACTTTCTCCCCCACGCAATTCTCTTCTCCACGTTTAATTGTATTGATAAACATGAAGACAGTATAAGAAGGAAATCAAATGCCCCGAGTTCAATATTGAGATGCTAGGAGGGGACCTCATATCATGGGCTATTCCAACTTCACCAAACCATTTGCTGTCGTGCGAAACGCACTATGGGGCGTCCCTCCCAGTGATCCCAAGGAGCGACGCTATTTGCTCAAACTAGACATCTTTGTGCTATCCTACGTGTGTCTCATGTACTGGGTCAACTATCTAGACCGAGCCAACGTTTCCAACGCCTACGTCTCGGGGATGAAGCAGGATTTGAACATGGGCGGCGATGACTTCAATTTGGTCAACACCATTTTCTACATAGGCTACATCATCTCCATGGTTCCGCACAATATGATCTTGTTGAAAGTGAGACCTAGGTATTGGCTAACCATCTGTGCTGCCATCTGGTCGATCTTGACGCTTGCAACGTACAAAGTCACCCACTTCTACCAACTTTGCGTGATTCGCTTCTTCCAAGCCATGTTTGAAAGCTGCATCTTTGGCGGTGTCCATTTGATCTTGGGATCCTACTATACAAACAAGAAGGACTTGATAATCCGGAGTTTTGTCTTTACATCGAGCGGCTTGGTGGGCCAAATCTTTTCCGGGGTGATCCAAGCAGCAGTGCACAAGACCATGAACGGATGGCACGGGCTAGCAAGCTGGCGAGTGCTCTTCATCATGGACTTTATCTGCAGCTTCCCCATTGTCATCTACGGGTTCATCTTTTTCCCCGACGCCCCCGATGTGGGTAAACCGTTCTACTTCACCGAGGAAGAACACCAAATGGCCCTCGCGAAAATGACCAAGCCCAAATACGACAAGTTCAACACGGACTTGATCCGGCGAATCTTTGGCCGCTGGCACTGGTACCTCTTTAGCATGCTCTGGATCGTGGGCGCCATCAACGAATCCTTCGCCACCAACAGCATCTTTGCCCTTTGGTTGAACCACTACAATTACTCCGTCGAGGATCGCAACCATTTCCCCATGGGCGTATTCGCCGTTGGTGTTTTGGCGACGGCATTATCGGCGTACTATATCCGCTACGTGGGCAACGGCAAGCTGCATTGGCACGTGAGCCTCGCTATCGCTGCCGTCATGGTCATTTCGCCCGTGATCCAACTATGCAAGCCCTTCGACAAAACGGCCGTGTTTGTCGCGCAGTATTTGCTGGGGGTCAGCTACGCGGCCCAGACTGTTTCCTTCAGCTGGGCCAACGTGGTATGCGCTAATGACTTACAGGAGCGTGCCATTGTGATTAGTTCCATGAACATGTTGGGCAACTGCATGAATGCGTGGTGGTCCATCACGTTTTTCGGCGCAAAGACAGCACCTCGGTTTCGAAATGGTGCTATTGCGTTGATCAGTTCCGCTGCTGCCACTTTGTTTGTCGTTGGTCTTATTGCCTGGTTGCAAATGAGAGAAGACAAGAGGAGAGGTGGAATTGTTGATACTTTTGACGCTGTTGAGGCTGCTGAAAGCGGCGAAGATAGCACTTGTGGTGGTGGTGATAGTCTTGCCGAATTTGACGAAAAGAAGTTGGCTTCTTTGCCTCGCGTGGAGTACTAACTGAGAAATTAAAATAAAAAGTGCTATACTTTGAAAGCCACTGGGAAATGGTATCGTGGTCTCAAAATGCTGTCAAATTGGATAAAATTCAATAAAACTCGCTGTCCTTTTTGAGGCTGTTCATTCAGAGGCTTTTTGATTTCATCGCTGACCAACAGAACCAAAGTTGCAAAAAAAAAAAAAAAAAATTCCATTCCTACTTGTATCATGAGACTAGATTAGGTGAAGTATGAGCATGATTTGCGAGACTGGGAAACTTGATGCGACGAGAAAACGAGTTTATACACCCCTCCTCCTTCCTTCCTTCCCTTGGGCTCATTAGAAGTGAGTCGTGCTACTTGTATAGCTACAAAGTATACTAGGAGAGCATTTATCGCTTGTATGCTGCGTCATGTGACGGATCTTGCATCTTTCCAGTCTCACCATGTCGATGCGATCCGTGGTGGTGTCTGCACTCGCTGATTCACTTTATAACGTTTACTGCCGAAAAATTTCTGAAAGGTTTTTATATCCAGATACGTTTTAACCTTCCTAACCCCTTGGCTACCTGACTTTTGCAAAACCGCAGGTATTTTTGACGTCCTTTAAACACACATGGTTTTTTGTTGTTGTTTTGAGTTGTTCTTATTTTCCAGTCGGATTATGCCCACAATAGCGTAATCCATTCCCAGCCGTGCAACTTTTTGAATGGAGGCTCGGGCTTACTCTGCACATCATAAAAGAGAGGCTTCAAGCTCACTTCGCTTGACCTGATCCATTTCGTCTTGAAGAAAAACTTGGCAAAAATGTAAAACACCAACGTCAAGGGGATGATAAAGTATGCACTGAACAATGTCGAGAAAGCCCAGTATCCATGGATAAAAGTCGAAAAGCCTCCCGTCAACAAGAACAACGTGGAAAAGAACAACGAGTAGTAGCCGCAGTATGAACCAATCTTGAACGTGTACGGCAAATCTTTTCTCGAATAGCCCTGGACTTTCAACGCGCGGTTTAGTCTGATGTGGTTAACGGCAATGGCAATCCAGGTGATTAACAAGTCGGAAGATGTGATGTTTTGGAACCAGGAGAAAACGGTTGATGCGGACTTGTCCACGGACATGTAGGCCAACGGGAGGAATATACAAGGCACTGCAACTGCAACCCAGGGTAACCCGTTTCTGTTGACTTTTAAAAAAATAGCAGGCAATTGGCCTTTGGAAGCGAGGGCAAAAATGTTCCTGCTTGCCTTGATGATGCCTCCGTTCGATGCACTGAGGGCCGACGTGAGAACAACGGCATTTATAATGTGGGGCAAGATCTTGATTCCTGCTAATGAAACAGCTCTGACCCATGGTGAACCAGAAGCTGTACCATTGGGATGAGCAATGATTTTATCATTGTGGGGCACAATCATGGAAAGGATAAACACCATGAGGATGTAAATGACAAAGACCCTCGTAAACACCCGTTTAGCAGCACGGTGGATTGCCCTGCGAGGATACTTGGTTTCTCCTGCCAACATGGTGATATTTTGAACACCGCCAAAAGCATACACAACGGAGCTCACTGCTTTCCAAAATCCCAAAAACTTCCCCAACGACCCCGTGGCGTACCTTTCTGCAAAAGGACCCGGGTTTCTCCAGTACTGGAAACCAAGTCTATGCTGTCCCGGAACCCCTCCCAAGTCAATGATCAACCCAACCAAGATCAATCCAACACATAGTAACAATTTGATGCATCCAAAGAAAAACTCAATCTCACCAAACCAACGAACATTGTAAATGTTAGTAGCGACAATAAAGAGACCGAAAACAGTAATCCATATTGCCGGGCTCAAGTCTGTCCAATATGTCATGAGCACGCTCACCGCGGTCAATTCGCTAGGGATTATTGCATTATAAGTGCTCCCCATACCCCAGGCAAAGCCAAGTGCCTTGTCAATGAAATGTTCCGAGTGCGCAATATAGGCACTGGTGGCAGGGTATAAACACGAAACTTCCACCATGCAAATTTGCGATGCGAAAACCACGGAGCCGACTAAAAGGTACGCGAGGATCATCCCCACTGGCCCTGCTGTTGCCAATGTTCCACCACTAGAAAGGAAACTGTTTAAAATAGAAAAGGGAATATGTTAGTAAAATTGTTGCCCGTAACCAACGATACAAAAAAAGTTTTCATTTCATATCATTTCGTTTCATGCAGTGTACATACATTCCGGTACCAAAGACTCCCACCAAGGATATCATGGCAATCAACCTGGCGTTCAAGCTAGAACTTAGTCTCTCCTCATGAAAGAAGATCTCTTTCGACTCCTCAACCACTTCTTTGGAAAACCCAAGAAGTTCACTGTGATCGGAGTCGCTGTAGACACTAACCTGTGGATCATCTTTCACTTCTCTAGTTACTGACTTGGATACTTCTTTAGACATTCCTAGTACTTGTTTTGTTTTGATGTTTGTTTCGGTGCACACGGTCTCCAGTCCAAAAAGACTATTACGTTGGAAATTTTGCAACCCTTTTATCTTGCATCCCAAGCGCTTGTCATCCCTGGAAAAAATGGTGGCTTTTGGATCTCAATGAGCACACCACGGCGATCGAGAAACAATATAAGTGGAATGAATATGGAATGCAATTTAAAACCCACAGAAGGGAAGGGGAGGAAACGAAACGAAATGAAGCGAGGGGAGGCGAAAACTTAGCAACATTGCATGATACCGACGTACAGTTTTCTTCGATGGGAAATCATTACTTTTTATGACTACACCTTCGTCATAATCGGTGTAGTTTCCTCGCAAATTCAAATGAATTAAGATCCCGGTTCCCCCCTCGTATGAAAAAAATCTTCTTCTTGAGGTGAAATGGAGGCTTTTATCAGCCGAGAAGAGAGGGAGGGAAGGAGGAACAGGGAAGGCGACGAAGTCGATTCACACCCCCCTGGTCAATCAGCAAAATCCACTTTGAACATTTCTCTCCAAACACCCATGGTCATCTAGCTGACAATCTCCTGCACATACATCTTATGCGTATCTAATAAATATATTGCGAATTGTGGATGTTCAAAGATATGGAAAAAAAAAAAAGAAAGATTTGACAAGAGCGCAATTTGTAAATTGGATACGAAATTGATACTAAGCGCACAAGACTGTGGCATTAGTTTAGATGCGAGATTGCTACTGATAAATAATAGAACGATCACAACCTGCAAGCCATGCTCAGGTAAAAGAGCAAACTGGGCCGTATGTGCCCTTTGGAAAATTGTCGTAGGCGCTGTCTATATGCGCCACAGACTATTGCAACTAGAAAGCAGAAGTGGGGGGGGGGAAGGGGGGTTTGAAAAGAAAAGTGTTCATTGACGTTCGCTGAAGGTCACGTGTTTTGCTCTGTTTAATGGTTGCAAATTCGTAAATGTGGCTGTGAAAAAAAAAAAAAAAAAAAAAAAGAAAACGAAAAAATTTAGGTGGGCCGAGAATACGTTGAAATTTTTCAAAAGCATGAAAGAATTGCACTTGTTATCTTAATGCATCATGGTCCTCGTAAAGAACTGGGTATTACTCATCTGAGGTAGGTCAATTGCTTATCAGCGACGTGTCATGTCGCACTTGGTCCCGCAAGCCTGTGGTTTTGAAAGAGATAAATGGAATTCCAGCCTTTGATTTCCTGTTCGAGACATTGTGCCGGGTAGGTTTGCATTGTTTTTTTCTTTTTTTGTTTGGAAAGCTGTGACGAATAGATTTGCTGGAGGTGAAGGGATGAGTTGACACACTCAATCAGCGAATCAGAGTTGACGGGTGCGTATTGCACTTGTGTAGTAGTCTCCACTAAGTTGGTCTGAACAATGATAGCTCCCCGCAGGCTAAACCTCTTGCGCCATCTGAAGTTGAATTGCTTGCAAAAAAGCCTACTCACTGCCACACACAGCAGTCCCTAATTGTGATCCTCTCGTGAGGATACCTCCTTGAACAAGATCTCTCACAACCTCATAAAGTTTTTGGTTTTGCTTTTAAAGTTCAATCAGCAACTTTTGACTTCTGAGTCATTAGAGTATAGAGTAGACTGAGAATGGTTGAAATTTTGGATTCATTCATTGGATAGCTTCTTTGGACTATATAAATTTTTTTCAGTGTGTGAATGTTTTCCTTAGTGGTGCCTGCTCTTGCACTATCTTCAGGCAGGTTTGATTCTCTGCGATTGTCGGGGGCTTTGGCCCAAAAAAATAATGAGAAGAACCATCAGAGTGGTGTGAACGCCGCAGCGACCACCAGAGCCTGGGTCGAATTGGCAGCATCCAGTGGTATACCAGTTATCCCAGAATAGAGGTAGAGGAGACAAAGACTACAAGAATCAAGGTAATTCACAACAAGCCAAGGAGAATATGACAACCAAAAACAAACCAAAGCAAACAGCAATAAACCAGTGACCCACCAAATATATAGCCAACGCCAGCCAGCCAAAGCCATCGAGCCTTATTCAATTCATCGAACCTTACTGAATTCATAGAGCCGTATCCCCCCGCCGAACCATAACCATTAAGCCATATTTCAATGAAGCCTTATACCATCCAGTCTTTTTTTTTTTTTTTTTTTTTTTTTTTTTTTTATGCAACCTTATCCCGTCCAGCCGTTTTTTTTTTTTTTTTTTTTGGGGCAGCCCTTATCCCGTCCAGCCATACTTGGCAGCCTTATCCCATCCAGCCATAATTGGCAGCTTTATCCCATCCAGCCATAGTTGGTGCAGCTTTATCCCGTCCGACGAGAGATCCTGCAGCCTTATCCCATCATCGAGCCATTCTCCCCCTCCTTCCCCTACTCTCCTCGCGCAGCCATGACCATCCAGCCCTATATACATATGGCCCTATATACATGCAGCCCTATCCCATCCGACAAACATTTTTTTTTCTTCAACAACCCTATGCCATCCTTCAATTGTGCACTGCACTATTCCTGGCTGGGGTTTTTTTCTCATTCCTGTTCGTCTTCCGGTTTAGTTGCCCCATCTGTGTTTTGGCTTTCTGGTCTGGCTCCCCACTCTCCTCATCCAGCCATGACCATCTAGCCCTATATACATGTGGCCCTGCAGTCTTATCCCATCCGACAAACATTTTTTTTTCTTCAACAACCCTATGCCATCCTTCAAGTGTGCAGGTAAACCATTGGCCCTGCAGAGAATTTTGAGCCGTTGCAGTTTCCAACGGGACTCGTTGATTCGCCGGCTGAATCGAGAGTTGGTCCGAAGGTCGGCTGGCTCATTTTCGTCTGCTTTACGGGTCTGTTCGTTTGGCCTCACTGCACTATTCCTGGCTGGGGTTTTTTTCTCATTCCTGTTCGTCATCCGGTTAAGCTGCTCCCTCTCTGTGTTGGCTTTCTGGTCGGGCTCGCCACCTTTCCTTTTCCTTTCTCTCCCCTTCTTTTTTTTTTTTTTTTTTTTTTTTTTTTTTTTGGCTCTCTGGTTGAACTGCTTTGTCCCTGTTCGTCTTCTGGTTTAACTGCCCAATTTCTGACCTTCTGGTTTAGCTGCCCTGTTTTTTTCTTTTTCGGCCTTCTGGTTCGGCTGCCCTGTTCTTGCTTTTTCGGCCTTCTGGTTTAGCTGCCCTATTTTTTTTTTTTTTGTCGGCCTTCCGGTTTAGCTGCTCTATTGATTTTTTTTTTGACCTTCTGGTATGGCTTCCTTATTCCTGTTTGTAGCTCTCTGGTTAGGCTTTCCTTTCCCTGTGTTTGGCTGTCTAGATTGTCCCATTCCCCCTTTTTTTTTAGCTCTGATCTTTTGCTGCCCTGTGCCCCCCTTATGCTCACGAACTAAAAAGTGTGCAGAGAATCGCACCACACCCCATAAGCACGAGCAACCATTGCATATGTCGTAGGGGTTCGTATCCTAACTGGAGCGATGATGGGGGGAGCTGGGTCAGCTTTTGGCTTAGCACGAAAACAAGCAACAAGGGATTGAACAAGCTCAACTATTCTCCTAGCTATTGACTTTTTGGTTTTCTTATTGTCAAGAGCTGAATCAACGGAGGGAGCACGTTCCATTTTTCGGTTAGCTTCGGAGGAATCAACATTGTTTGGTTTTTCGGCCTCCGGTTCCTTGTGTCTCGTTGTTTCAACGGCTGTAGCAATGGGGGAAACAATCTCATTTGGTTTGACAGCCTCTGGTTCTTTGGGTGATTTGGAAATAGCGGCTTCACGTTTGTCAGCTTTGGATGTAGGTGCACCTCTCTTCTTAGGAATAACTAGCTTTGGCGTTTCACGTCCCAATGCTGAATACTGGTGCTGGGGCTCGTCGCTGTTATTGCTGCAAATGCTTAGCAAGTCCGCATCTCCTTCTTCTTCCTCAACCTCTATAGCAAAAGGCAGCATGGATTCTCTCAACCTGCGGAGAATTCTGTCTTCCAAGCTATGCGAGGAAGACTGACCATCGGAATAGCAACTGGACGATGTTTGAAGTTCACGTGGCTCATAGGCCTCGTGATTGTCCAGATTGGCAATGTTTGTCTCAGCAGGTCTAGGTTGAGGTTGGATAGCGGATTCAGCAAATGTAGTGGGTTGAGCAAATGCAGCCAATGCGGTGGGTTCGGCATACTCAGCGTACTCAGCGGGTTCAGCATATGCAGTGGGTTCGGCATATTCAGCGTATTCAGTGTATTCAGCGGGTTCGGCGGGTTCGGCGGGTTTTGCGTTATCAGCGGCGGGTTTGGTGGCGTTTTCAGCAGGTTCATCCAAATTAGCAGCGGGTTCAGGATGATCCAAATTAGCGGTGGGTCCACCAACTGGTGGACAGTCATTTTCTTCAATCGATGCAGATAATGCATCAGCTTTCTCAACTTTTTCTCCTTCAGCGGCAATTTCACCAACTGGTGAACATTCATTTTCTTCAATTGATGCAGATAATGCATCAACTTTTTCTTCTTCAACAGCAGTATCACTGGCTGGTGAACATTTCTCTTCTTCAATTGATGCAGATAATGCATCAATGGTCGTAGTTTTTTTCATATGGAAAAACTTTCTAAACTTTTCCTTTTTTGAGATGTGCTCACCGCTTGGTGAACATTCTTCTTCTGATGCTGATGCTGATAAAGCATCAACTGTCTTGGTTTTCTTTATTTTGAAAAGCTGCTTGAGCTTTTCTTTTTTTGATTTGTGCTCATCGACTGATGGGCACTTTGTTTCTGTAGTTGATGCTAATGAGGCATCAACTGTTGTTGCTTTTTTGAAGTGGAAAAGTTGTTTAAACTTCTCCCTCTTTGACGTATGTTCGCCAGTTGGCGAACATTTGGTTTCGTCTGATGCTGATGAGGCATCGAAAATTACTTGAGTTTGATTGATTCTTTGCATTTTTATCTTCGAAATGCAGTAAAAAATTTTATTGATTGGTGAAGAAGGAAAAGAAGAAGGGAAATAAAAAAAGGTCCAGTTGGTGGAATTGGAAATGGGTCCCAAAGGTTGTTCTTAAAATATAGTTAATTTGCAAACCATTTCACGTATTTGCGTATGCTGCTTGTGGGGTGGGGGTGGAAAAAAGCAGGAGCGAAATACATGGGGTTTTTTGCAACCATTTCATTCATTTGCATATGCTGCTTGGTGGGGGTGGAAAGAAGCAGGAACAAAATACATGTGGTTTTTTTGCAGCCATTTCGTATATTTCAGTATGCTCATTTCCACCCCCAAGCAGCATTCGCGTAAAAAAAATGTCTTGCATTATCTCGACAGTTAGTAGCACTATATGTCACGTGGTTCAACTAGAAAAGTACACCAGAGCTGCACACCATCCTGACTACTTCTGGGTTCAAACAATGACTTGCTCAATCAATCCAGGACCCTGACGCGCTTCCCTCAATACATCCAATTGCAACGATATAGAAGTGGTGCCGCTGTCGAGTCCAGTCGGCTGACTGGATGTAAATATTCTCGCCGGCTCCCGTGGCCGATTGAATCTAGTTGAGCTTGCAAACCGTTGCATGATTCGAAGCTACAAAACAATTTGTATGATAAGTATAAATGAGTATGCGACTTTGTCACGAATCACGCATTTCTCTCAAGACAAAAGAAAAAGTTGGCATGAGTGTCACGAGTGCCTTCGCTTCTGTTACAACCCAAAAGCGCAATCATCTTAAGCATCTTCCATAGTCATCCTCTTTTTTTCACGTAAACCACACCGAAAATACTATTGATTTCTTCCCAAACGATGATCACACACATTTGGATCATTTTTTTTCCTCTCTTTTTTGACAGACATTGTGCCGGGTAGGTTTGTAGTAGTTATTCTTCACAATTTTTTATGCCGGGTAAGTTTGCATTGTTTCGAGACTGTGCCGGGTAGTCGTGAGTCTTGAAAGTGTCTGTGCCGGGTAAGTTTAGTTTCTTTTGGAGGAATTGTGTCGGGTTGGTTTGTGGTTTTTTTTCTGATAGATTATCTGTGTCGGGTACGTTTTGTTTCTGGGTCCGACAGTTTTTTTTTTCCACCAAACGGGCGCGAGTCAGTAAACTCCGAGCGGAGTTAAGAGAGATCCAGCCCACCCACATGCCTATTGTTTTTTTTTTCAATTTGACATCATTTAACTAACCTATTTGTCTACATCGAGTACTTCAAAACTTGATCCCATCCCAACTATGTCTTGCTCTTGCTTCGCTTTATCTTGTTCAAGGCCCTTGTGTCCCTATTTCCGTCTCAATCGATCTAAATGTTATGAAGCAAAGTGACAAAATATGCATTGGTATCGCTTCTTCCGCAATATCAATTTTTAAAGTCTAGATGTCACAGAGATAAGCCAATTATTCGATTTTTTCGCAACTTCAAAATATTTCGTTTCAAAGGGGAATGTCAAAAACAGAGCGAAATTTACATCTAGCTTGCATGCGATCTTACAGATACTTACTTTCAAGTTTCTTTTAAACAAGAGCATCTTCTTCAAGTATATGTCGTATGCATCAACATCACCAAGTGAGCATGAATAACCCGTTAATAAAACATTTTTAAAAAAAAAAATAATGTAGCTTAGTAGTAGCCAAGTAGTATAAAACGCCCTACTCGTTTTCGTTCAACGTTGAAAGATTTATTTCCATAAAGAATCAAAGAATAAAAAAATAAAAATAAAAAAGTGACAAAAAATTTCCATGGTGTCCGTTCCTTTCCTCCTCGTAGTCCTTTGCTTCCTCCATTTTCCATCTATCTTCTCCTCCTCCATGCATTAATGTATGATGAATCTCTTCTCATTAGTCAGATGTTAATTATTGACAACTTTCAAAGATCCAGGTTCTCGAGCAATCATATCCGGCAACGATCCATTACTCAATTTCCTCCTGGTGTAACCGGGTCGCGGGGTATGTAAATGTCGGGCATCATCGTCGTCATCTACGTCGTCGTTATCTAGTAGTGATCCATACGGATGAACCATTGGTGGATGTTGTGATTGGTTAATAGGTGAAATCGAAGGTGATGAATAATTAACGTTGTTGTTGTTACCGCGACTTGCGGCGTTATCTTGGAAAAGGAGCAAGTCATCTCCATTCTTGTATGAGTTCGTGCCTCCCAGAGAGCTATATCTGTGGCTATTACTGGTATTATCTCTTCCTAATGCTGCAGTTGCCACTTGAGATACACTTGGCCCACGGGAATGCTGTTGTCGCGGGGTACTAGCATTTAGATTATTTTGGTGATGCTGATGATGATGATTACTTGAAGAATCATACCGCTGTTGCTGATGAGATGGTGACTGTTTTTGTTGCTGTGATGTATCAAAGTGGTATCCTCCGGCAAGTAGGAATGGATTAGGATCTTGTTTAGTTGGAGCTGGAGCTGTAGGTGATGGGATTGCTCCCTTTTCTGGACCCGACAAAGTGAACTGATCGTCGTAGTAGTCACCGTATTCGTCGTTTTCTTGATTTTTTCTTCGTCTATACCAAAGGAATCCCAATAGTAATGCAATGAGGCCCACGCCTCCAACTGAACCAACCACTGCCCCAGCAATTACACCACCTGAAGTGCCCTTGTTTTGATTCTGGTTTTGGTTCTGGTGTGCCAGTGCAGCGGCGGAGGACGATTCGGTTGAAGATGGGTTGGATTGGAGTTGCGAGGGTGAGTTATTATCGTTTCTACTGGGTGAAGACGTTTGTGATGGCGAAGTAGATGGTGTTTGAGTCACTGTTTTGAAAACTGTCGATTGGCCATTTCCTGAAGCGGATACGATGGTTGAAACAACGATTATCGACTGGACTGGCGTGGCCGTGGTTGTAGAAGCCTGAGGTGTAGTTTGAGATGCAGATGATGGAGATGATGTTGAGGTGATTGCACTATTTGACAGCGACGAAGTAGACTGGCTAGTCGTGCTAGACTGCTGCTGTTGTGTTGACAAAGTGCTGTCACCACCAGTAGAGGCAGAGCTGGAAGAAGTCGAAGCACTTGTCGAACTAGATGACGAGGATGATGATGATGATGATGATCTTGATGATGTGCTTGAGCTTGAGCTACTATCTTCATTATTTTCTTGATTTGGCACGGCAGTATTGACAAACACGGTATAATAGCCATCACCACCACACACAGCTTTATCATACCCGGTACACCCCATGTTACAGTTTGATTCATCCGCTTTGTTCAGGGGGTCACTATCGCCGCAAAAGCATTGGTTACCATTAATCAAGGCTATAATTCTCTTGCCCGGGCACTGTTGTTGACAATAGCCCGAGGACTGCCAGATATACGAGCCTTTGGAGGATAAAGATGCAACATCGGATGCCTTAAAGCATCCTAGTGACGACCACGTATCCGTTGCCGAGACCAATGGGATGAAAATGAACGGGAATGACAACGGAATAACGATCAATTGTCCGGTCTTCATTCTGGAATATGTGGTGAAAACTCTGTCTAACTTTCTCGATCTATCTATCTGTTATTTTATTTTCTTGTTCGTTGGTTATCAAAGGCACGCCAGTAGGATGTGAGATCGAAGCTATAGGGACATGAAAAAGGGGGGAACGATGGAAAACGAAATGCGCTGATTGATCTTGAAAAATGAAGGGGAAAAAAAAGGAATCAAAACAAACGAAGTCAAGTGGATATGTGGATATGTGGATCTAGGTGGGTGTGAGTGGATGAGAAGTGGGTTTCCTGGAGTTGACGGAATCAAATCGTTGAAGTCTTTTTTTTTTTATGTTTTTTCTTTAGAAAAATTGGATCAACGAAAAGTCAAAAACAAGCGTCCAAAGTCGAAGGTCCAGCGTTGTGCCTGTTATCTGACCGGGTGGGATGAGGGCACTGGAGTAAAATCTATGAGGGTGGGTGGTTGTAGTAAACGATGGGAAAGAATCGTAGTTTTCTTTGAAAATTTTCCAGTGTTTCTGTTCCTCCGTGTGTGTGTGTCTGTTTGTTCATTCATTCTTCTTCATGACTTGTGACTACTTACTAACTTACTAACTAACTTAGTTAGTAGCACCCGCTGTGTCTGTTACTACATCTGCTGCTGCTGCTGCTGTTGTGTTGTTGTTGTTGTTGTTGTTTATGTTTAGACGCTGTTATGAGCCTCCTTCCTTTTTTTTTTTTGCCCGACTGTTTAGTGGGCTATTTTTAAGTCGCTTTAAAGTTTTACCCTCGGCTCCCTTTCCGCGCGCTGTTACCTAGCTCGACCTAATTTCCTGAGGTGGTAGTGGGCCCCGCGCAGAACTATGGACTGACAATTTCAGTAACTACATGATACTCTTCCACAGCCACCTCCTCCAAATACAACATCTTTCGACAAAACCTCCTTGAAAAAAAGCCAAAGTGTACAAAAAAAGCTTAAAAGACCAGCAAGATATCGATGTCATCACGAATCGTATTTCCGTCGCTCGCGGTGTTGCTTTAAGTGGTTATTGTTGTTGTTGTTGTGTTTCTTCTTCTATAGCCGAGTTTAAAAATAAGGGGCGATATTTCACCACCCTATTTAGACAAAATTGCATCATGGAAGAAGACCTTAACCAAGAAAAGCTTCTAGTGGTTACCGGTGCTGCTACAGCTGCTACGACCACTACTACTACTATGCTTTCCCAAGGGTTACCATCGTGCCTATAAATAAAGTATACTTTTGGAGCGGGATGCCCATGACTTGGCTTCAACCACCTTGAGGTCTCCCATTAATTACCATACGCCTGCCGCCTCTTCCTACCGCCTCTTCCTGCCCCCTCTTCCTGCCCCCTCTTCCTGCCCCCTCTTCCTGCCCCCTCTTCCTGCCCGCCTCTTTTCCCCTTTTCTTCTTCTCTTTAACCGATTCAGGGAAACACTAGTGAGTGCAATTTGGTGGTGAAACACTCGAGGCCCGTTTTAAGGGACCGAGGTATCAAGAAATTTAAATAAAAAAAAAATTTAGAGTGCCACTAATGAGGGCACCCTCTGAGTTTATATCCACCTATTACCAACGCTTTACTCTTGCTGCTGCTGCTGCTAGAAAGAGTCTGGAAACAACCCCGACTAAGGAGGGCAAGCAGAAGGCTCGTGGGTCTGGTAAAGACTGACGGGGGTTGCGTTTGTATGTATTTTTCCAGACACGAAGGTTTCAAGACACGCAACATCCCCCGGTAATTCTCTCAGATCATCTTGAACCGCGCAACACATATTTTTATATTTATATATACACACATGCGTATGTATGTATGTATAAATGTTGACCGATATAAACCTTGTCATCTTACATGCCAATCGTGAAAAAATACATAAAGTCATCTCTTCACCCCTTCACTTTGAGGGTTTCTCCTCGAGCTAGCGCTTTCATATATGCGACCCAAGTCCAATCACCTAGATGCTAGCCACACCCCTTCCACCAACTGGCAACAGAAGATCGCAGGATAGCAGAATCGCCTGGTAACATGCCCCTTGTGCTAAACAGCCACAACCAGAACCAGAACAACAACAACAACAACAAAAACAGCAGCAGCAGCAGCGAGAAAAGACTTGCTACTGAAAATTTCACATTTATTGCTCGATTCAGATTGGAAGTCCATGCACCAACTCTTGAGTGGAATCTAAGTTAGTCCTGGCCAATTTCTAATCGCGGATTTGAGATTTTTTTTTTTTTAGATTCTATTCATTGATTCCACTTATTGATTCGCTATTGACCGCAGCAATTTCCTCCAAATATGGTTTCATTTCTGACACGAAGTAGAATAAAGGCAAGCAACGCAATCAAGAACCCCAGAACCCCTTACTGGTGCCCCCCTTCTGCCGGCTCCGCTGCCTCCCTATATAATTGTTACTACTTTTAGGACCCTGCTCTAACCTACATGATCTGGCATCTTGACACCACGAGCGAAAAAAGAAGGTATATAATATAAAATCGTGCCCGTCAAGTCGCCAACCTATCTACGGTCAACACCACCCTTCCCTACCCTTTCCTCCTCCCTACTTCTAAATTCTCATCTTTTTTTTTTCATTATCAACATAACCTCTGAAGTGAACCGATTTAGAAGCTAGAAACGTGGATCGACGCATCAGAGTCGTCCTTGTCCAAATCGAGTAATCTCCAAATCAAGCCCAGTCCCGAAAAAGAAAAAAAAAAAAAAAGGAGAAATGGGGAAGGGTAGGGAGTCGAAACACCCCCTTTCGTAATCAGGGACAATTTCACTCCTTGGTGTGAAATTATGGTAGACGGGGCTCTGAGACTGTGATTCGCGTGCCCCGGGTATATCGAATGTGTGTTGGATTGTCATTGAGATCTTAGCTTGAAACGTCAAGGCCCAGGGCCAAGCCAAGGGAAGAGGGGTGCAAGTGAAAAAACGCGAAATCCCTCGTCAAGTGTGCAAGTTTCGGTATATCTTTCACAAGAGGCTGTATATTGTACCCATAGCAAATGTCCAGAGGAGCGACTGTTGCTGCAATTTAGAACCTTGTGGGTGTTTTTGGTCTTTGCGATGTTTCCAATGATTTCGCAACCAATCACTCCAAAAGTTCACTTCAGTTTGATAACGAAAAAAAAAGATTGCACTCTAAGAAGCGATATGTGGTTTGACAACCAATGCTCGATCGAACTACTACTCATCACTTGTAGCTATAACATCGCCGAGAACCACAGTGTGTTTGTTTTCCATCTTCCATCTCTATTCAAGTTGTGGTCCCTCGTCATTTCGAACCCCGGCGATGTTCATCCAGAATATATTTTCGTGAAGTAAACTGGTAGTGACACAACAATTGCCAGCGAGTTTTTCTTTTTTTTTTTTCTTCTTGAATTTCTTCACCATCCATTTCACCTCTTTTCTCTTCTTCTTCTTCTTCTTCTTCATGTCATATAGGAGATAAAGAGACTACAAACTGGAAAGATTTTAGATTGCCGTTTATTCACGCGATCGATGACATACCTTGCTGAATCTTTCTTAGACTCCTTAAAACAAACCTCAATCCAGCCCTTTTCGCTAACCACGATCATTATTAATTTAAAATTTTTCATTCGTAGATCGTTGTTTGATAGTAGTTGGGCTTACATTTTTTCCCTGTTTTTTTTCTTCGGTAAAAGATGTTCGTAGCCATGGGGTAATTCTCTGTAGACAGTATATGGGCTATGAGCCATATTTGTGATTCTTGAAATTCATCTCGAGCTTGGAACTCAACTGGCGGTGAATTTGAAGGTCTAAGCTCTAGAATATCTCTCTGAATTGTTTGCGCGACGAAAAGTCCCAACTTGAGCCCGTAAACTTTAGTCCGTGAAGCTCACGAAGGTACTGTACCCCCCACACATCAAAACTGATATAAATGGTTTCAATACAAGCAGCAGAGACAATAGTAGACAATTACTCAAATGAAATCACCCAGTTGAACTTGCCAACCCTCAAAACCCTACATCATCACCACCACCATCACGATGGATCCAACACCAACACCATGCCATATCTAAACACATCGCCCTACATCGCGAAATTCAAGCTTCAGCTCCTTCAAAACTCCCTCCTCCAAATCTTGTCCCAGTTGAACAACGACCATCTGAAATCAGCCAAAACGAACAAGTCTCTCATGCGGGTGAAACTCAAGCTCGAACATTTGCTAGTTGACGAAATCGACGAGAAGTTGTACGTAGTGGATGAATTGATCAAACTCTACAATTTCCAAAACACCCCGCCCGTGGAAACTGAGCCCCTAGGTGACCTAATAGAGCTGAACCCGAACACGAACCTGAACCTGAACCTAGCACAAAAGCTAACGCGCCGATCCACCTCTTCGTCAACCACCATAACGGGCGACGAAAACCTCCTCGAGTTGAAACAGCGACTCCTCTCCAACTCAACCAAGCACCAAGACACCGCACACCAGCACCAGGACGACGACCCCGAAAAGCTCAACGCCTACCACGAGTCGCTCCAAGAAGACATCTTGCACGAACTATCGCAGCTCACGTCGCTGTTGAAACAGAGCGCAATCACACTAAGCTCCAAGATCCTAAGCGACGACTTGCACATCTTGAACGAAACCAACGAGAACATGATCAAGAATTCCAACTTGTTCAAAGTCATCGACCGCAACTTGAACCACTACCTCGAGAACAAGACTGGCAATCGCATCAGCTTGTGGTTCTTACTCAAGCTTATCGTGGTTGTCGTGGCGGTGTTTATCGTGATGGTGCTCTTTGTTGGTGTTGTGCCTCGTATATTGTAAAATGAATTTTTCAACTTACAAAAGGAGCAAGATACTCTGTCGTTGATGTATGTATATCTTGTATATATATATGGTATATATGGTATATATGTATGTAGCTTAAATAGTAACCGTCTGAAAGAAACATAATCTCATTAGCGTTATTGTTATTATTATAAAAGTTGTATGTAATTTTGTTTAAAAAAAAAAAAAAAGTTTGAAGAAAATGATGAACCAATGCAAATGAATGTATATATATAGTATATAGTTGGAAAGATAGTTTATAGCAAGATTTTATTTGAGTGGGTGGAGAACGGGGAACAAGGGGGAAGAAGGCAGGGACCTTTCAAAAAAACATTTATTGTCCATTAGTTTGAATTTCAAATCCTTCCAAATTTTGCAATGATGGTTGATGTTGCTGTCCCTGCTGGAAAGATGAAGGTGTGCCTCCACGCTCGCCTTCTGAAAAGGGACTTGAAATTAACCCACCTTGGTCTCCAAGAATACCCAAGGCTCCACCATTCAACGCCATCGAATGCTGCTGTTGCTGGTTTGCATCCGAGTTGGGCGTTTGTTGACCTGGGTCGTAACCTTGGTTCTGACCATGTGACGAGTTGCTATTATCATCATTGCTATTATTATTATGATAATGGTGATTTTGATGATTGTGATTATGATTATGATTATGATTGTGATTGTGATGGACATTATTTTGAAATTGTCTCGGTAAATTACCACATCTATCCTTACCAAAATTAATCTTCAAATTCTTATAATCAGCAAATGACTTGATTCCATCAATGGCCTTGATGGCATTGGCGATATTTACAAAATTGATAAATGCACAATTCTTCTCTTCCAAATAATTAATCTGCTCAATATCTCCAAACTTGGAAAAATCGGCCCTGAGCTTTTGCGGGTTGTACAATTCAAAATCATTATTCAAGTTCCCAATATAAATGTTTCTAGAGGCACCATTCGAAACCGCCAAGCTCAAGGCATTGCTCAATGGTCCCGAATGCTTGCCCCAGCCAACTTTGATTCTTCTATTGTGGATGGTTAATCCATGCAATTGACACATGGCAAAGAATTGCGCAGCAGCAATGGGATCAATAAACGTAATGAAGCAAACGTGGCGTTCCTTGAGAAAACGTATGCTTTGAAGCAACCCTCCGCGAACAACATTGCAAATCTCCTCAACCGAAGATTCTTGATGCAAATTGCCCAAGTAAACAGTACGGTTCCCCAAGTTATTGGCACCGCCAGCTTGCGTGGCAATCTGGGCAGCTGCTGCGGACTGTTGCAC
The DNA here is from genome assembly GCF_963989305.1 of Lodderomyces beijingensis. Classification (NCBI taxonomy): domain Eukaryota; kingdom Fungi; phylum Ascomycota; class Pichiomycetes; order Serinales; family Debaryomycetaceae; genus Lodderomyces; species Lodderomyces beijingensis. The sequence goes on along the minus strand of NC_089974.1, from coordinate 462,687 downwards.
CAATGCACTGGAAATGAATTCGCGGTCGGCAGCAGTGACAATATGTTCCATCCCTGGCGCCAAGCCCAAGTACTGAGCGGCATTATGCTGTTGCGTCTTGGTGATAAAAGCGCATCTATCCTTACCGTAAAAGCACTTCTTGTCCAAGTATTTTTCCTTGAGTGGCAAGTTGGCCACGCATCGTATAGCACTCAAGATTCCAAGAAAGTGAATAAACGCAATGCCCTTCTCGGGTATGATCTTGATCGAGTCAATGATGCCAAAACAGGACAAGTCTTCTCGAAGTTCCTCCTCGGTGATCAACTCACCCGTAAAAGGATTATTCAAGTTGCCCAAATAGACATTTCTCGTGGCACCATCGCGTTGGATTGCTTCTAAAACAGCAGGCAAGATTTGGGTGTTTTTGCCCCAGCCGATTCTAATGTCGTGGCCTTTGATGTTTAATTTCTTCAATATACAATCCGAGTGGAACAATAAAGCCAGTTGGTGGTCAATAAAAGAAATGAATGCGCAATTCTTGGCGGGGATAATCTTGACGTTTTCCAAGATTCCCGAGCGCACATAGTCCAACAACTCGTTGGGTTGAATGTCGCCGGGGATATTACCCAAGTATACCGTTCTTGAAGGTGCAGCAGCAGAAGGCGCATTAACTTCATGATTGGCAGCTTGAAAAATCTCTGGCTGCTGTTGCTGCTGTTGCTGCTGTTGTTGCTGTTGCTGTTGCTGTAACTGCTGTTGGTGTTGAAGCTGTTGAAGCTGATGTTGTTGTTGTGGTTGTTGCTGCTGATGTTGTTGATGTAAAAACCCAGCATTATTTGCACCTTCATTGAAGTCCAACGAAGATGGATTTTGATAATTCAATAGTCCATTTTGTAAGTTATGTACATTGACAAACGCGTCATCGGTATAAAACTCACCGCCAACAGTAGTGCCAATAGAAGGAGCATCGAGTCCACCATTGTTGCCGTTGCCGTTGCCGTTGTTGTTATTGCCATGAAATCCCAAATTAGAATCATTATAAAACATAGCCGAGTTCAAATCGACTCCATTATTACTGTAGATATCAGCCTCCATCATTTGACGATTGATATTGTCCTGAGACGCACCATTTTGGAAATTGCCGTCGGATCCATTATAGCCATCTTCGCCTCCCAATTGAAAGCGCTCGCCGCCAACGTCGTCATATTGGCCCTGTTGGGGGTAATATTGCGGATAAAACTGTTGGCCAACATATTGCTGGGACATTCCTTGGTAAGGATCGTAAAATGACATGCTGTTCCTTTTCGTGCTTGCTTGCTTGATTTTTTTTTTATTTAAATTTCAATCTCTCTTGAAATACCAACAGTGCAGTTCCTTTGGATAATGCAAAAAACAAAAAAGAAAAAAAGTTGATGATATAATGCAACAAAATATTCAAAGAATCAAAGATTTTTTTTAGAATCGAAGGGCCCGTTTTTTCTGAGATGACAACAACGTCAGGGCCTCTTTCTTTTTTGATTTTGATTTTTTCGTTCTTTTTTGAAAAAAAAAAAAAAAGATTGTATAAATGTATGAAAATTTTAATCAAACAAACCAAGTGTTTTTATGGTGAAAAACTTTAGGAATGGGGGGCTCGAAATGAAAAATTTTATCAAAAGTACCACCAGAATGAACAAAAAAAAAAAAAAACAAAAAACCAAATTTTAGAAAAGATTTATGAATGTATATATTAGTTTTATGCAAATAAGTAGATAGGAAATTTTGAAGTGAAGAATGGGAGTAGGTTTTGTTTGGATTGGATTGGATTGGATGGGATTAATTTGGTTTGATTTGGTCAATTTTTTTTTTTTTTTTTTGGGAAAGGGGGAGAAGGAAAGTCAAGTCAAAAGTCAAGTTGAGTTGATTTATTCTGAAAGTTCTGACTCCACCTGTTTCCTGATTTGATCTTTATTCCTTTCTCTTTTTTTTTTTCTAGAACCTGTTCGTGGTGAAGAATGTGGTGTGCCAGTTCCAGTTGGAGTTGTCGTTGAAGTTGGTTTGGGGAAAGAAGAAAGAGAAATTTATGTTGAAGAGAAGTTGTCTTGAAAAATTTGAGACTTTTTTTTTTTTTTTTTTTTGATCTGGCCTCTGACCGTCAGCGTAAACCACACCACCATCACCGCCGCCGCCGCCACCGCTTTCGCCTACACGCCAAAAGAGACACGTACCGCCCACCAACGCCAACATAAACCCTCTCGCTTCCCCTGCTTTACTTGCAGGGGTTACTCTGGAGTTTATGGCAGTTTCAGTGCTGCGCCAACGTCAATACATGTACATGTAAACGTCTATATAGAACTCTCAATGGTGGGGAATGCTGGACGGAAGCACTACTTACTACAACAGCCTAGTGGCTATAAACTGCTTATCCAGACAAGCATGGTCATGGTCATGGCATCCAGGTTGGATATCTTTGCATTTGGGGTCGGAGTAAATACTCGGTAGAGATAACACAACATATTATTTCGAGTCCCTTGCGCTAACTAGAGGAGATCTTGTCAAGATAATTTCCAGCAGCTGGTGCTCTCCTAGTGTTCTCCTGTGTCTGGTTCCTGCGCATATTCTCTTCTATATAAACCAAAATTCCACTTCTGCTGCTTCTTCTACTGATGCTGTCATTGTTCTTGATGTTGTGGTTGTTATCGTCATCTTTACCGTGTATCAAGAGTCAATCTGATAAAGAATGCCATGCAAAAAGACAGCGGAGAGATTGTCTATTTTTAAAACACTATCTCTGTTGGATCTCCGGCACAAGCGTCACGTGACAGTCTTTGTTTTTTACTGTTCGCTTGCATACACACACTATACACACCCTCTCTCAATGATCACTTAACCATCTTCGGAACTTCCGTAGTCAGTTTCGACGTCAGCTTGACTCCGATCATTATTAGAGCCGGAGCCGTACCCAGTTTCTTCTACTTCTGGAGATTGCGGTCTTGCCGAGGTATTCATCTCGCTCTCCTCGCTCCCCGGGTATTCTTCACTACCTGGAGTTTGCGATCCCGATCCCGATCCTTTTCCTTGCCCTTGCCCTTGCCCTTTGTCAGCGGTTTGCAATCTTGAATTCAACAAGGGGCCTTGCCAATTACTCCGCAAGTGGCTTTGCTTGCTGTCTTTTCGTGGATCGTTCCCCAAGTCGCTATTGGAATCGTCCTCAATGTCGTCGTTGGCATCAGCTTCTTCATCAGACGAGGAGCCAAGAGCTTCACGCACAAGCTCCCTGTCCGACCTGCCATTATATATATTCGAGCGAAAATGCTGTGACGAGGACGCTGCGCCATCGTTTACTTTCATGGCAGGAAACTCGGCCATCGTGAAAGAATCCGTGTTCTCTCTCTCTTGGCTCACTCCGGGCTCTTGCTTCACTTTTATTTGAACTAACCTTTTGTCGTCTACAGTTTCTGGTGGCTCCAAGTCATCCTCACTTGCTCTTCTTCTTATACTCAAGGGTTCCTTCTTAATCTTGGTATGTGGAAAGGTTTTCTCTTCTTCAGATTCGTGGTCTTTTTCATCCACGTCGGTACTTTCGTCAGTCTGATGAATGCTGCTTTCCTCATCCAGTTTCTTTTTCCTTCTCTTCCCCCTCCCCTTCCTACTTGACGCCGCTGTTTTCCGTCGCTTTGGAGTCACGTTTTCCGTTGGTTTATATTTCCCCCTTTTTTTCTTAGTGTCCTCTTCATCTTCAGAGGGCAATGCATGGTAGTCGATATTTCGAAGTTTGCTATATTTCTCAACAAATCCCCTGTTTAATCCGATCAACTCATTCTGCGGCCGAGACTCGTATGTTAACTGGTAGATAACGTCCTTTTTGGCATTAAGAGCTAGATAAAACTTGGATTCCAAGTCAGTTGCAAGATTGTCAAAATCCCGTTTGGCGGCTTGGAGACTCTTTTGTAGCAACCTGTTGTCGTCTTCTAGCCTGCTATTCTCCAATTTGCACTGGACCAACCTGTCAACCAACTCTTTGTTCTGACGGTTATACAAGTCAAGCCAATTGAACGTGTCTGTCTCGTCTTGGAAACTGCGGCGATCCACAAGCTCCTGCATTTGAAACTGGCCCACAGTGGGCTTAAATTTGGAGTTGCTCTTGATCAAAATGCTGAGATTACTCCCACGCGACGCACTTTCGGCATTCAACTCGCCGTTTTCATCATAGTCCTGCCTCCTGCCCAAGAGCTTGGCACTGACGAGCAAATCCTGGTGCACTCCAACTTTCTCCTTGCTTTCCAACAAGTCTTCAAAATCAAAGGGAAACAAGTCGGTAAACAAGTCGAAAGCGTCGTCAACTAGCCCATCTTTTTTGAACACAGCTCCCACATTCCTTTTGGTAATGGTAGCATGATAGAGCCCATCGATGAAGATGGCTACAATCGATATATTGGTGAACGCGGGGTCGGCACTGGGCTCGTAGTCGGCTTTAGTAACATGAAGCCATATCGCAGCGGTTTTGATCACTTCAGACGTATCTTCATCTTCAATCGTCAACGGCACTTTCAAAATGGTACCTTCAAACACCTCATCTTGCGCGTCGCTCATAATTCCCCAAACCAAAAAGGACCATGCATGCTGCCAATCGCGTATATACACCTCTCGATTATCAAATAAAGAAAAGAGACTTGGGAGGTTCTCGATGTAGAAATTAGAAAATCGAGCCGCACGTCATTCCTCTTTGGGCTTCGGGATTTTCTTACTCAATAATTGTACAAAGTCAACGCGCGGAAAGACATTCAATGGATTCACTGAAAGTTGTCCCTACGCTGTAAAACCACCAAAGTACGCGTTTCGTTTAGATAAAACTTGGCCAATTTCCCAAGAAAGGGCTGTTCAAATGACTTGGTTAATCACTATGGGCGAGGGATGTAGACGAAATAAAAAAATAGGGAAATTGCTAAGGGGCAAAAAAGATGGATCACCTATCTTTTTTCCCACACCGAGTCTTACAGTCCATCATTTACGAAGCAAGGTGAGGTTTGAACAAAAAAAAAAAAAAAACAGTTTCTTTGACGCCATTAGCAGCCGACATCTCACTCGTGAGCAATTCACTACAGGAGTCACTCTGACCAAAAGGTAATGAACATTATCATTCGTCACGGCACAGGGCCTTTTTTTTTTCTTCTTCTTTGATAAGATAAATATGTCCTTGCTTCATATTACATAAAAATTAAAGTGCATCAAGTTGCAAAATAATTTGGGCATTTTGCGACTTAAGCCCATAAAAATGGATCAGGGGAGGTATATAAATATAACGAATCGCAATCTCATGTTTTTCCTACCGTATACCTCCTCCTCCCGCTTTAGCCATCTATTGATATCGAGTTGAAAAAACCCAATTGCACAAATGTCATCTGCTGCTAATCCTAGAGAAGCAGTGGTGCTTGATGCATCACTTGATGTCCCCGAGGCATCCTACGAACACCTCACTCCCCTTTCAGCCAACAACATTCCATCGCGCTCCCTATCACCAGCCATGTCTCCTCCCAGTCGAGGCACCTTGTTATCCGACACCGAGCATACGGTGATTGACAATGAGCGAGTCTTGAGGGGCGACTTGCAGAAGCCCTCGGCAGCAGATTTCAACCCGGGCTACTCGAAATGGCCCGTCCACCAAATGGGTAACGCCGCATCGATTGGCTTGGCTGGGTTTGCCTTGTCTGCATTCTTGGTGGGGCTCTACCTTGCTAAAGCCGGAGGTATCACGGTGTTGAATGTCATTATTGCCCCCGCTTTATTTTACGGCGGCGTAGTCCAGTTTTTGGCGGGCGTTCTCGAAATGATCAAGGGCAACACCTTTGCCGGCACTGCCTTTGTCAGCTTTGGTGCATTTTGGTTATCGTTTGGCGCATTGATGGTGGACAGTTTTGGTATTCTTGCCGCGTATGGCGACGATACCGAGCAATATGGCAATGCCTTGGGGTTCTTTTTGTTGGGCTGGGGCATTTTTTCCTTTCTCTTGCTCATGCTCGTGTTGAAGCTGACCTGGCCCTTTATTGGTCTCTTTGTCACTTTAACCATGGGCTTTTTTATGCTTGCTGCTGGCTTCATGACCAACACTTTCAGAGTGATAAGAGGCGGAGGCATTTTGATTCTCATCAGCGCCTTGTTTGGCTGGTACTCAAACTTCTCGGGTGTCTCCACAAGACAAAACACCTATTTGGTGTTCCCCACGGGTGCAGTGCCAGTATCGCACAGGAAGGTGCCTATCTACGCATGACGTGCTTCTTGATCTGGAGATGTTGCTGACACCATTCTTCTAGTTTATATGCAATAAATGGTCATAGTTTCGATGATTCGATGAAACATGGGGTATTTCACTTTTGAGCCTGTTGGCGTCCAGTAATGTCCTCTCAGCATTCCCAAGTTGACCGAGATCAACTCGACAAGAAGAAATTTTGTTTTCTATGCATCTTTGGGTACTCCACCTCTATCTACCTCATGTAATTAGCTTTCTTTTGGAAATATTGAAGTTAACGATTGGCTACAGACTCGGTCAAATCTTTTGTGCTTCAACCTTTGAGTCCATCGAAGTCCATTGAAGTCCACTGAAGTCCACTGAAGTCCACTTTCCCCATTATTTCGTTGTTGTTCCTCAGTTATTTAATTATGTGTTTAGTGAATCGTTTCAGGTGGTGGTAAAAGTGTTTATCAACTAAACTAACGAAAAAAAATCACCACCACGCCGCCCTGCCGACTTTGCAGCATACAGCCAGAAGGAACAACGACAGAACAATACTCCAATACACGATACCCTCCACGAGAATGACATTAAGCTTATCCAAGGTCAAAGACGAGTACTTTCAGCGTCTATTCAAGTCTAGTGATGTCAAGGGAATTGGCCAGAATCAGCTAAATAACGAGACCTCAACAAAAAGGCCCAAGGTCTTGCTTCTCGACAACTACACCACCACCGTGATTTCCACATGCTACTCTCAGTCACAGTTGCTAGCAAGCGACATTGTGCTAATAGAGTTGATAGACTCGTCGAAGGATCTCTCCACAATGAAGCACTTGGACTGCATTGTCTACATCAAGCCCTGCAGCGAGTCCTTCCAGCTGCTCCTCGCGGAACTACGCTCGCCCCATTATCGAAAGTATGAGCTATATTTCAACAATACAACCAGCAAAATTCAGATAGAGCAATTGGCACAGGCTGACGAACACGAAGTTGTCGACAAAGTTGTCGAGCTATTCCAGGACTATTCAACGTTGAATGACGATCTTTTCTTGATCAACCCTTCGACGCAAGCAGTGAACCCCATACTACAAGAAGCCGAGAGTTTAGCCAGCTTGCTTCTTTCGTTGAACAAGACGCCCTTGATCAAGTTTGAGACCAACTCCATCGAGTTGAAGCGGCTCGGGTCGGAAATCTTGTACAATATAAATTCCAACTCCAACAACAACCTCTTTGACGACTTGAATAGAAACTCGGACGCGCCGCCGATCCTATTGTTGTTGGACCGAAAGAATGACCCCATCACCCCTTTGCTCCTGCCCTGGACGTACCGGTCAATGATCAACGAGTTTTTGAAAATCGACAAGAACGTGGTCAATTTGAATGGGAGCCAGGTGGTTCTCTCCGAGGAGGACCAGTTCTACTCAGAGGCCATGTATTTGAACTACGGCGACTTGACCGAGAAGTTCAAGCAGTACGTGGAGAAGTACAAATCCGAGACAAAGCAAAGCTCGATTGATAATCTAACGTCGCAGAATTTGGCAGAGTTGAAGAAAGTGATCACCAAATTCCCCGAATACAAAAAGTTTTCCGTCAACGTGTCGACCCATTTGAGCTTGATCAGCGCCATCGATGCCCAAATTACGCAAAACCTGTTGTGGGAGATTGGAGAATTGGAGCAAACCATAATTGCTGAGTTGGACCAGCAACTGAACATCAAGCCGAAAATTTTGCAGATATTGGAGAGTAGGAAAGCTTCCACTGCCAACAAGATCAAGTTGATTTTGCTCTATTCCTACAAGTTCCACAATCCAACCGACCTATCCGTTTTCATAACGAAGCTCAACAACCCCGAGTTGACGTCTCCGCTCCCCACCTTGAACCAGCTCGAGTTGTTGAAAAAATTCGCCACGCTATACGACACCAGCAATATACAAGCGGGCCAGAGCCAGCAACAACAACTGCAAGGGTTGAGTAACATTTTCGCTAACAAAAAGGTGAATATCCAAAACATTTTCAACAGAAATACCGGTGTGACCAACGACAACATCTTTATGCAGTATACACCGAGGTTGAATGGCGTCTTGGCCAATTTAATAGATCCCGAGAACAACAGCAGCAATAACAACCAAGCACTGCGCAACAGCTTGTCGACTTTGACTCCAGACAGAGTCAAACAACAATATGGAACAACAGCGACAACAACTTCAAAATACACTGCACGTGACATTATAGTGTACATCAAGGGAGGCGCCACCTATGAGGAAGCAAGATTAGTTCACGAGCTCAGTCAAAACAACAAGCATCTCAACATCATCATTGGAGGAGACGCAATGTTGAACAGCTCGCAGTGGCTAAACATCATGTGCGATACAGTTGCGCGAAACGAGCACGAGGATCATGACAATGATGACGACGCCAAAGCACAAACTCGCGGAACTGCCGCAGGTCAGAATAGGCAGGAGATGCTCCGTGATATCTTGTAAGAAAATTAGGAAAATAGGAAGTTAAGAGAATAGTATAGTATAGTATATAATATATATATATATAACTTGCTAAGATGGTGCGTATTTCCCAAATTGCAATTCCCATTCGTTGATCTTTTGTCTCAATTCGTCAATCATGGCACCTTTCAAGTCGAAAGATTGCTCCAATGCCCTTTTCTCCTGCTGCACCTGGAGCGTATCGGGAGTGAAGGAGAACAATTCCAACTTGTGCAGTTTTTCATCTTGCAACTCGCGTTGCGTGCGAGCTATCCATTCAATGATGGCGCTTGTGCGTTTGCGGAGGTCGTGGAAGGTGGCCTTGTCGTTGACGAACCGGGGCTTGAATGGTAATTGTATGAGTTCTTCTTTGCTCGTGGCTGACTCGGCGTTATCTGACTTGTGATTATGTTTAGCACCACCACCAGACACTGATGATGATGAGGAGGAGGACAGGGACGAAGAGACCGTGGATGTTGAAGTGGGGTTTGGATTGGACAAAGATGAGTTCGAAACAACGGATTTCTTGCCGCCACTATCTTTCTTCTTCTTCTTTGATTTGCTTCGTGATTTCGGCACGTCAGCTGCAAGAATCTCGCTCTTATTGCTAGTGCTTGCTGCCTCGTTTTCAGTTTCGGCTTCCGTCTCCAGCTTGATGCGCTTTGGTCTTGAGCTTGCCATATCGTCCACTTGCTCCGAGGTGCTTTTTGAATTCGAGCCTGACCCCGTGGTGCTTGCCCCTGCTCCTGTTGCAGTTGCTGTTCTGTTTGGTCTCTTTCTCGGTGATATGCGACCACTGGTATCGGCCTCCTCGACAGTGATAATCCCCGACTCCTTTGCGCTTTCCCGCAACGCCTTCTGCAACTGCTTATCGTACTCATCCTCGTCTTCATGCTGATGATGCAACCTTCTGTCCTTGCGTTTCTCCTTGACTGCAGCAAGGGTTTTTTTCTTCTTGTCCAGGGTTTCAGGTTTGACGTCTTCAGGCTTGCCAAACTGTTCAATCTTTTTCCGATGATCATTCACTGGCTTGTATAAAGTTCTATCCAGAAATGGGTCCTGGACAATGATATGTAGCTCGGGTTTGCACCTTTCACACCAGTACTTATCGGGGACATCATCATTTTCGTAAAGTCCCACACAGTACCCGTGTTGCCAAACGCTACACTTGTCGCATTGAATGAATAATCCCTGGTCGATATCAATCTTGAACTCCTTTCTCAAAAACTGAGCCAACTCGGGGTTGATGAGATTGTTTTGTAGTTCGTCTTCTCCACATATACACCTCGTGACTTCCTCTTCTTCTTCTTCTTCTTCCTCTTCTTCCCCGTCGCCGTCGTCTTCTTCGGCTGAGATCTCTCGTTCATGGCGACGATCTCGTAAAGATGCATCGGTTTCGTGCAAGCCTAGCTCAGACCGCACCCCGCTGCTCTTCTTAGAGTCCAAATTGACTGACCTCCTACCTGAACGACGGGACATTGTTTCGCTTTAGTTTTGTTTTTGTTTTCAAAGTGGTTGTAGTTTTTACGAAGTGATTGGCGTTGTGGGTGAATAGATGAGGGAGCTCTCTTGTGAGAACCACCACGCATTCCACTTAACTGAAAGATGCTTGTTTATCGGGGCCTTTTTTTCAAAACGAGTGTCGGGATTTCAGTGCCGCGAAAAAACAGAAGAAAATGCGACACCCAGGCTGGACTCTTTGGTGGGGAGAAAAAAGAACCAATTTGCTAAACCCACCTCGATAACCCGATTGTCAGGGGAAAGGCAGCTAGCTTTTGGGTCCACAGCGAGACGTGATTTGCGTTTTCAGTATTACAAGCCAGAACCGGGATACGCCTCTTTTCAAGTAATCTCAACGTCAGGGTGAATTCATGTTTTTCTCCGTGTTTGCATCTATCGGTGACAGAAAACAAGGATTGTTTTTCTTTTTTTTTTTTTGAAAACCTCAAAGAGCCTCAATTTATTGCCGAGTTATCGTTGTCGATTCCTTGCCTTTTGCTTCTTCTCCCTGCCCTGTTCTTCTCTTCCATCCTCTGGTATTTTTCAACGTTCAAAAGTTGCCCATTGCTGCCGCCCGGGGGCCTCCTTGAGCGAGATGCAAGATAATCAAGCGTGCAATTCTCCATCTATTGAAAGAAAAGACATCAAGCTTCTTCGAAGCACTACAGACTGTAATCGCTGGTTTGTCGACACCACAGTTCCTCGGCGTCGTTGCAAAAACGGGATTGGTGTGGGTTCCTCTTACAAACCAAACAAAAAAAGGGGATACTATTCTCTAATCCGTTTCCGATAAGTGGCCGTGCTTTAAAACCGAGACGTCGAAATTTTCCCCGAGGATTACGAGCGACAGCTTCCCACAGCACTTACATGATACCCTGATATCATGATACCCTGATATCATGATACCATGGTATCATTTTGTTGAGCCGATGAAGCTTCGGTCCTTGTCTATCCTTGATTTTTTTTTGTGGCTAGTTGTCACTTTGTTGTCTTTGTTGAGGTACAGTCATCTGTACCAGCAACTGCTCACTGTGCACACAATATTGTTGCTGTTATTGTTGCTGTTGCTGTAGTCGTTACCCCAAAGAAGCAATCAACAAACTGGTTTTGACGGGGTTTTTTTCCAAACCCCGTCAAAACCAGTTCCTTTTTTTTGGTGGTGGTAATGGTGGATGTTCCCCCCTTTTAGGTTTAAATCCGATTATTGCATCGGATTTAAAGAAGAATCTTCGCCCCCACAGTTTTTAGCAAGGTATCCAAAGCAGAGTCTATAACCACTGGTCATCTCACTGCATTGAACATTTCAACCACATCGGCGGAGTAGGTTCTAAAAAAAAAAGGACCTTTAATGTTGTAACTATGTGTCTGCCTAGTCTACTTCGAAGCCCGAAAGTGTGTCCTTCCCCCGCCTCCTTCTTTCCTCCTTCTGGGTTTCTTTTTCGCATCTAGCTGTCACTTCAAGCATACCCCACATTTTTCATTTCCTGATGCCGACGTTTCCCATCTGATCTATCTCGCTCTTATCGACTTTGGATGCAAAAAAAAAAAAAAAAAAATTCCTCGACGACGAACTGTGTTTAGTTGCAAATTAGTATTTTGAAGGGGGAGGGGGGGTAGGGGGGGTATTGGGGGCATAAGGGAAGGAACAGCGAGTTGATGCACGACGTAACGAGAAGGTGGACGCAGAGGACACATAATCGAGTTCAGTCAGTAGTTGGAAACGATGACTTCGCACGCATGGCCAAACGACGCAAGCCCACAACGATACGTTACTATCGTACTAGATCTAACTTCAGGGAAGGGGGAAAGGCAGTGGTAGTGGGAGTAGTGATAGTGCTAGCGGTAGAGATGGGGCAACTAAGCTGCGTCATGGATTATGTCAAGTCCGTCATGCTTCTTCACTTCCTCCCCCGCGCTTAACATTTCTCCCTAAATCATGACGTCTCCAAGCAAGCAAGAGTTTCAGTGTCGCTGTGTTGTTGCTGTTATTGGTGTTGCACTGTCTATGGGTTCGCGACTATCTCTTGCTCTAACTCTCCCTCTCGCTAACTAATTTGAGAAAATGTGGGGAAAGGTCGCGAGGAACAAAAAAAACAAATAAAAAAAAAAAAAAGAAAAAAGAAAAAGTCGCGAGTGAGAGGGTAATCAGAAACGAGAAATGTCGTACTGATGATGATGGTGGTGACGGTGATGATGATGAAGCTCGGCAACAATGGAAGCATGCTGCAATTGGTTGGAGATAGATCTACGGTTGAGTTGTCAGCATTTACCAGCTTGTCCGAGAAACTGAATTCTCAACGTAAACGGTACCCACCAGTGTATAAATCGTGGTACTATTCTATGCGATCAAGTTTATGTAAAGAAAAAAAGAAAAAAGGAAAAAGGGCCAACAAGAATAAATAAAAGGATTGGTTTCTAAAATCTAACTGTAAACAAAAAATTAAGAATTTTTAAATAGTATATTGGAAAACTCGTCTCTATCCAACAACACCAAGAAGAAGAAGAAGCTTGGTCTGCTTATGCTTGTGCTTATGCTTGTGCTTGTGCTTGGGTTACCATGTCTCATCAATTTCACTTCATTCTGATTCTCTAATATTGTTTGTGTGGTTGTTTTTGTTTGTTTGTTTGCGTGTGTGTTGTTGTCTTTTCTTTTTCTCTAATGTCCCACGGTTAATGAGTGATCTCTATCATAAATACCTGGATTTCTAATATAAGGATCTAATTGAATGTAGTTACTTGATAATGCAATGTTCAAATCAATCTTGTCTTTCAAATATCTGTCTGAAACTTGAGGGTTGGTCGATTCAATCCATTTCTTGGTTGTTTCGTAGAATCTAGCAAAAAGCAAATCTCTTTCTCTTCTCAATCTGGCATACTCAGCATCCTTCTTCTTTGGTGGATATTCATCTTGTGGTTGTGGGATTGGGTAAAAACCTTTGGTGGTGTCTTCACCGCCCAAGTAATCAGGGATCAAGCTAGGGTCAATAAATTTACTCATCTCCTTGGCATTCTTGGTAAAGTGAATCTTGGAAGCAACAACGGGATCTAACCAGTTCTTGATAATGTTCCAAACGGTGGAGAAAATCCAAGGGGCATTGTGGATCAAAATGAAACCCAAAGTCTCGGGGTAGTGAGCTTCAAACACATCGGCCAAGAACTTGATAGTAGCATAATCGGCATTCTTTAACGAGAACCCAGTCAAGTCAAAGACAATGGTACAAGTGTCAACAGATTCACTAACTTCTCTCAAAAACAATCTAACCCATTCGATAGTGACAACGGCATATCTCTGATTTTGTGGCAATGGTGAATCTGAGGTCAAATGTTTCTTGGCCTGGAAGGTGAAAATTGGGTTATTGTTCTTGTCTCTACCTTTGATCCACGATTTTTCAGTGGTGAAATTCTTGATGAATCCCTGGTTAGTACCGTTGCAGTACGATGGCGCATCACCTTCCATAACCCAGTCGTCACTGGGCATTTCGTTGGCTCTCCAGTTCAACGACTTGGTCAACATTTCAATGGCCTTTTCCGTGTCCCATTTTCTAGCTCTAACGAATTTAAGAATCAAATTGTCATACAAATCGTTACGGGTGACCTTGTATAGAGCCAGGTGGATTTCTCTGGCGTTGTATTGGCTGAACTGTGGAAGCAACCCACTGTCAACGTTAACCTTAAGAGGGCGGCCAGAAGTAGCTTGGAAAAGGTCAATGTCCGTTCCAGCGGCACCGCCGCCATTTTGTTGCGGTGGTTGCTGGTGCCTTTGCTGATTTGGATGTCCGACTCTTCCGCCATATGCTTTACCATTTTGTTGCTTACCGTTGCTAAAGATATGAGCTGGGTAATCGTCATAATCGGTTAAAGTGGTCGATGCAGTAACAAAACTTTCAATTGAAGCAGCATCGTCATTGTCATAGTTGCCGTTGGAGAAACCGCCTGCTCCGCCAGCTGTACTGCCGTCGTAGTCGTCGGCATTTTCAAAAGCTTGCTTATAGTAGTGAGCATAGATGGAGTAGAAAATTTCACTGGGGACCTCAACAGGCTGGTACTTTTCAGCCGAAGAGTGAGATTGGATTTGCATCATTCTCTTTGAGTTTGCAGGGGGAGAGTCGCTTGCAGTACCGACATTTGAGTTTGAAACACTAGCACTGGATTTTTTCGAGCCAAACAAACCTTTTTTCTTAGAAGCAGTGCTTTGCTGAGAGTTCAAAGAGCCTCTAGTGTTTGACTTGCCCAAGGCATTGTTGGTAATACCTTGCGACTCGTCGAAATGGGCAGTGGAAGTTGAAGCAACAAAGCACTGCCTGTATGCCAAGTCTTGGTCACTAATATCAATGGGGTAGCCCAAATATTTCAAAAGATAGGCCCAAACCTGCTTTAAAACGACTTCCTGGTCTCCGGTAAGAGTCTGGATTCTTGCCAAACGGTACTTGATGTTCTCGTTGGACATTTTTCAGATTTTAAATGCTGTTGTTATGGTAAAAAAAAAAAAAAAACGGTAAAGGGGTTGTCTTTTTTTCTTTTTCTGTAAATATTCTAATAAATAAAAAGGAATCGTAATGGAAATCTCTTTTTTTTTTTGTTTTTTTTTTTTTCTTTCTTTCGTTCTTTCTAATCGCCAGATCTCAAAAAAATTGTGTTTTTTTTTCTGTAAAGAATGAAGAATTGAAAAAATTATCAACACCTATCACGCTATGGCTGTATCGGAAAAAATGGGGGAGGGGGGTAAGAAAAAAAAAAAGGAGTGTGTGAGACAGAATTGGGGAGTGTAGATTTCAATCGGATGGGTGAATTGTCTCGAGTGGGTTGGCTAGTTGGTTAGTCGGTTGGGTGATCTAGTAGGAACCGTCAATTCGAAATTGAATGTAGCAAAAATGAAGCAAAAATAAAGATGATGAAGGTGGAGATGAAGATGAAGATAACTTAGTTTTCTCTATATATATATAAAAACAGAAAACCAACAAAGGGGTGTCTCTTCAAGGTTCAACTGAGTTGGGGTTCGTCGGTTGGTTGGAAATTGTCAAATAAAAAGTAGTTATCAAAAATTCCGGAAAGGCCAGGAGAAAATCGCCCTTATATATATATATAAGTATATGTATATATGTATATCGCTCTCTCTACTATATGGACAAGCGCCGTCGGGTCAGTCGCAATCTTAACTGTGATAATTTTTTTTTTTTTTTTTTTTTTAAATTTAATTAAATTTTTTTGGCCACTGCGTAAAAATGTATTTATTGCGGAGGGGTTTGGGGAGTACTGCACTGTGCTGCCTATACACTGTGCGCTGTGATGTGTTCTGTTGGCAGTTGGCAGTTGGCAGTTGGTAGCAGGGTTTTGGTCGAAATCGGTTTAAATTTTTATTTTAATTTAATTTTTTTTTTTTCTTTCTGCCAATTTATCACCAGTGTGGTGATATCGCCAAATAAAGTAATTTTTGCTTTCACCACTAGTGAACCAACCAACCACCACTTCCTGCTTTGAAAAAAACAGAAAAAAAAAAAGAAAACAAGGAGACAAAGACGGTGATACAACCAGTGGCTATTGATTTGATGAATGGACCATTGAAAATTCATATGCTTCCGAATTGTCAATTGTGTGTTTTTTTTTTTTTTCACCAGCCTCCTCCGGCAACCAGTACACATATTACTCTCGCTCGCTCGTTCTCTCTCTCGCTCCCTCTTACACACACTAAATCTAGCGATTTCAGATCTCATAATTTACTACTACTACTAACAATACTCGTGTACTTGCTATTTGGTCTTTGCTGGGTACTTTCCAAATAAGTGAAACGTCAAGACTCGGTTCATATTCACAGTCCCTTGTTCTGCAACTCAATATAAAGCAAATTGGAAAAAAAAAAAAAAAGAGACAGTAGTTAGGGTCCCCCCCCCCTTGATTCAAGCAGTGCGGATCCTTCCACCCTATTATTAACCACCAATGTCGCGCTCCGTATACTCGCGACATTTTTACCTTCTATTATTATTATTATTATTATTATTCGATTGGCGGTGGCGATTGCTGGGTGTTTCTTCCAAACTTTGACAGCTTATAACAGCTACACGAAGCACACCTGAGAGCGTATATGCCCCCACTGTAGCCATGGTGAATGCTTCAACCAGGGCCAGCAAGGAAGAGAGAAGGGGGGGGTAAACGACGCTTCTTAGTAGCAAACAAGTCGGTCAAGTCGGCAGGTTTACTGCATGTTCAGTCGATGCTGTCACCCCAGATGAGAAGATAGCTCGGCTTTTTTCTGTTTTTTGCCTGGGGTTTGCTGCCAATTTCAAGACAAAATTTCAAGGTATTCCTTCCGGCCCTACCCCCTCCTCTTCCATCCGCTTGATCGAGTAGTTTACTTCTCGTGCCTTGACCGAAGCTCGATACAATTTCCGCCCGCTGCAGTGAATGTTTTTCATCCCCTATTGTCTGGTACGTGTTTACCTTGCTAGCTTGTTTCTGCCTGTTTGTTTTCTACCTGCCTGCCTGCCTGTTTGTTTGTTTGTTTGCTTGCTTGCTTGCTCTTTTGGTGTTGAATTTCTTCTTCTGCCCCTTGTCTCCGCACTCACTCACTCCTCCGCACAAATTACAGCCATCAGAGTTGGAGTCTTTTTACATGGGAGAACGCCCTTCACCCGTCAAGCTTTCCAGGCTCCTCGGAGGGTGTCTCGGATCGAGGACACCACGAGCACTACAGAGAAAGAGCGAAATGGAAACCCACAAATGTCACCTTGCGCTCCTCCCCACAGTTGGTCAAAAAAACTCCGCGTAAAACGTACTAATTGGATGGCACTTGGTTAAGAGGCTGTGACATCATCACCATCATCGTCGAAACCCTCAACTACTCTTTGTCGACCAATCCACTCCACAATCTTACATAAATTTCATTCGAGCAATCGATCACATGACTGCTGCTTCTGTTTAGCCATCTAAATGTGAAAAGTTTAGCCTCATCTCCCCCCCCCCCACCTCTATTTTTCTTCTTCATCTACTTTCTGCCGTTTCAACCATGTCCCTTCTTGTTTTGCAACCCTGCGCAAACGCATGCCAATACAGACAACTTTATTTTATATCCACCCCTCCCCCCCCAGATTATATTACTTGAAACAGTATTTGAAATTTTATTTTGCAGCTTGTTTACGCACAAAGGCCGCCGGTCCTCATCTCCATCCCCGTCGCCTCGCCTCGCCTCGCTTCCCCTCCTCAAGGACATAGCACCCGAAATAAAATAGAGATCGTCTCCCTTTACCTCTTTCTACCTACTTCTCAGAAAAAAATGAACTAAATTGGTTTGTCTCAGCGCAGCAAACATAATTTACTTTTATGGCAATCAGGGACCAAAAAGAAAGTGAAAAAAGTGGAAAAAAAAAAATTTGAACCCCTCTCTCTTTCTCTCTCTCACTCAAGGTGATACAAGTATTTCATTGCATCTTAATACCCACAGCATTAATTCCCTTAATTCCGTCCATATTAAGACAAAACAAAGAAGACATATATCCAGATCTTCCTCATTGACAGTAACCATATCGACTCGACTGCAACGTTCATCATTGGACGCTGGCATCCAAATTGATTACAATCTTTTTTTTTTTTAATTTCATGGCGCATATGCTTCAAGGGAGTGGGAATTTACATTTCCCCAAGTTCCTCACCACCTCCACCATTACAACTAAAGCCACGGGATCTAAATTTCATGTGTTTTCTAGCATGTAGCACGTTTGTAAAACACCACCGACGATATCGAACTCTAAACAAAATCTTCGCGCGTGCACGTGAACAGTTACCAGAATCAGATTTTCCCCTAGTTGTCACTGCCTAATGGGGAAATTGTTCATCGGGTCTGCCCTCTTTTTTTTTTCCATTTCTTTTCTATTCAGCACTATGGGTTGGAAGATTGGAGTGGTTGGGGTACTGGTATCAACAGCCGTTTATCTGATTTTGCTCTTTGCCAGTGAAAACACCTGGTTGAGTAGCGGTTAGGCCACCTCTCGCCAAAACGTAGACTTTCAAGGGTGTCTACACTAATCATTCTCTCTTTCTTTTTCCTCTAATTATCAGATTAAAAAATGGTATATTCTCTACTGTATAGCTACTTGATTCGTTTATCGTGCTACGAATCCCAAGTCAAAAAAAAAAGAAATAGATGTTTACCTTTTTCTCGACTTGGGGATGGCGACTCGTCGCGGATTAGCTTGAGGTGGAGTCGGAGCAAAGGGCAAATTCGGCGGTTGAGAAGACATCCCCATACCCATGCCCATGCCCATGCCCATTCCCATGGGGGCCATGGGACCCTGGCCCATAGCCTTGTTTCCAGCATTGGCACCGCCAAAACCAAACGAAAAGGGCGTCGGCTGAGCTATTCCCATACCAGATTGTGCTTGCTGCTGCTGTTGTTGTTGTTGTTGTTGTTGTTGTTGTTGACCAAACAATCCACCCTGCTGGAACGCCAGCTGCTGTGGCGGTGGTGGCTGCTGGCCAAAAGCAGGAGCAGACGATCCAAATCCTCCAAATGATGTATTCTCCCTGCTAGCACCACCAGCAGGAGCAGGAGCGTGATTACCAAATATAGTAGCTGGATCAGGCGTTGCTTCTTTGCTTCCCGTGAAGTTAAACAGGGGCGCCGTGTTTGGCTTAGTGGCAAGCCCATTGGTACCGAAATTAAAAGCGGGGGTCTTGGATCGCGTTTCAAGCGGCTTATTAAAAGCGGGTGAGTTATTGCTGGTTCCAAATGCAGAGTTCGTCGAGAAGCCACTGCCTATACCTCCAAATGGTGAGTTTGTCGTGGCGGGGGCGGTGGTGGCGGTAGTGGCAGCTGGCTTATTGGCGAAAGCATTGGCGAATCCCGAAGATGTCGATTGACCAAACCCGGGATTGACGTTGGCCTTGGCGTCCGTCGAAACGTTTGGATTCGCTGCTGCTGCTGCTGCTGTTGTCGTCGATGAAGAAGACGATAATGATGACGCAGGTGCAGCTTGACTGAATCCTGAAAATACACTCGGCTTGGTCTCACCAGTGGTTGAACTCAAACCTGACCCAAAAAGCTGAGGGGGCGCCGATGCCTGCTTCGGAGCTGCCACTTGCGGTTGCGGCAGAAATTGGAAAGGCGACTTTGATGGCGTGTTTCCCGAACCAAACAGGATCGATGGCAATTGAGAAGAAGATTGAGGAGCAGCAGCGGCAGTGGCAATGGCACCAGGCGCAAACTTAAATTCGCTCGATGTAG
Organism: Lodderomyces beijingensis; assembly: GCF_963989305.1. Lineage (NCBI taxonomy): Eukaryota > Fungi > Ascomycota > Pichiomycetes > Serinales > Debaryomycetaceae > Lodderomyces > Lodderomyces beijingensis. Next base: position 443,306 of record NC_089974.1, on the reverse strand, counting down.
TCGACGCGGGAGACTCTGATTTCTTCTCCACTCCCGCCTCGCTACTCTTGACCAAAGATTGCACATTCGGTTTAGCAGCAGGGGTGAATGAAAACGGTTGGCTTTTCCCACTGTTGGCGCTGGCACTTTCCTCTCCTTGCAAAGGTTTGAAAGAAGAGCCAAACGTAAAAGACGGCGTGGGCTGTTTATCTTCCCTTGGCGCCGACGTTCCAAACAGAAATGGAGGCTTGGCGGGCTCACCAGCAGGCGATGGCGACTCTGTCGTGGTTGTGGCTGGTGCCAGCTTGACCGCGCTGCCAAAAGAAAACAACGGAGCCATAGCCGTACCTGTAGGTGCAGCAGGTGCAGCTGCGGGTTTTGGCCCTGCTGTAGCTTCCTCGGTGCTCCTTTTATCATTATCATCTTCATCTCCGGGCTTGCGCTGCTTATCAAACGAGAAGGTCATTGCACCGGGAGATTCATTTGGTTTATTAATCTTGTCCTCATGTAGACCTTCTGTGTCTCCCGTTGATTTTGCAGTGTCAGCATTTGCAGGTTTTTTCCCAAATTCAAACAAAGGAGACGGTGAAGCAGTCAGCTCTTTCTTTTCGAGGTCCAAGTTTGCTTTTGGTCCTAAATTAAACGAAAACCCACTAGAAGCTGGCGGATTCTGTGCAAACTTGAATTTTTGGGTTTCAGCATTGTTTTTATTGCCATTTCCGCCAGTCGGTGCTGCATCAAATGTGGCCGGTTTAGCCCCAAAGAGCAGCGGTTTGTCGAACAAGGAAGTGCCCGATTTTGGTGCTGCAACAGATTTCTCCTCGTCTTTGTCTCCTCCTCCAAATCTCGACCTTTTCCTCAGTTGCTCCTCGTCGCCTTCGCCTGTGCCCTCGTTTGCTCCAAGGGGTGGCTGGGGGCTAATGTTAAACATGGGCTTTGACGAAGGAGCCGGCGCCATCACTGGCGATTCCCTGTGTTCTGTAGCTTTGCCCAAGTTGAAAGTATTCAGCTTAGAAGTCGAGCCCGAGGCAGAAGCATTTCCGGAAAACGAAAACGAAAATGTCGGTTTCGTCAGTGCGCTTTCAGATCGAGCCGAATTGGCAAAAAGTGACGAGGTTTGACTTGGATCTTTTCCAAAACTGAATTGGCTCTCAGATACTTCTTTTCCACTAGCCCCAGGTTCTGAGGCTTTAGCACCATTATCAAGCGAGGTGTCGCCAGCACCAAGTCCAGCTGCCTTGACATTGCTTTCTCGCTTCTCAATTCGCAGATCCTCCTGGCTGGAGTCGCTCAAAATCTTCTCGACTGCTTTGCTGTCAATGTTGAATTTAAACGACGAGCTCGGCTTGGAGTGCAGTTTCCCCTGATCCACACGAGGCTGCTCCTTGATCTTGATGACGTCTGAAATGGACCGTGCTTTTTGCACATAATCTTGCTCCAAGCTCAAGTTCAATTTTCCCAGTGCAAAAGGTCGATCGGCTTTTGATGATTTTGCAGCCAAATCAAATCCATTACCACCACTAGCACTAGCACCATAACTGCCACCATTGCTACCACCACTGTTATCGTCATCCTCCTGGGGCCTAATATTCGTCAAACGCACCTCATCTTTCTTCTTGGTGCCAAACTTTGGTCTAGGAATCTGACTCGCATAACTAGCTGCATCCGCTTTCAGCTTGTTTTCCTTTGGCTGCAGAACGTCGTAGTATAGTTCACCCATGAAAAAGCCCTTTTTCTTGGGTCTCTTCGCGGTGGGGGTGGTGGTGGTTGTTGTTGCGTGCGAAATCACGTCACTGATGCTTCTCTCGCGCTTTTTAAAGTTCAAACTCCTTTCTAGAAACACCACATCTCTAGTTTGAGTGCTGGTATCGACCCGGTTGGTGGTCCTCGAAGATTCGCTCACCGTTTCGTTTGGATCAATCATATACTTCATCTTCTTTCTAGTCAGTTCGAAGATGTCCATTGAGCGCTGGAGTCTTATTCTCTTGTTCCTTTGATGTGGATCGATATGCAAGAACCCCGGGCGGATCGACCGTTGCAGCAGTTCCTCTTCCTCCTCCTCTTCGTCTACTTCCTGCTCCTGCTCCTGGTCACTAATCAGGGCTGTTCGCAGATCAAACATGTCGTAGTTCTTTCCCGCATGCGCTAGATTCGACTGTGGCAAATTAAAGTAAGGAGACTCGCCTCGCTCAAAAATGGAGTCCTCGGCAACTGCGAGGTTGCCATTCAAACTCTCTGTCCTCAACGACTTGCGTCTTTCCAAATCATTGTTGAGCTCCTGCTCGTTTGTATTGTACGTGCTCAAGATTGTCAGATAAGAGCGACTGGCTGCACTGTGCTCTCTCCTCGGTTGTGATATGGACAACGAGCGCGGAATCGCCGCGACGCTGGGGTGCCCTTGTATCGAAAGTCTCTTTCTCTTCTCGGAAGAGTTAAAGTCACTCACAAGCGGTTCTGTCCACTCGATGTCAATGACTTCGCTGGGTTCTGCGACGGTGCTGTTCTCGGTTGTTGATTCTTCTTGGTTGCGGCGCTGGAATAGCACCCGTTTGATTTTGTCGAAATAGCCACCTAAAAAAGGCTCAGCTTTGGCACCCTTTTTCGATTCGCCGGAATCATCAGCACGGCGGTCTCGTGAAGCCATGAGGGGGGAAGGATAGGTGGATGAGTAGGTTCTAAGGTTTAAAAAAAATTGCTATTGACAATTGCAGATAGAGTGAGTGAGCGAGCGATGACATATATTCTCGAGATCTCGGAATTTGAGAGACGGCCTTGTTTTCGCGTCTCTCTCTGTTTTTTGGCCTCAAGCCTCAAGCCCCAAATTTTTCAGACTTCCAAACAATTATGATACGACATCATGGACGACTCACCTCAAGCCATTGCATTCGCTCGGTCTTCAGCGGATGTAGCCGGTGTGCTTCAAGTACTCTGAAGATTGATTTTAAAGCTCTTGACGAAAAATGGAGGAGCAAGTGGGAAGATGACTCGTTCAAGACCAAGACCAAGACCAAGATCTCAGATGGAGACAAGGGAGACTTCTACTCCTTGGTCATGTTTCCTTATCCGTCAGGTAACTTGCATTTGGGACATCTTCGGGTCTATACTATTAGCGACGTGGTTGCCAGATTTAAGCGCATGCAAGGGTATAATGTCATCAACCCGATGGGCTGGGATGCGTTCGGGTTGCCTGCAGAAAACGCGGCCGTTGAAAGGGGGATTGATCCCGCGGTATGGACAGAGAGCAACATTGCACTGATGAAGGAGCAAATGCGGTGTTTTCTAGCGGACTTTGACTGGGACAGAGAGATCAGCACTTGCTCGCCGGAGTATTACAAATGGACGCAAAAGATCTTTCTTTTGTTGTTTGCCAAAGGTCTTGCGTACCAGAAGGAGGCGGAAATAAACTGGGATCCTATAGACAAGACGGTTCTTGCCAACGAGCAAGTGGACGCGGATGGAAAGTCCTGGCGAAGCGGAGCCGTTGTTGAAAAGAGGAATTTGAAGCAATGGTTCATTGGGATCACCTCCTACGCCGATAGACTCGTTGACGATTTGAAGCATTTGGAAAACTGGCCCCAAAGCGTCAAGACAATGCAGAAGAACTGGATTGGGCGCTCGCTGGGAGCGCTGATCAAATTTCCAACCAACGATGGCGACCTCTTGAAAGTCTACACCACGCGCCCTGAAACTCTATTCAGTGTCCAGTTTATCGCACTAAGTCTAGATCATCCTAAAGTGCAGCAATTGGCAAAAACAGACAAGGAGTTGGCTGTCTTTTTGGACAAGGCAAAGGCTCTTGATTCAAATTCAAAACTGGGCTACAAGCTTCCAAACTACAGAGCCTCCATCCCGATGGATGTCGATGACAGCAGTCGCCAGCAGTACGAACTTCCCATCTATGTGGCACCCTACGTGTTGGGCAGTTACGGTTCGGGCGCAGTTATGGGTTGTCCTGGGCACGACGCCAGAGACTATGAGTTTTGGAGTCTACATGAACCGCACCAACGTGTGGTTCAAGTTCTTGGTCCCAAATCAATCAAGAATGCGGAATTGCCCTATGTCTCCAAATTCGGCGTGATGCGTGATTCTGGTCCCAGTTCTAGTTCTGGTTCTCTCGAACACGGTCTTGGTGACTTGGGCAAGTATGCTGGAAAACTGGGGTCTCAAGCTGCCGAGCTTGTTGTCGAAGCCCTATCTAAGCTCAAACTTGGGGAAAAGACGACTCAGTTCAAGTTGCGAGACTGGTTAATCAGCAGGCAAAGATACTGGGGCGCGCCGATTCCAATCATCCACTGCGACACTTGTGGTCCAAGTGCAGTTCCAGACGACCAGCTCCCCGTGCTACTCCCCAAAATCGAGCGTCAGCACTTTGCCAGCGGTAATCCCTTGGAGAACGTGGCTGAGTTTGTCAACTGCAAATGCCCATCGTGCGGGGGCGAGGCGAGAAGAGAAACGGATACCATGGACACGTTTATGGACTCGTCTTGGTACTACTTGCGTTATTTAGACTCGCGCAATGAGAACATGATGGTGAGCAAGGAAGCTAGCAACGCCATGCCGGTCGACTTGTACATCGGTGGCGTGGAACACGCCATCCTTCATCTCATGTACTCCAGATTCATTGCCAAGTTTTTAAGAGACGAAGGTATTTGGAGCGGTAAAAAGCCCCATGTAGACGAGCCGATAACAACATTGATCACCCAAGGGATGGTGCACGGGAAAACATTTGTTGATCCAAGCAATGGCAAGTTCCTCAAGCCGACGGAGCTCGATTTCACAGACTCAGAAAGCCCCACGATCAAGGGCTCTGGAAATAAACCACTCGTGACATACGAAAAGATGTCAAAGTCCAAACACAATGGAGCAGACCCCGGTGAATGCGTTCGAAAACACGGCGCCGATGCCACGCGGGCTCAAATCTTGTTCCTGGCTCCCGTTCCCGACACGCTTTTATGGAACGAAGACCAAATAGCAGGTGTGGATCGATGGCTCCGGCGAGTCATCTCGCTATCGGCTCTCGTCGCTGACTACGAGCCGAACGGCAAGGACAAAGAAAACAAAGGAGGAGAAGGAGGAGCTGTTCATGCCAGCGTTTATTTGCAGCATGCGAAAAATGGCGTGAAAGTAGACCTTGGCGAAGCCGATTTCAAGTTTTACAACGAGATACAGCGCTTGATACAGAACATCAACAAGTCTATCGGCGAAGTTCAGTCACTCAACACGGTCGTTTCGGATTTGATGAAAATTACCAACATTATCCTGGAGGCCACCAAGGAAAACCAGTGCCAGAAGGAATTGATCAGAGACTCGTATCGCACGCTATTGGTTTGCATGGCGCCCGTGACCCCAGTAACGGCGGAGGAATGTTGGGAGTTGCTAAATTCAATTGAAAATCGCGAGCAGGCATCGATTTTCCACGAGCGTTACCCTACAGGGCAACTCCTCGAATCCTCGTTTGAAAAGTACAACATATTTGTGAATGGGAAAGCAAAAGGAACGGTGGTATCTGAAAAGAGTCTCGTGGACCAGACTGATGACTGCGTTGTTGAATTCATTCAAACAAACACCGACTGTGGGCGTCTTATTTCTGGGCAAATCAAGAAGCTCATAAAGAAAAAGGGGTTGATAAGCATAGTGACTTGCAAATAACGATGGAGGTCTAGATATTCTTTTATGTGTATATATTTAGATTAAAGACTTTTGTAAATAGTTGAGTTCAACAAGAAGAAGTAAAACTCGAAAAATCGTGATGGGGAGGGCTTAACAATGTTTCTAATGCTGTTGGGAACCTTGAGGATCGAGAACCAAACGCTTACAACATCTGGGATACGAGACTCGTGACTCGCGGACTTGTGTTTCGAATAATATACATTGGGGAAATTCCCCCCCCCCCTGCGGCAACAATCTAATCCATATCTATTTACAATTCTAAGCTCGCAGGTCGAGATGAAGATCTGTTCCATCTCGGACTCTGCTTGCAACAGTGGTATCCTCAACTCCTTTCCATACGCATTTGAGAAATGAATTCTCTCACTCTTTCTGCCGTTGTGCGGTCGCCTATATTATCAGCTGCATACACCAAAAACCCGAGTTCTTTCCATCCCCATTGGAAACTTTCCTGAGACAGAATAGCGACAGCGAGGGCATCGCTGAATAGACCCAAATCCGCATAGCAATGCACTAGGGACTTTGCAAAATTGAAGTCCAAATCCACCTGTTTTCTTATAGGGAGAGCCGCGTAGGACGGAGATTTCCTGTATAAACCCCTCTCTGCAACCACTTTTTCGGCAAGGGGAAAACTTTGGAACTTAGCTGCCGCCTTGAGCGCTAGACTATAGAGTGCAGTCTCCCTTGGAAGCTTGGCCGAGTCCCGGCTTTGATTTGCGGCAGATGAATTGTCGAAATTGTCCAACTGCGCTTGAGATGAATCGGAAGCTTCTTCTCCATCTAGACTTTGTAACCGGGTTTTTCCAACGTTGGCGTATGAACATTTATCAAACAACGACTCGAACTCGGACAAGGTTCCCAAGTTGATCGTGGTGGTCAAAAGTGAAGATATAAATGGGAAAGTCACAAAATCGGGCTTGTTCTCCAGCACATAAGACCAAACTGCCAAGCACTCTGCCAAAATCGCATTGCCCTCAGGTAGTGTTTTGCTGGGGAGAAACGGAAACTCGGCAATGGGGTTTGTTTCGAAATCGACACTATCCAAAACGCTTTGTCGGAAAAGTCTACCGCGGTCAGTTATCGTAATAGTTTTGAACCGATTGGTCAGCTCCAGTGGGCTGAATCTCGAGTACGATAGCATCAAAAACGCAACGGCTTTCGAAGTCACTGATCCGCTCTGGAGCATCTTGTAGAAGATGGCTCTTGCAAGGTCAACGTCTCCGTCTTGGGAACATATGTAGATCATGGCTTCGTAAGTGGCCAAGCTTGGCGACCAGCCCAAGTCGTAGATTTTAAACACCAACTCCCAGGACTTTGCTCTGAGACTCTTTTTCTTTGAGCACCCCACGGCGAGGGACGACAAAACTTTCTGATCGACATCCACGTGGTTTTGCAACATCTCCTGGTAGAGGTCCAACGCCTTTTCGGTCTTATTGTTCAAGACACAGGCGTTAATCATATCTCCGTAATTCAGAGCATCCGGCTCCGTCTTGTCGGACAAGAACTTCATGGCGTCGAAAGTTTGCAACGCCTTGTCGAAATCTTTTGCGTAATAAGTGTATCCGCGAAGAATTGCGTTAAACACTGGTTTCCCAATCTCCAAACCTTTGGTCTTCATATCCTTCAACAACTGCTCAACTTTCGCCATGTTCCCTGTCTTTACATAAGCTAGCACCATGGTTTCGTAATGATCTGCTTTCAACCGATTCTCCCCGGCAATCATTTCAAAGTACCGCTCCAAGTTGCTCACCTGCGCATCCAGTAGAGCTCTTCCGCTTGCAAAGGACTTGAAGAAAAGCATTTCCAACTTGCGCAGTACTGGTATAGCTGCATCTTTGCACATTCGCTCCAAAACTGGATATTGTGTCCTGCGCTCGCGAGGTGGAATCATTTTTGCCAAGCGATAAACAGACTCGGGTGTAACTCCTTCCAAGCCCCCACTAAAACGTAGCTGGTCGATGATAAAGCTCCAGTTGCGCTCTTTGTTGTATTCAAGAAGCAGATAATCCAGTAACAACCCCAATTTCTCTTGAATCTCCGCTGGCAAGGGCGCTAGGTCCAAATCCAGAGAGGCTAAAGCTTCCAATCTTGGCTCTTCCTCCTTTATCGCATCGTACACTGTTTCAGCGGGAATCTCCCCCGAGCCCAGTTGAGGATTGTGAATTTGCAACGCCATTTCTTGTGACAAACTTCTGAGGCCGCTGAGGTCTGGCTTCTTCATTTTTGTGTTGAAATCCGTACAATACAAGGGGTTCTTTTGTCGTCGCCTACGCGTGGGTTTACCTCCATGCCGAGTGTCTCCAGTCTTGTCGAATCGTGGTGGGTTTTGTAGTTTAACTTTTCCTTTTACACTTGGCGATGACTTGCGAGTGAATCCTGGTAAGAATAGACCACGGGAAAAGCAAACACAAACAGGGGCAGAAACTAATGCACTGGTGGCTGCTTTGCGAAGCAAAAACTTGTTACTCGCAGTGTTCAACAACCATTTCATACCGGCTTGCCACTCAATGTCCGTGGAATTGATCGAGTAAGATCTTGTTCCTCCTCCTCCACCCAGTTTTGCAATCACTGATTTTTTGCAAGATGCAAGATGAGACGACATCGCTACCAATTTCTGTCGCTCTTAATTTTAGAATAAAATTTCATACGTTACTCTAGCGAGAGTGTGTGAGTGTCTGTCTCATGATCCTCCCATTCTTTCCTTTCTTTGCCAACTCCACTTCTTGCCAATTTATTCTTTTTAACATTCCCAATAGACGGTTTTCAACTTCGTTGACAAAAGCAACAAGTTGGTGGAGCATTTGAACGAGTTTGGCTTTTTTTTCTCCCCCCCCCCACCTCCCCGTTTTCATTATTATGGATCTATGTCGCAATCCAATCTAAGTCCAATATACCCTTCATCGAGACAGAGATCTATTTCAGAGGCAACGATTCATCCAGACTTGGGCACACTTACAGCGAAAGACCCGAGTTTAATGATGGCTGACACTTCAGGGTTATCACCCGGCGTCGGGCCCAACGCTATTGCCGGAGGAGCTACCGATATACCCCCGGACCTTGCAATACTACTACAGAAATTGGATGAGGACTTTTTGGTCAACAAGACCATCGACCAGTGGAGTTACATCAACAGGCGCGAGGCCATCTTGCAATCAATAGACAAACTCCACAAACAGCAAAACCAGGAATATTTCCCGCTAGATCCTTCAAAGTTGGAACTACCGTTGAAGGCACGGAAGCCCCCCACCACAACCCCCGACGGCAAAGTCACCGATGATTTGATCGACATTTTGGCGTGCAGGGCCAACATCTACAAGTCGGACTTGGCCTTTGTGGTCTTGGATGCGAGAGGAAAAGAGGTCAGTTCCATAAGCTGGGAGAAGATCTACCTTCGCGCTGTCAAGATTGCTTATGAGATCCAGCACAAGGTGTCCATGAAGAACAATGACACCGTTGTTTTGCTTTACAAGGACGGAGAAGTTGCCGAGTTTGTCACCGCGTTGTTTGGATGCTTTATAGCCGGAGTTACCGCGATTCCGATACATCAAGACATTTCGTTGAATGAGGTCATCAGCATCTTGAACTTGACGTCATCCAAGCTTTTGCTTTACTCCGAGACGGTGGCGAAGGAGCTAGAAAGACTCAATGCGCAAAGCCTGCGCATCCAGTGGCCCTCAAAACTCATACGGTGGCGCACAACGGACCTTGGCTCTGCCAAAAAATCCGAAATCTCGTATTGGAACATGAAGCGGCTGCAAAAGAGCAGCGACAAAACCTCCAGCATGCATCTCGCGTACATAGAATTCTCAAGGTCACCGGTGGGAGAGTTGCGGGGAATTGCGTTGAGCCACAGAACCATTTCCCACCAAATGTACTGTCTTGAAGCAGCGCTTCTGAGTTTGCCGAATTCGGGAGGCGGCTTGCGCCGAAGCTTTCGCGAGTACCGCGGTAGCAAGAAGGTTTTCCTCGCCACCTTGGATGTTCGGTTCTCAATAGGACTCATCTTGGGGGTCTTGTTCACGGTTTATACTGGAAACGCTCTCTTTTGGGCGCCCCAGCGAGTTATGGAAATACAAGGGTTGTACGCAAATATAATCACCAAGTGTCGAGCGTCGCTTTTGCTTACCGACTACTTGGGTTTGAAGAGGGTGACCTATGATTACCAGCAGTCTCCGAGTGCCACGCGGTACTTTTCCAAAACGCAACGAGTGGATTTTTCGTCTGTCAAGTGGGCGTTGGTAAACGCTTTGACGATTGACGGGGAGTTTATGGAGATATTGTCGCAGCGGTACCTTCGTCCCTTGGGCTGCCAGCACCCAGAGAATGCCATTATCCCGATGTTGACCTTGAGCGAGTACGGAGGAATGGTGATCTCGTTGCGGGACTGGATTGGACTAAAAGAGCGACTAGGGATCACGTTCACAGAGGAGGACTCAAACGAGCTTTCGTCGGTATTGATTGACAAGGAGGCTCTCAGCCGGAACCTTGTCAAGATTGTTGAAACCAACCCGTCGACCTCGGATGACATTGCGAGCGACCTTTTGCGCGTGGATGCGTTTGGATACCCACTCCCTGACGCCACTTTGGCTGTTGTCAACCCCGAGCTGTCGACTTTAGTGCAAAAGGGCGAGTTGGGCGAAATATGGATCGACAGTCCTTGCTTGTCGGGAGGCTTTTATGGCTTGCGGAAAGAATCGAAGCTGATTTTCCACGCCAAGTGCCGTGGTCCCAATGGGTTGTTGGAAATGGATTTCTTGCGAACCGGCTTGTTGGGTTTTGTTTACAACGGGAAAGTCTACGTGTTGGGGTTGTATGAGGACAGGATCAGGCAAAGGGTCAGCTGGATTGACCAGGCAATGTTCAAAAAGATGGGCAAACCTCTTGAAGGCTCAGGGTCGCGGTACCACTACTCTTCGCATCTACTCGCAACGCTAGCCAGCGAAGTCAAGCAGCTTTACGATTGCACAATCTTTGACATCTTTATCGGCAACGAGTATCTCCCGGTGGCCATTGTTGAAGCCGAGGTCATTCGCAGCCAGTTTGACGAGCCAAACGACGCGGAAAATGCCACCAGCGGCCAGAAGTTGAAGAATGGCGAAACCGACAACATCAGCGGCGCCCCGCTCAACGAGCCGGTGTTGAACGCCATTGCTCAGAAGTGTTTCGATACCCTTTACAAGCGCCATTTTTTGAGGCTCTATTGTGTGTTGGTGCTGGACTGTGACACTTTGCCCAAGATTATGAGAAGTGGCGGACGAGAAATTGCAAACATGTTGTGCAAGAAGCGGTTCCTTGAAGGCACGTTGCGTGCCGACTTTGTCAAGTTTTTCGTCCGCAAATCGATAAGTTTGATCCCACACGGGGAAGACGTTATCGGTGGTATATGGTCGCCTTATGTATCTGAGCTCCGCAACAAGGCGCTTTGCAACTTTCCGGACCAATACTCGACCATAGACTACAGAGCCAAATCGGTGGACGACAGAACAGGGAAGCTGTTGTCTGATTTTGCCACCATCCAGGACATTATGAAGCTCCGGGTATCTAAAATGGGCGACTCGGTTGCCTTCCACAGCGTGGACGTTAGTGGCAAAAGCAAGCCGCTCACTTGGAAAAAGTTTGAGCACAAGGTGTATGCCGTTTGCCAGTACTTGATGGAAAAGACCACTTTGAAACCCGGGCAGTACGTTATTTTGATGTATTCGCTTTCGGAAGACTTTGTCGTTGCTTTGTACGCTTGTTTGATCTGCGGTATCATACCAATACCGATGCTTCCGTTTGACTCAAACAGAATCGGTGAGGATTTCCCAGCTTTCATTGGCGTGATTCGCGACTTTGATATATCCGAGATTTTAGTCAACGACGAGGTTGAAAAATTTTTGAAAAACGGACCGATTGCGGACTCGTTGAAGAAGGTGACGCACAAGAAGGTCAAGTCGTTGAGAATCAAAAACACCACAAAGCTCAACAAGGTTTCCAATTTGAGTTCTTTGCAATCAAAGATCAACCAGAGCACTGGGCGACACACCGATGAAAAATCAACTGTTTTGATCTGGCTCAACTTTACTTCGGACCACTACCGGATAGGCGCAACTCTTAGCCACAAGGACATCATCGGCATTTGCAAAGTGTTTAAGGAGACGTGCAACCTCAGCTCCAACTCGTCTCTTGTTGGCTGCGTGAGACACGCTTCAGGAATCGGCTTTGTCCAGACCTGCTTGCTTGGAGTGTTTTTGGGAACCACCACTTACTTGAGCTCGCCGGTGACGTATGCCGAGAACCCGTTGTCCTTTTTCTTGACGCTAGCCAGACACAAGGTCAAGGACGTTTTCGTGACTGAGCAAATGCTAAAATACGCCGCGATCAAATTTGCTCCGAAAGGCTTTAACTTGTCCTCGTTGAAGAATATGATGATCAGCACGGAAAACAGAGTCGAGGTGGACTTGTTGAGAAAGATTGCCAAGGTTTTCCAGCAGACGAAATTGAGTGCCGCGTCCATGTCCACAGTGCACAGCCACTACTTCAACCCCATGATATCAACCCGGTCTTATATGACCGTTGCGCCCGTGGACTTGTTCTTGGACCCTATTGCGCTACGCCAAGGTTACGTGTCTGTGGTTAACCAGGCCGAGGTGCCCAATGCTTTGCACATTCAAGATTCCGGCATGGTTCCTGTTTGCACCGAAGTCGCGATTGTCAATCCTGAAACTCGCAAAATATGTAAAGAGGGCGAGTATGGAGAGATTTGGGTTTGCTCAGAAGCAAATTTGTCGTCTTTTACAAACGGGCCCAAGGGCCCCGTGGACCAGTTCAGCCAATTGCAGTTTAATGGAATCATTGAGGACGGTAATCCAGAGGTGACTTATCTACGAACTGGCGACTTGGGGTTCTTGCACAACATCTCCATCACAAGAAACAGCCGCGATACTGGCCAGCAAGAAGTTTCCTCGTTCCAGCCACTTTTTGTTCTTGGCAAGATTGCCGACACATTTGAAGTCATGGGACTTCATCATTTCCCCATAGACATTGAGAACACGATAGAGTATTGCCACGCGGACATTTACAAGAACGGTTCATGTGTCTTTCGGTGCGCCGACTACACTGTCGTTGTCTGCGAGTCGAAGCGGACGCGCTATTTTGCGTCGATTGTGCCTTTAATCATCAACACTGTGCTCAGCAAGCACCACCTTGTGATTGATGTTGTTGCATTTATCAAAAAGGGAGAGTTTCCGATATCTCGATTGGGGACAAAGCAAAGAGCTAGAATTGTTGATGCATGGGTGCAAGGGGTCATCCCCATCAGTGCGTCCTACGGGGTCAATTATGGAGAGAACAGTATGATCAAGCTCATCAAAGAGATTGACAAGGCATCCCTCGATGATCCATTTATCGGAATCAAGAACCCTGCTCTTTCGTATTATGACGCAGAGGACTCAAACGTTTTCGACGGAGATGGGAATCTGGTTTTGAGGTTGAATGAGGCCACGACTTCGTAGCGTGGCTGTATCGGTATTCATTTTAATGTTAATTTTTATTTTTTTTTTTTTTTTTTTTTTTTTTGGTTTAGACATTAATGGAGCAGCTTTTCAATCGGTTCCACCGCCGCCACCACTACCACCATTACCAGCAGCTTTTTCCAATCTCTGTCCGACCAACGACTTTAGCGAGGAAAATAGCAAGTCGCCCACGCCGGGGAAACTCTCGTCCAACATTTGTAGAGTCCGAAGATTAATTTCCGCCGGTGTGTACGGTAGCCAGCTGTCAGCTTTCATGATACTCTCTTCTGTCACCGGTCCTTCATGGCGCGCACCAAGATTGTCATCTACGTCTTCCATGGAGCGGAAATTTGCAACTGAAAGAAACGTGGTTGCTGGGTTAATGAGTAATGCTCCGCGTTCTCCAAGCGGGACGGGGTCGCTCAGAGTGCCTCCGTCAACGGTGCCTGAGATTGCAGATCTCAAGTAGAAAGCCTGCTGTTTCGAGTTTAGCTTGCGGTCGAGATGGAGAAACTTGTTCCGCCATAGCATGTTTAGGCAGTCCATGATGTACGAGTTTTGTATTGCCCGTGCCACCTGGCCTTCGCATCCGACCTTCTTGTTGAACGCGAGCACATGGCAGATGAAGTCCAAATGGTTTAAGTCCCCGGAAAGCACACCTGAATACACCAACGAGCGGGACAAGGGTATCCGGACTCGGCAACTATCCTGGGACTCGGCATTGAACCTCTGTAGTAAAAGTATCAACACTGAGCTCAAATCTAGTTTACTATCCCCACAAAACTGGCATAGTTCAATGAGTTTTTCTAGAATGCAAGATTTTCTCTGGTTGTCAGATTCCATCGCAAGAATCGGCCGGATCAGACTCTGGATAAACTCCAGGCAAGCCTTTTCACCGGCATGCGGATCCTCAAAGTAGAGGGACTTCAATGCGGATGCCTTCTTTGCTAGAATTTCTTCGACCTCGCCATCTGCGAGGCGGCCAAGTTGCAACCACTCAAAACCACATGTTGTCGTCGCCATAATTTCAGGTCGTTCTTCTTTGTCGCGTGAGCCCATAATGTCTGCGTAGGCAATCAGGGGAAAGTTTATCTCACCAGCGCTATACGAGGATATCATCTTGAGTACTTTTGACTCCACCACTTTCCTTCTTTTTTCGTCACCGTCCAAATTCGCAAGACTTTTGGAAATGGCGTCATCGAGAGCAACATGTTCGTCTGGGTGCTCAACCACCCTTCCAACCAACAGAATGCATTTAGTTGAGTTTGAAAGAAAAGAGTCCAGAGCGAGGGAGTCGCAGAGAAGGTCCCGCCAGAAGGCCTCGTTGGAAACCGACAATTTTCTCCTTTTCAAAGGCGGATCCTCTCCAGGTTCTCGAGTGTCGTCCGGTATGAGCCTCGACCCGACTTTTCCTGGCGGATGGATATTTGTATGCCGGTCAAAGTTCTTAATTTCTTTACTTGATGGCAAGCTGGAGCATTCTTTGTTTTGGCCGAAATTTGGATCCTGAGGTGGTACTATTTCCCTATGCCGGTTCCGTATTACTTTGGCCCTGATTTTTGACAGAAACTTTTTGATCAGGTCGAGTGCAAGCGTAATGTCGTCACGCAAGTAGACAAAGTTCAAACAGCGCGATAAGCACGGCACCAATACATGATGAAACTCTTTAAATTCCTCAACATGTTGGACAAGTTCTTGTCGAACCCATGCTGCCAACGCCACTTGGATCCGCTCTGAAACCCGCCTCTCTTGCAAGGTTCTTCTCCTTCTTCCCCTGCTTCCCTTTGCTGGTGTCAATTGCAGTGGCCCAAAACTTGCCGTGATTTGTAAAATCAATCTGCATGTTAGCCTGCCCCGCGGTCTGGAGCAGGAGCTGATCAAGTCAAGCTTGTCCTTCTCGCTCAATGGCATTTGTGTGTCCAAAACAACGGTGAGTAGACGCGACACCAACGGTTCCAGAAACGTCTGCTTTGTCAATAGCGAGACCAACTGTCCATACCTTGAATCCCTTTTAAGCTGCAGCATGCTATTTCCCAAAACCCTGCTGTGATGTTTTTATTCTGGCCTCTGGCATTAGCAGGACATCCGTGGTAAAACACACGGCACTCACCCCTTTCTTTGATAGAATCCCTCGAGAGCGGCCCTACTTCCTCGCGGGGGTGGAGGGAAGGAGGTTTTCGTTTTGTTTGTTTATTTTTTTTCTTCTTTTTCTCTCGCTCCCCAAGGCATGTCACCTCACCTGACGATGCGAATGTGTCAAAGTGCTCGTAGACAGAGGTAGAGGTAGATAGACGAGTCAGGGCCCCTCGGCTATGGGAGACGAATTTGACAAGGCTTGGTCATACAGGAGAAATGAAGGTAACTCTAGCGTTGTAGAAAAATCTGGGAGGAAAAGTAGCCCAGAGCTTGTCACTGCACGTTTCCCGAACTTTCGGTTATATCAGTTTGAATAGTGCAGGTGAGAGTTGAGCCAATCTACGTAGTTGCAATGAACCTCTGAAATCTCTCCATACATAATTTCTAGCAGACACAGAGCATCCCTGTCCTTCCTCTTAGGAAGATGTTCTTGCGTGTGTGTGCAATGCTAAGAAGTTCAAAATCGAACTATGGCTTGGAGTATGGTTGCCTCTGGACTCTTTTTGTGCTAATTTGCATCAAATAGGTGCAAAATTTCAACGCTTACGGATCAACTTGTCAACCCTTTTTTCGCTATCACCATTGAGAAAAGAAGCAAATTTCTTTTAAAGCTTGACCACTCTCTCAGAACTGATTTTCTTCCCCTCCCCCCCTCTTGCTTGCTTGAACACACATACCAGTGTCCAGATGATGGAAAGTTGATCGATTGAGCCTGTAATTAGGTTCTCAAAAAAAAAAAAAAAAAAAAAAAAGCCTCTTAAGACGAGAGAAAATTGTTGCATTTCCCCGGTAATAAAAATCGACGCAACTCAGTAACAATAGCAAGAACAACAAGAGTTCTCTTTGAAAGATACCAAGACGCTCCTAAGCAACCATGACAGACTATCAGATTCCGGCAGACTTCCTTGAAGTATTAAGAAAGAAATACGACGACGCCGTCCTGAACAATTTTGTCTTGTATAACGGCGAAAACGCCGTGCACGAATATGAAAAAGTTGCCCTAGGTGCCTTGACGGTTCACTTCCAGTTGACATTGCTCACGTCTTTGGTGCATAGACCGGAATCAGGAAACAGAAACGAGAACCCGTTTGAAAAGCCAGAGCCGGAGTTGACGGTTGTTCCAAGTTTTGGACCGGCAGGCGAGTTTCGGATCGTTTTCAATAAATTCCCAGTTGTGCCGATGCATTTTTTGCTCGTGACAACCAAGTTTGCCTCACAAAACACCCCCTTGACACCTTCTGAGTTGTTTGCTTCGTTCCAAATATTGAAGAAAATTGAAAAGTCAGAGGCCGGTGTGTCGAAATGGTTTGCCTTTTTCAACAGTGGTCCTGAAAGCGGTGCATCGCAGCCACATAAACACATTCAGTTTATGACCGAGCCCCTGGACCTGCAGTTCAAGTCAATTGCGGATACAATTGCAGAGCAATTGAGCCAGTTTGACGCTTACAGCGAGTCACCCCTGGCCGCGGAACCGTTCCTGGCTAAGGGCATACCCTTTGCACATTTTTTAATAAAGTTGCCCACTGGAGCTGAAATCTATGAGATGAGACTAGCCACATCTTTTAGTGCACTTTTGCAGCGCACGCTCAGCGTACTAAAGCTCAATGACCAAGCTGGAATTTCGTACAATTTCATCATGACGACAAGATACATGTTCATGGTTCCCCGTTCAAAGAGTAAATTTGAGGATCGGATTGGAATCAATTCGTGTGGTTTTCAAGGGCTTGTATTGTGTAAAAACGAAGAACTATTTGAATTTGTAAAAAAGACCGGCCCGTTAAACATCTTGAGTTCAGTATCTTTGCCAAATATACCAGACGATAGAGAAGGGGTTTCTTATTACTAGCACCAACACAACCCGAGTCTTGCAACCTTTTTTTTTTTTTTTAGCTTCTTTAGATAGATAGATTGTACATAGAGTTCCATGAACATATTTGAACCACTGATTGCTTTAGCCTTTGATTTCAAGCTGTTGCTATATATAGAGACAGAAAATACTTGAAGTGTTTCTCCATGCTGAAGAGGATGAAACGGAGGTTTTACAAAAGGTGGAAAGAGACAATGTTGAGGCTATTCTTGTAAACTGAAAACAGTAGCTCTAGCTTCAGCTCTCTCGCTCTCAAAACTATGCGACTTGATGATTGTTGATGGATTGACCTGGCGGATTCTGTTGGGACTACATAGGTTGATCAACAAGCCTATCGGCCGATAGACGTGCTTTTCATTATATATATAAACCTTGCTCGTGTGTACAGGCTACGCGTAATACATTACCAAATTTGGAAGTCTACACATTGAGCCAATCGTGTAACAACGAAACCTGATTATTGGAGGGGAGAACAAAAAAAAAAAAAAAACCAAAACCAAAGAAAACCAGTAAATCGAACTGAATATTGCTCAAGCAAACCTTGAAGGAAAGTGTCGATACACACACAGAACTGTTTAGAGAATGCTGTCAATCACTTCCGTCGTAAAGGCGGCCAACTTTATAACATCCAGACCCACATTGGCCAAAGTGATCACTCCCTTGGCTAAGAAATTCACTGAATATGCCGGATACAGGGAAATGGGATTGAAGTATGTTGAAAATTAACTAAACCAGTCAACAACAACAACTACAACAAACACACACAGACACACACACACAGAAAGAGCACTTTTGTACTAACAAATCGTCCTAGGTTCAACGATCTCATCATGGAAGAGACCCCCGTGATGCAAAAGGCCATCAAAAGATTACCATCATCGGAAAGCTACGCAAGAAACTACAGAATCCTCACGGCACACCAGTTGGCCTTGTCTCATCAGATCTTGCCCGCTGATAAAGCAGTGAAACCAGAGGAAGATGACCACTATTTGATTCCATACATATTGGAAGCAGAAAAGGAGGCATTCGAGAAGGCCGAGTTGGACAACATCGAAGTCAAAGCTTGATCGGTTATTGGTGAAAAATTAATAAAAATTATAAAAAGATAAAGGACAAGGTGAGACCGCTTTATTGTCGGGGGTCATATCGGAGCAAGCATACAGTCTATTTTATCAATTCTATAAGTGTTCTATAAATGGTGTTGCAGTAGTAGTATCCCTTTTTCTTTATTTTTTTTTCTTTCTTTCTCTATATGAAGCCTCTGGTCACATCATCCCCACCCGGAAATTCCTCAATTGCTCCAAGACCAAGAACGTCACTATCGTGTGCGGTCCCAACCTCATGAACGATGGAAGCCAGCCTCTAAACATGAATCCGACCCCTTCATTCTTCAATGCCGACTTCAAGATGGAGAGTGCGCCCTGCCCGCTGCCTTTGCTGTTCATGATTCTGGTCTTTACAACATCCGCTGGAGAGCACACAGTCGTGGCAACCAAGCCGGCAATTAGCGATGCACTGAAGTGGGTGGATTTCTTTGCCGGGTCCATGGACAATTGGTCCATTAGCACGCTCTTTGCTCCGTCGTAGGTAACCACCTGGGACGCGGTCATAAGCACGCCTCTCACGAGATTAGGGGACAAGCCTCTGAACAAAGAACGCGGTCCTTCGCTTTTACATATTCTGTACAACCCGTCAAACGCGTTTCTGTAGTTCCGTTTCTGGTCCGCTGGTAGAGTCGAGTCGTTCTGCATTCTGATATTGACCACGTCCGACGGATTCCCAACTAGACCGCCCAACGCTCCAGCAATCATCGAGATCGGTAGCAACACCGACATCCCGGGCGTGCCGTGCATGGCCTTTATGTAGCTTTCTTTCAAAAACTCATATACCCCAAAACGAGTGGTGGAATAAGTAGCTTGTCTGAGAAGAGATGCCGTCAATCCAGAGTAGATCTTCGTAGGCCCTTCTTTCGCCACAATCTGGTAGATCATAGAAAACAACGACTGGCCCGGCTTCAGCGCCGTTTGGAGACGCACTTTGGCGAGGTCGAGCGGATGTGTCACCAAGCAGGCGACCATACTGGAGGCACCCCCATACCAGAATCTATCGCGAAAGGCTGTTAGTCTTTTGGTTGTTTTTTTTTTTTTCATTTTTTTTCTCCAATTGTTTTTAAGGTTTCAAATGTTCAAAACTTTAAAAATACGTACGGATACTGCGTCTTCAGATTTGCAGATACCATGAGGGTGGACTTTGGTACTATACTCGAATGAAAATCCTAGTCTCCTTATCAGATCTCTTCACATTCCATCCAGTGACGCAGATACGAGTAACAGTTTTTTTTTGTTTTATTTTTTCCAAATCCGCACCATCTCTCGCTTCTTGACAGAAGAGAGAGAGTGCGTGTTCGAGAGCGCATCTGCAATTCAAGGAGATGTCCGCTCCTAGGACTTTAAGCCTTTAGTTGTGTTTCCTACGACGAGTCTGATCGAAAAAAAAAAATTGGCGTGGTAAATTTAGTGGTCTTCAAGGGGACTGAATCTGGGCTGAATGAATGAGGAGAAGGCAATATCAAGTTGAGTGGGGAGTTGTTGATCGGTATCTTTTCCAGTAGGGAAGGGGGGAGGGGAAGGACGCTTTGATGAGACACAACACAATTTGAAACTAAACAATGCTGTTACTGCTCATATCACACTAATATTATCGCATCGAGCTCCGAGGAATGGATAAAGGCACAGATCAATTGGAAATCGCCCGAGAAAAATCATAGATGTGTACCAATCGTCGTACCTGTCAATTTAAAAATGTGCAACAGCAGAGAACCGACTCGTTGTCCTCTCAAGGTGTATGTGCTCATTTCCTGGGCAACGTTTTGCCATCAATTGGTTATCAGAGCTATCCCAGCCATAAAATGCAGAGGCGTTGATATCCTCAAGCCAATATAGGCGGAGGACATTATACTCGTCAGCTACGTCTGCGGATCGAAGAGAAACACAATTATTGGCTGATCAGCATTATCTGGAGTCATGTGGAGGCCCACTTTTGGAAGGCACAATGGCAGGCAGGCTATCTGGATGGCTTGGGTTGTTTTCTGGAAACACCGCTGATGGAGGGCCTTTGCCTGTCACCCGCTTGAAACTGTGGTTCAGCCGTATTTGTTTATTGCCCAAACTCACCAACGACCTCATTCACCCATGCTAGCGACCGATACCATGCGAACCTAATACAAAGGATCTACCGCATCATTCGCACTTATGGACCTACATAAACTTCAATGATCTACTCCGTGAAAGTCCACAGGCCTTGCGACACATTCCACATTCTCAAGTGATGTATTTCGCAAGGAAACACAAGTAGCACCGCCACCAAAGCATTTTTAACTCGCAGTAAGCTCGTTTATCGCAAAATTGGGCACACAATGGGAAATCCACCACACACACACACACATGGCCAAAAACATCAATCAAACATAGATATGGGGAAAATAAGTATCAAGCAACAGACTGTCTGTGTGGATTGCACCGTCGAATAAATCATCAAGCACAATTCTGGAGGGACTACTTGAGGTATTACTTCCACTTCTACTACCTATATATTGCATGCATCGTGTCGTGTGGAACGATCCTCACGTCTTGTGCCGGGATCGCTCATCTTCAAAGCTATTCACTTCGGACGTCGCTTGTAAGTAAATATCCCCCCTCGCTTCGTCCTCCGTTTCCCTCCTGTAAGCATTTTTTTCCCATTAAGATGAGAATGGAAGGGAAGAATCAAAGGAAGGGTAAACCGAAAAATTCAGTGCGTTGTTCTGGATACTCCAGGCTTACAATACACATTTTCTCGCAAATACAAATGACAAAAGGCATTTCCTTCGGCACAAAACCGCTCACAACAGAGTTAAAGATGATTTCACGAGTGACTGTTTCAAGTCCAGAGTGGTTTCAGAATGAACTTACTCTCTATCCGCCAACAGAGCCTGTGATTGTTGACAGACAACAGCAAGGGACAGAATTCACTCTCGAGCAAAGCGCAGAGTTAAATCCCAAGCAACTGGATGATGATGCTTTCAAGAGTCGGTGGTAAACACAACGACCACAATTAAAAACCCTACCTTGATTAGTTGTCGCAATTTATCTATACCAAGGGTATCAACAATTAGTGCCTGCGCGCAATAATCGAACAACGATTCACTCAACTCATGGAGATCTCCGAATCCAAATAGCCACACAGAACATACTATGGGGCACGATCCTCTACACATCAACACACGAAAATTTTTGAAAGATGATATTCGGGTGTCTAGATATTCATTTGTAGGACAAGCCAAGCAGAGAGAGTGCGGAATTGATTTACGAACCAAACTTGAACAACTTCTTTGCAATTTTTAATCATGAACCCAAGCTCTGATGGCCTTTTACTAAAGAACTCTTCCATCAATTTTCACATTGCTGTGTGAGTGGCAATGACCTTCCATTACAAATTGCTCAAGTTCTATGCGTGAAGTAGTCCTGTTAACTTGATGATTTTCATTGCATCGTTTGGCTTTATACCGTAAGCAATTTGCCAAGAAGAGATCCAGCGAAAAAGTCAGCATGAAAAAGAAGGTCAAGATGCACCAAAAAAGCAAAGTTAAAAGTCCTCGGTCTCCCAAGGAAGACGAAGGCGAAGCACCTACTACCTATTTATTGGATCGTCAAATTGGCAATACTTGGTACGCCATGAGCAAGATTTCAATCCAATTCTAATTGAACAAATTCACACCCAGATCTGGTCGTACCACCGATAGAAACGACGAAAACTATGCAATCAAAAACTTTGCAGGAATAATTCAAGCATATGATTTAGCAAATGCCGAGATTCTTAATGGATAAGCTCAAAAACCATGAGTCTCGTTGTCATAATAAAGGAAAAGTACTTGATTGAGTGCAACAACATGAACCAGTCGTCAAGGTTAGCTCCATTCTTTTATTTTTTTGATATTTTGAATGGCACCTTCCACAACTCCATACTTTTTAAGTGGAATGACCAGGTCCTCTCTACATATTGGACATGGATATCAAGCGTAAAAAGCTGCATCGATTTTGGATCTACTGTCCCTATTAAATTGAAAGTTAAAAAACATCCTAATCGATCTTCTTTCAAAAAATATGCGGCCTTTTTGGGATCGTACAAAATCAATTTTATATTGAAATTTGCACAATCATTATGCGACATATCAAGCAGGATAACAAAAATGAACCTCTACATGCTAAAAGGCACAATTTCATTCCCGTAAAATCAGCCTTTGACAGTAAACTCAAAATCTAATGGACAAAGCATAGAATAGAATTACATTGTCACCAGATGCATACTAGATAGAAATGTTTGCGTCCAAATCATTCTAATGAGATTTACTAGCGCAAATTTCATTTGCACGAAATATAATCGCCCCTTCTTAATCGAATGAAGGGGCCATATAAAACGAACACATAGCGCCAATTCTGTTTTTAAACATCACTTGTAGTCAGAGAACACAAACAGAGAATCTCCATCAATATACTATAGATTGACCAGTAATGTAGAACAAGCAACAACCAATAAACTCTCATCACAATTTTGAAGGGTGCTAAAATGCTACTTGAGCTAGTGAACAACCGATATCACTTTAATTCGTAAGTGAAAGTAATCTTCATGCTACTTAAAGCAGCAATTCCCTCACAAGCAAAGACCCCTTATGTTTCTAAAGTCTGTTTTTGCCTGAAGGTACGCACAAAATAGGTCTTCAATTCACAAGATCCTAATCAAAGCCACAAACGTGAAAATTTTCTTCTCAGATAACTTGAAGCGTAGGACCAGAAAACATGTTTAAAACAATTTATCACACAATATGCAGAGAAACAATGGGATCGAATGCGCACAGTGAAGACGTACTGGACAAAGATTAGTCAGTATGTCATCCAAACCACTATTTCAATATTAAATTACTAAAACGGCAACGGGCATCACAACAACGGCAATTATAGCATTGAAACTCGTCATCCTCGTAAGCTGTGAACAGCTGAGAGTTCAGGAATTATGCAGGAATCTGGTGTATCAAGGATGATGTTGGGTCATGAGAATGGTAAAAGCACAGAGGGCAGCAGCGCATTGTAAAGCTCGGCCTGCAATTGCCGTCACTTTAAATCGAATTTGTCTTTAAAGATGCTATCGTTATCCTGAGAGTAAATTTTGGGCCTTCATGCCGATGCATTTTTGTATAAAAATAGGTGATTAACGTATTACGTTTTACAGTATGGATGCTTCATAGATCACTTTGGGTCTTAGCGGTTGCCAATTTGAATGGTGAATTTAGAGTAGGAGCTTTAATCTCTACCGCTCTTTACCCGTTGTGCGAAAAAGCCATTTTCCCAGTCCAAAATTCGGGTAGGTTTCACCTTGCGAAATGTCCGGAACATTGAAATGAATGGCTCGCAAAAATCATGAAATTGTTTCAGCAATGACAATCGAAAACAGCAGTGTCTGCGTTTCGTCTCTGTCAACAGTGCATTTGGGAGACGACCCTGTGTTGCAGGAAACTGGTTTCAAAAACTGCGGTATGATCGTTACCGGGACGACAGAGTGATCGGAATTCGCAAGCTTTTCGGCGGGCTGCGTTCGAGGTTACGAACTTTGTGGAAAATGTGCGTGGAAAATTTTCTTTTACTTTTGATTTTCCTAGTAGTCCAAGGTTCTACGTGATGAGATGTAGGTTGAGATTCGGGTTATTGAATATTTTGTGGCGTTACGAGTAGACTCCGAACAATCTTCTGTTACGAACCGACTCGGGTAGAAGGAGTGGATGGACACTCATGGCATGTGTATACTTTGACAGGAACTTTTGTTTTGTTTGCAGTAGTTTCCTGTTTAACCGACAAGCCCATGTTTGAGTTTTTCGTTTTTGTTTCTGTGTTTAAAACAGGTGACTAGTTGCGTGGTTTTTGTGTTGAAAAGATATGTTGCATGTAGAGGCTTTTTTTTTCAAGTTGCCAATTTACTGGTCCCCTCTTGCGGAACACAGGATACATTTCTGTATAAAAAAGTAGAATTGCATATTCTTGAAGAAGGTTTGTTCACTGTCTTGCTCAACTGACAGCTTTTCTGGCTTGCTTGATGTTTTTGATATATTCGACACCTTCTAGGGTCGTTTTTGACATACCAGTGATTAGAATGTAGAAATATGATCGTCATGGGGTGCGTTTACTTCCTTTAACTAATTAAACTATCTAATTACCCTCCGCTTTATAGCCCTCCAACTTTCTTACATTTTGAGGTACCAGAGGCTCGGTTGTTGCAGCGGCGACACTCAGAGTCATTGGTGCTTCCCTCCTTGAAAATCCGGAGATGGGTCTGAATTTGCGAGTCGATGTGAAAAGCGTTGGAAACCAGCGATGCATTCCGAGACACATCTTTCTCTGTTTCAGAACCGAAGTTCTCCTTGCCCATAATAGGTAACCTCTGATATATATTGGGTTTGCCCAGCCCACCTGGTAAAAAAAGATTGCTTCCCAATACTCAAGGACTCACGATGACAGGTTCTCCTCCTGCCTCGATTTAGTCATCAGCTCTCTCATGCACTTTCAAATTTTCAAAATTTTCTGCTTCAGGAAAGTCGCATAACCTTTGGGGAGGGGGGCATCTAGTTTAGTTTGATCAGTCACTAATTCATCGCAACCTGGGATTCATTTCACGAGATACTCTGTCTGATAAAGAATAGTCTATTCAACTCTAGCTAGTCTTTTTTCAACGGTTCCCTTCCCCCCCCCCCCCCACGTTTCCAATTCACCTCAATTTATCTTCCTCCTCCTGTGAAATCTCTTTGGCGTCTCCTCCAACATTTTCTATCAAGTCTCCAACTATTCCGTTCAAAACGCTTGGGTTTTCGAGGTCTTTACCTATGATGCTGATTGTGTTCACCTTCAGGTCCATGTGTGGGTAGCTGCCGAGCTTCACTACCCCTTCACCGTGCTTGGCTATGCAATCCTGTTGTAGTCTAGTGAGATAGGGAGCTAGCTGGGTCTCTCCCGTCTTTGTCACCACGTACCTCCGGCTCAAGTTTGTGGGAGCAACTCTCCTTTTCAAAAATGGCTCCATGTCATTTAAAAGCTGCGTAAAGAGTTGCGGCACTCCAGGCAAGACATATACCGATTGGTCTATTTCCAAAATGGGGAACCACAATTTTTCATCAAAGAATAGGTTCTTTGTTGAGATGGGGCTATCCTTTGAAGCCACGGGCAATGTCGCCATTCGGTAGAACGCACCCAATTGGTCTTTGCTTAGTGTTGACAAGTACCCGTCTCTTAGCGAATGCATTTTCTTCACCACTTCCTCGTCTAGTTTGTAGTCGAGATTGAAATAGCTGGCCAACACTTGGTAGGTGATATCGTCATGCGTGCTGCCCAAGCCGCCCGAAGTTACTACAAAGTCCACTTTGTCCTGCTTGAGCAACACGTCCAATGAATTCTTTATATCGAGCTCGTCGTCCCCACAAACGATGGTCCTTTTGAGGGGAATTGCCAAGTTGTTGAAACAGAAGCGGGCAAAGTGGTAGGAGTTGGTGTCTAGTATTTTCCCGTTCAAGATTTCGTCTCCAATTATCAAGATCGCCGCGCTTCTGATTGGCTTGAGTGTAGAAGGTGGTGTTGTCGTTGTCATTCTCCGTCTCACTAGTCGTAAATGAAGATCAGTGCGTGTTGTTCTTCTTCCTCTTGCTGCAAGAGAAAGCATCAGGCTCTAGCACCGGGATGTGGGGACAATTTTGTTGCTTGTTGCGATCAAGTTTTTTAGCCCCGCGGGCTCCACGTTTTTTTCTTTTTTTTTTTTTTCTGTTTTCTCGGGTTTCATCTTCGGGTGAAGTTCAGTAAGCTACGGACTTGTAGCAGAGATGAGAAGGAAGAAGTAGAGAGGTAGATATCATTGTAGGGTTTTTGAAAGATAGACCGCCGAAGAGGATGTCAAATTTGCAAATTAGAGACTGCAAACTGTGTATTGACTTTTGGTGCAGATTTTGCTGCAAATTCCGCCAAAACAATCATCATGATGATGGGTCTTCTGCAGAAATTTACTCAGAGTAGATGGACCTAACCTGGTAGTAACCGTGGGAGAGATTTACGCCTGAGATCGATCCAGTTGGCCTTGGTTGTAGTTGTAGCAGTTGAAAAAATTGAAACCAGAAACCAAAAGGAACCGTGGGGGGTTAGTCAAAGCCTTGCCCTTGTCTCTCTCTCTTTCTTATTCACTCACTCATAGGGGTAATAATTAACTTTGCATGAGATAGCCAATCAGGAAATACCCGAGATTTGTTCCGATAGCTGGTGGCTTGTGTTATTAGCGTGTGACACAATGGCCACCGCACATATCCCCTCTGAAGTCTCAGGACTAGAGCTGGTGGAATCAGCGTTCCCTGACAACATGTCCACCTTCTGTCCATGTGAATGAACCTGAGTGTGGCGTATTTGTCCGAAGCTACAGCGTCCCATAAACACGTTTTCCGCGTAAAATTGTATACTTTATTGAGTGGCGTTTTACTCGTCTAAGACACGCTTTTCTCAACTACAATTTGCCTCCCACTACGCCAAGAGCATTGAGTATTTGTTGAAAGCTGCGAGTGCAAGCCTAGTTGTAACGGTTACTGGTGAGAAATCCTTCTTCGTCGTCTTCTTCATCTTCTTTGTTTTCTTCGTTTTCTTCGTCTTCGTCTTCTACGTGTTCTTATACTTGTTCTTCTACATCGTCTTCTCTTTCTTGGTGCAACAGAAGGCAAAGAAAAAAAAAAAAAGGGAGACTTAAAATTGTTCTCATCCACACTTCAATCACCATCACCACCACACACATAGCTACTACTAATACTACTACTAATACTACTATTACTATTACTACTAAATAGCGCACTTTTTTTTTTCATAAATCAGCGCTCTTCGTCTACTTCAACAACACCAACCACCGACTTTCTCTCGTTCTTCTTCTTCTTGTCCACATATCCTTATCCCAATACCCCAACACCCTAGAAAGACAGCTAGGTTTTTTTCCAGCAGTGAGAGTTTTTGTTTTTTCTTTTCTTTTCATTTTTGAAATTTTACGAAATATCAAATGGGAAATAGCCCGTCCAAAAATGAACCCCTACCGAGATCCTTAAATTCGAATACAACAATAAGAGGAGGAAATGGCACAGGCGACTCCACCGCTTCCGCCGTGGGTGGAAACAGTGATTTGGATCCAGATGATATAGCCCTTGGGCTGTCTATATCATCAAATAAACTCCAGATTCCACCCCAGAATCACGCAAACAAACCTGCCGTGGGTGCAGCTGCAGCATCTGCAGCTGCTGCGACTGCTACAGCTACAACGACTGGCACTGTTGGTGGGAAAAGCAGTCAGCACGCTACTTCTGCAGCTATCGAAATCAAAGGTGCACGTCCAAATTCAGAAGCTGATCGTGCTCTAGGCTTACCTCCGACAAGCAAGAAAAGCCAAGCTGCGAGATCAATCAACAGCGTCAGTGGTGGCAACCACGTGAGTACGAGTAAGTCGAGGTATTCGCCTGTGCAAGACGTCACTGCGGAGCTTGATGCTGAAATAGGCACGTCGATGGCGAAATTGTTGAGGGAGCAGCAAGATGTTTCTTCTTCAGTGGACTCACTGGAAGGATCTGTTTCATCTCCAGTGTTTACCACGATTGGTAGTGATTTAAAGGATACCGACCTGCTCCTGTCTTTGAACTCAAGTCCTGGAAACTTCTATGCCAACGGCAACGGCAAGAGCCTTTCAAGTTTGGATCATCAAGATGCTGCAACAGGGGTTGTAACTCGCTTGGACTCTATTGCAGAGAATAGCCCGTCTTTCGAAACCG
This sequence comes from Lodderomyces beijingensis, assembly GCF_963989305.1. Taxonomy (NCBI): domain Eukaryota; kingdom Fungi; phylum Ascomycota; class Pichiomycetes; order Serinales; family Debaryomycetaceae; genus Lodderomyces; species Lodderomyces beijingensis. The sequence goes on along the minus strand of NC_089974.1, from coordinate 415,306 downwards.
TTCCTCAAGTGAAAAGGCTTTCCAAGGAAAACTTGAGGATACTCAATACCGAGTCTGTTACCAACAAGTCTACTGCCTCGAGATTAACTAGACCCCCGTCTTCGGCTTCAGCTTCGACTTCGGCACTGTCGATCCCTACAAACAAGAAGCTAGAGGTGGACATTGACGGTATCATACAAAGATTGTTGGCCACAAAGAAGCGCTCGAGTCTGCGCAGGGCCAAGGACAGGCTTGACGTCGATACCAACGACATCAAATACATCTTGGGTAAAAGTCGACAAATCTTTTTAGATCAGCCCACCTTGTTGCGTCTTTCACCGCCAGTGAAGATCGTGGGCGACATCCACGGCCAGTTCCACGATCTCATCAGAATTTTCAATTGTTGCGGGTACCCACCTCACTCAAACTACCTATTCCTTGGAGATTACGTTGATCGTGGAGAAAAATCGTTGGAGACCATCTTGCTTTTGCTTTGCTACAAGATCAAATACCCTGAAAACTTTTTCATGTTGCGAGGCAACCATGAGTCGGCAAACATCACCAAAATCTATGGCTTTTACGACGAATGCAAAAGAAGATTGAAAACACCCAAGTTGTGGAAAAACTTTGTTGATGTGTTCAACTCGTTGCCAATTGCCGCAACCATCAACGAGAAAATTTTTTGTGTGCATGGCGGTCTATCGCCAGAGTTGGAAAGTTTCAAGCAAATCGAAGACATCAAGAGACCAACCGACGTTCCCGACCGAGGCCTCTTGGCCGACTTGTTGTGGTCTGATCCAGATGCGCTGGTGAAGAACTTTTCACTAACGAACTGGCCAAAGAACGACCGCGGGGTCTCGTACTGTTTCGGTAAAAAGCATGTCGACTATTTCTGCTCCAAGTTCAAGTTGGAGTTGGTTGTGAGAGGCCACATGGTTGTGGAAGACGGCTACGAATTCTTCAACAAGCGAAAGTTGGTTACTGTTTTCAGTGCCCCCAACTATTGCGGCGAGTTCAACAACTTTGGAGCCATCATGAGCGTCGATAAGAGCCTATTTTGCTCTTTTGAGTTGATCAAGCCAACTTGAACTCGGCTGATCTTTGCATTACCTCTCGTGCATTCTCGATCCTCTGCATATATTCTTTACATAGAATGAAGTAATTCGAGGTAAATTTATCGCCTTTCTTTTATCTTTTTTGCTATTTATGTTCTTGCCTCGAAATCGCCAAAACAAAACAAAAAGAGCAAACGGGGACGGGGACGAGGACGGGGTCAGTCTGTTTTCCCTGGAACACTTGCAAGATTAGCGCCTAGTCTCTTTTGTATCGTTTTAGAAGTAAGCGACGTGATCTTCACTAGCTTGGCAAATCGAAGGACGTAGTATAGCACCATGCAGATCAAGGTGTTGAAAGCAATGTACGCGACGAAAAAGCTGATGTTCCGCCATCTAAAGGAAAACTTTGCACCTAGTGTTGCCAAGAACTCGTCGGCATTGTTGAATTGGCAATATCCACAATTGGAAGAGGCGCCAGGATCCGATAAATACCCTCCAGCACGATTTAGAAACCCACCAGCAAACTGCTGGCACGTTTGACCCGGAGGCGGATCAAAATAGGCCAATTCCTGTTGCGTGCAATTTATCTCTCGCCCATGCAAAAATGACGTTATCAAATTCTGGATAAAGTATGTGTATGGGGAAACTCTATTCATGAAAATCCAGAACCCGGGCATCAACTCGGTTGGTTGGACAATGCCCGAGAATACCACAATAAACGTGTACAAGAAGGAAACAAGCACCGCGGCACTTTCCAAATCAGGCGCAATGTACAAGACCATCAAACCAAACGACACGGCAAAGCCTTGCAAAAAGATACCCTGCGTAAAGTAAAACATACCCGAGTGCAGTGGTTGTCTATCTACTTGAGTCGGAAAGTAGACGGTAACAAACATGAAGGCCCCGCCAATGAGCAAGTAGGGCATCTCGTTCAATATCTGGGAGATGATCATCAAGGACCAGTGGTACGTGTTGGACAACTTCTCTCGCACTTCAAACAAGTCTCTACCGGCAATTGCCTTTTCTTGGATTTGATTAATGACGGGTGCAGACACCACCACCGTCAAAAATGCGCAGAACATACCATTCTGGGCACCTGTTCTGGTATACTTCAAACCGAAAAACGTAAATCCTATGAATAAGCCTGATATGGTCATCAAGAACAATTTGGCCGCCACATAATCTGGGTCCCGGTAAAACTGCAACGCGCCTCTATTGCATACCCACCTGAACTGGTGCCAATACGGAGTAGCATATTTATTTTTCAACTCCTCCTCTTCTTCCTTGCTTAGATCGGATTGCGCCTTGCTCAACCTGTCAATCAACTCATCTCTCTTTTCATCGGTTGCTCTTTTTTCTGGAGAGTCTGACCACGTTTGGAACCAATCAATATCGGTTGAAGCAGTCGCACCAGCACCAATCGCCTCGAGGATGTATTCGGCTGGGTTCTCGGTATCAGCACAACGTCTTGCTCCGTTTCGCTCAAAGTAGTCCAAAATGACCTTTGAGCGCTCACCAATGTCTCCAAAGTACACAGTCTGTCCTCCTTTTCTCAAGAGCAAGAGCCGGTCAAACTCTTCAAACAACGTGGCCGAAGGCTGGTGGATGGTGCACAATATCGATTGGCCGGCACTGGCCAAATCGCGAAGTAGCTTGATGATAGCCCATGAAGATTGCGAGTCCAACCCAGAGGTTGGCTCATCAAGAAACAACAATAACGAAGGCTTGGCCACTAGCTCAACCCCAATGGACAATTTCTTCCTTTGCTCGACATTCAAACCGTTGCCTGGTCTTCCGACAATTGCATCGGCATAGTTGGTCATGTCCAATACCTCAATTATTTTCTCAACATACTCCAACTTCTCCGCGTCGCTCACCGTGTTTGACCGTCTCAACCTTGCTGCAAACTGCAATGATTCGCGTACAGTGATTTGGGCAACGTGAATGTCTTGTTGAAGAACATACCCAGTCCTCCTACTAAAAGACAAGTCCAACGGCTTGCCGTTGACCAAAATGTCTCCCGATACAATACCAAAATCGATCCTTTGCGCCAACGAATTGAGCAAGACAGTCTTACCGGCACCGGACTCTCCCATCAAAGCAGTCAAAGTACCTGGCTCACAGTAGCCGCTGACACTGTCCACAAGCTTCCTTTGCTCACCGTCGTACGGGATATCGTAGTTGACGTTCTTCCAGACAAAAGTGTCCTTAACTCTTAGGTCTCCTCCTTCCAGATTAAAGCTCCTCTCGTGTTCAACCAAGTCTTCAATCGAGGGTCCTTCGTCGGGACCTGCTTCGGAACCTGCCTCGCGTCTGTCCTGGTCCACAATTGTGTATGGCACTTTTCCCCTCAAGTACAAAAGTTTGTCACCGCCGCCTGTGATCGGCTTGATGTATTCGGTTCCCAATGATGTTATTGCCAAAAAGAACGCCAAAAATCCAATCAAGATTCCAAAGTTTCTCCAAACATGTGCAAAGCTATATGTGTAAGCCACTCTCAAGTAATCGTCGCCCAAAACCCAGTCTCTTCCAGGAACAGACCCCGGAAAGAAGCAGACTTGATTGCCCGGCTCTAGACCCTCATAGCTCGGTCCCGACGGTACTAGGTATCTCCCTGTGCAGGTCATGTGGCGTCCGTGAAACTCAGATGTAATGATAGCTTCGAACGCGTACAACACGGGGTTGATGTAGGAGATCCACTTGAACCAAGGGTGCATGGAGGGCCGCTGGATCATGTACGAAGAATACATCAAAGATGCCAACACAAGCACTCCGCCCAAAGCGTTAGCGCCCGCCACCGACTTGTTGATGGCTGCCACTGCCTGGAACATTGAACCCATCGTCAAATGTAGCAAAACGACAAAAAGAAAGCAGATGAAGAACTTGCCCGCTTCCCTGGCCAAGTTTGACAAAAAGTACAAGATGACGACAAAGCAAACATTGACGAAAATGCTGATGGGTATCGATGTGACAAAGTTGGAAAGCGAATCGGCTGATGGATGGTACATGGAGTAGTTTTTCTGCTTCATCAAGATTGGTCGGCTGGCGAAGGAGGCCGAGATCTCGGCTAATCCCATCAACGACATGAACAAGACGGCAAAGAACACGACACCTCCTCGTGAAAAGGCTCCCGTGATATCCTCGGGCGTGTTGTAGTATAAAGAGCCAGCAATAAACGCTTGGCATACACCGGCTCCCACAAGAGTCGCCGTGTACGCAAAGTCTCCCAAGATCCGCTGGACGCTTCTCCGACTACACAATTTCAATTGTTGTAGAAAAGATATCTTGAATCTCGAGGATTTGCGGGCTCCCTTCATCTTCTCCTGCTGTACCGAGTGGTAATAAGCCTTCCTGACTTCATCGACGTCGGTAGAAGCATTGAAATCCAGAATCTCACAAACTAATGACTTGTACTCTTGCGAGCGCAACCAACGACTTTCAAACTCATCGGCGGTTTGAGGAACTTTCTTCTCCCAGCCCGACTTTGCTCTCCTGCCCAACGGGTCTGTCAATGCCGTAAGAAACTCCGCAGTGGTCTGTCTTGGCGGACACTCCCACCCCATGTCCTCAAAGTACTTCTTGGCCTTGTTTGCGGGGCCAAAGTATATCTGTCTTCCGTGGTACAACACCGTGACCTTGTCAAAACATTCGTAGATGTTTTCTCCTGCCTGGTAGATCGACACAAACGACGTGGTCTTGAGAATCTTGGTTGAGGTTCGGATAGCCTGCGCAAACTCCAACGCAGTCGAGGCATCGAGGCCCCTGGTGGCATTGTCCCAGCAGTATATTGTCCCGTTGCACGCCAAAGCCTCGGCGATGGAAACCCTCTTTCTCTCGCCTCCAGATACACCTCTTACAAAGTCGTTCCCGACTTTGGTGTGGTAGGTGTGTCTCAACCCAAACACCGTGGCCAAGATTTCCTTCTTGGCCTTGACAAACTGCTCCCGGCTCACTCCATCGACCCTCACGTCCGGCGTCTTGCATCCAATGGCAAATGACAACGTCTGGTCCACCGTGAGGTGCGGAAAGTGCACGTCCAACTCCGGGTTGTAGATCAAGTCGTTCCGAAAGTGCTTGAGCATCTCCTTTTGGCTCAATCCGTCGTACCTGACGTCCCCTTCCACGCCTCGGTAGAGGTCAAAGTCGGTCCCGCTCACGCTTTTCAAAAAAGTGGTGCACCCGGCCCCTGGTCTGCCCAACACCAACACCACTTCGCCAGGCCGTGCCATTCCGTTGAGGTTATGCAAAATCTTTTTGGGTGGGGTCCTCAATCTGGATATGATCTGTTGCAACCCTCCAATGGGTCCTTTCAACAAATCAAGCACCGTGGGCACCACCGCAAACGTCTCGTCGGTACCGTAAACAGAAAGATCTTGAAACGTGATTCCGCTGCTCCTCAATGCAATCCCTTGCTTCTTTGAGAAGTAGACAAAGTTTGACAAGATTCTGATCAAGTTGAACTCCTCCAACTTCAACTGGAGTCCGCCCTCTTTGTTCGATATCTGCCGCGACAATTCTCTTGACATCGAGTCCAATTGATCGCCTCCGTCTTTATGACTTAGCGAGCTAATAGTTCTCACCAAGCATAGCCTTCTGCTCTCGTAATCATTGTCGTCGTAGTTATCAAACCCGCTAAACTCTACGGCTGGATCATTGGTTGCGTTCTCGTGTCTGTCGCTCCCGGTATACTGCTCAATTTCCAACGGGGAAGGGTCAGTTAAGGGTCTTTCAGTCATATTTTTGGCGGACCCGGTCAAACTTGATTAAACACAATTTTTATCCTAAGACCCCCCTAGTTCCCACTTTCTTTACCTCGCTGCCTGTTGCTGCAAGGTTTCGGCTGATTATCTAATGGCTGCCGGAAAAGTGAGCGCTGAACAAACTCAAAAAAAAAAACGGGATTTGTACTAGTTGTGCTCTGTACCAACGAGTGTCTGGACCAACTATCTGTAAGCGTCAACTGTTGAGCAAGATTTTCAGCAGCTTGTATTTCCATCGGCCTCGGCAGATCCAACCCTCGAGTAGATTTGCAAACCTTTTATTTACTTTATTTATATTATTTTTTTATGTTTTGACCGTTGCAGAAGTAAAATATAATGGGTAAAGCATAAAGCTTAAATGGACTGGCTTCAGTCCACGAGGAGCTCATGTCGTCAGATCGCTTGTTCTGGTGGTGCGATGGTAAGGGTAAGGGTAAAGGGGGAAAAGCGTTGCGTACTTTATGGTGAAGTTGGAAGGAAATCTTCAAGGCACGCGGAGAAATTCAAATCACAAAAACGGAAATGTACGGCTTTAGCTCGGAGCCGAGATGGCCAGCGACACGGTGCAAGCTTGTAATTAAGGTCTACATCCCACCCACCCCCCTCGAGACGGATTCAACGTATTAGAGTTAAAGCCTTTTTCTTTCACTCTTTTTCCGCCCGCGTGCTCTTTTTCCCCTTTTGCCGTAAATATCAAAACTCGGGAGGTCACCGGGTTCCTATCCGTTGTTTCTTTCCCCAGTCACGGCCGAGTTCTCCACAGCATTCTCAAACATTGTGTTTTGGGCCGCCGACAGAGTCTAGTGAGGTTTGGGTTGGGGGGTTTTTGTAAAAGTGTATCTAACAACAAAAGGTATCCAAATTTAAACTCTATAAACTCTATAAATCCGCGATAATAAACAATGTTCTGTAATTTCCGTGCTTCTGCTCATCACTTCTTCGCCTTTTTGAAGCTAATCTTTGATATTGAACCCTTAATTTTATTCGTGAGCTTGCTGAACCTGAACAAGTAGTAAAGCACCAAGCAAAAGATGATGTTGAAGAAGATGTAAGCGAAAAAGAACCCCACGTTTCTCCATCTCAACGAAAACTTGGCCCCAAGGGTTGCCAAGTATTCGTCGGCGTTATTGTATTGACAGTAGCCACAGTCTGAAGTAGCACTAGGGTTGGACAAATAGCCAGTGGTACGTTGCAAAAAATCACTAGCGTATTGCTGACAAGTTTGCCCTGAAGGCGGATTGAAGAACGACAATTCCTTGTTGTTGCAGGTGACCAGCCGGCCATACAAAAACGACGACACCAAGTTCTGAATAAAGTATGTGTACGGTGAGACTTTGTACATAAAAGTCCAGAACCCGGGCATCAAGGATGTTGGTTGGACAACACCGCAAAAGGCAACAATGAAAGTGTACAAGAAGGAAACAAGCACCGCGGCACTTTCCAAATCAGGCGCAATGTACAAGACCATCAAACCAAACGACACGGCAAAGCCTTGCAAAAAGATACCCTGCGTAAAGTAAAACATACCTGAGTGCAGCGCGGTGATGTCGACTTTTGTGGGGAAGTAAAGCGACGCAAACATGAATCCTCCACCAATGAGCAAGTAGGGCATCTCGTTCAATATCTGGGAGATGATCATCAAGGACCAGTGGTACGTGTTGGACAACTTCTCTCGCACTTCAAACAAGTCTCTACCGGCAATTGCCTTTTCTTGGATTTGATTAATGACGGGTGCAGACACCACCACCGTCAAAAATGCGCAGAACATACCGTTCTGCATTCCGGTTCTGGTGTGCTTCAACCCGTAGAAAGTGAACCCGATAAACAAACCCGAGATGGTCATCAAGAACAACTTGGCCATGACGTAATCTGGGTCCCGGAAAAACTCCAACGCGCCTCTATTGCATACCCATCTGAACTGGTGCCAATATGGAGTAGCGTACTTTTGACTCAATTCCGCCTCCTCCTGCTGACTTAATTGCGTTGGCTTATTTCTCAACTCCTCGATCAACTCATCTCTCCTTTTGTCGGTGGCTGCTTTTTCTGGAGAGTTTGACCAAATGTCAAACCAGTTGCTGTTTGTAGAAGCAGTCGCACCAGCACCAATCGCCTCGAGGATGTATTCGGCTGGGTTCTCGGTATCAGCACAACGTCTTGCTCCGTTTCGCTCAAAGTAGTCCAAAATGACCTTTGAGCGCTCACCAATGTCTCCAAAGTACACAGTCTGTCCTCCTTTTCTCAAGAGCAAGAGCCGGTCAAACTCTTCAAACAACGTGGCCGAAGGCTGGTGGATGGTGCACAATATCGATTGGCCGGCACTGGCCAAATCGCGAAGTAGCTTGATGATAGCCCATGAAGATTGCGAGTCCAACCCAGAGGTTGGCTCATCAAGAAACAACAATAACGAAGGCTTGGCCACTAGCTCAACCCCGATGGACAATTTCTTCCTTTGCTCGACATTCAAACCGTTGCCTGATCGTCCAACAATTGCATCGGCATAGTTGGTCATGTCCAATACCTCAATTATTTTCTCAACATACTCCAACTTCTCCGCGTCGCTCACCGTGTTTGACCGTCTCAACCTTGCTGCAAACTGCAATGATTCGCGTACAGTGATTTGGGCAACGTGAAGATCTTGCTGCTGGACATACCCAGTTCTTCTGCTGAATGATGAGTCCAACGGCTTACCATTCACCAACATGTCACCTGTGATTGTGCCAAAGTCGATTCTTTGCGCCAAGGTGTTCAACAAGGTCGTCTTACCGGCACCCGACTCTCCCATCAAAGCAGTCAAAGTCCCCGGTATGCAGTATCCGCTAACGCTATCCAAAAGTGTCCTCTGTTTGCCATCGTAAGGAATGACGTAGTTGACATCTTTCCAAATGAATATATCCTTGACCTCCAAGTCGGCGCCGTCGGGGTTCATCTTGTCAACCCGGTCATCCAAATCCTCCATGGCGGGCCCTTCCTCGAGGTCGCCCTTTCCCTTTTCGGCAGCCAGCACAATTGTATGGGGCACTTTTCCTCTCAAATACAAAAGTTTGTCACCGCCTCCTGTAATCGGCTTGATGTATTCGGTTCCCAATGATGTTATTGCCAAAAAGAACGCCAAAAATCCAATCAATATACCAAAGTTTCTCCAGACATGAGCAAAGCTGTAGGTGTATGCCACCTTCATGTAATCGTCTCCCAAGATCCAAGTTCTGCCCGGAACGGATCCGAAAAAGGTACAAACTTGCTCACCTGATGCTAAGTTCTCGTACCCGGGTCCCGATGGGGTAAGGTACTGTCCCACACATTCCATGTGACGTCCGTGAAACTCCGACGTGACAATCGCTTCAAACGCGTACAACACCGGGTTGATGTAGGAGATCCACTTGAACCAAGGGTGCATGGAGGGCCGCTGGATCATGTACGAAGAATACATCAAAGATGCCAACATAAGCACTCCGCCCAAAGCGTTAGCGCCCGCCACCGACTTGTTGATGGCTGCCACTGCCTGGAACATTGAACCCATCGTCAAATGTAGCAAAACGACAAAAAGAAAGCAGATGAAGAACTTGCCCGCTTCCCTGGCCAAGTTTGACAAAAAGTATAAAATAACAACGAAGCAAACATTGACAAGGACACTGATGGGTATCGATGTGACAAAGTTGGAAAGCGAATCGGCTGATGGATGGTACATGTAGTAGTTTTTCTGCTTCATCAAGATTGGTCGGCTGGCGAAGGAGGCCGAGATCTCGGCTAATCCCATCAAAGACATGAACAAAACGGCAAAGAACACGACACCTCCTCGTGAAAAGGCCCCTGAGACATCATCTGGAGTATTGTAGTATAAAGAGCCAGCAACGAATGCTTGACAGATACCAGCGCCCATGAGTGTTATCGTGTAAGCTTTATCTCCCATGATTCGTTGGACACTTCTTATTCCACATAGCTTCAACTGCTGTAAGAATGAGATGGTAAATGCGGATCCTTTTCTAGCGCCCTTCATTTTCTCTTGCTGCACCGAGTGGTAGTATTCCTTTCTGACTTCATCGACGTCAAAGGAATTGTTAAAGTCCAGGATATCTTGAAGAAGCAGTTTAAACTCTTGCGAGTGCAACCAACGACTTTCAAACTCGTCGGCGGTTTGAGGAACTTTCTTCTCCCAGCCCGACTTTGCTCTCCTGCCCAACGGGTCTGTCAATGCCGTAAGAAACTCCGCAGTGGTCTGTCTTGGCGGACACTCCCACCCCATGTCCTCAAAGTACTTCTTGGCCTTGTTTGCGGGGCCAAAGTATATCTGTCTTCCGTGGTACAACACCGTGACCTTGTCAAAACATTCGTAGATGTTTTCTCCTGCCTGGTAGATCGACACAAACGACGTGGTCTTGAGAATCTTGGTTGAGGTTCGGATAGCCTGCGCAAACTCCAACGCAGTCGAGGCATCGAGGCCCCTGGTGGCATTGTCCCAGCAGTATATTGTCCCGTTGCACGCCAAAGCCTCGGCGATGGAAACCCTCTTTCTCTCGCCTCCAGATACACCTCTTACAAAGTCGTTCCCGACTTTGGTGTGGTAGGTGTGTCTCAACCCAAACACCGTGGCCAAGATTTCCTTCTTGGCCTTGACAAACTGCTCCCGGCTCACTCCATCGACCCTCACGTCCGGCGTCTTGCATCCAATGGCAAATGACAACGTCTGGTCCACCGTGAGGTGCGGAAAGTGCACGTCCAACTCCGGGTTGTAGATCAAGTCGTTCCGAAAGTGCTTGAGCATCTCCTTTTGGCTCAATCCGTCGTACCTGACGTCCCCTTCCACGCCTCGGTAGAGGTCAAAGTCGGTCCCGCTCACGCTTTTCAAAAAAGTGGTGCACCCGGCCCCTGGTCTGCCCAACACCAACACCACTTCGCCAGGCCGTGCCATTCCGTTGAGGTTATGCAAAATCTTTTTGGGTGGGGTCCTCAATCTGGATATGATCTGTTGCAACCCTCCAATGGGTCCTTTCAACAAATCAAGCACCGTGGGCACCACCGCAAACGTCTCGTCGGTACCGTAAACAGAAAGATCTTGAAACGTGATTCCGCTGCTTCTCAATGCAATCCCTTGCTTCTTTGCAAAGTAGACAAAGTTTGACAAGATTCTGATCAAGTTGAACTCCTCCAACTTCAACTGGAGTCCGCCCTCTTTGTTCGAGATGTGCCTGGAAATCTCCCTTGACATGTTGTCCAACTTGTCCTTGCCTTCTGATTGGGCCAATGAACTGATTGTCTTGACCAAGTGCAATCTTCTACTTTCAGGGTCATTTTCATCGTAGTCACCTTCAAAGCCGGTGTCGCCCTTGATATCTCCGTAGCTAGTGATATTGCCCTGTACTCCATCATAGTTTACGATTGAGGACGCAGACGAGTTCGAGGTGGTGATTTCTTCCATCTCGTAAGCTTGTTCAAAAAGGAATTGAACGAATCTTTTCCTTGCTTGTTTGTTTGTATCTGGGTCAATTAAGCCTGCTGCTTGTCGCTTCAAAGATGGTTTGTATATCTACGTGTGTGTTGTCAAAAGGACCCCGTTCGTTATGGATCAGAGGTGGTTCCTGTCGTTCCTATTAAAAGAAATTGAACCCATCTCCCCATAGAGGGGGATCTTGGACTGCTTAAATACTTAAGTACTATCCATGTTGTAATAGACGCTCGAGGTGGAAAAGCCTTTGCGCTTATGGGGGGGTCCTTGAAAGAACGGAGATTGGAAATGTCGTGAAGTGCACTAGTATTTTGCAGCAGTGCTAGCACTAAGAGGAAAAAACCTTTGAGTGCTCTGCAATATTATTTCAGCGGAAACTGTTATGTATTTCCATGCACTTAGTAATGAGATTAGAAAAAAAAAAAAACAACAAAAACCTCTCTCATGCAAACAGGTACAAGTTGAGCAACTGAAGCTAGAAAGGTAACGGATTGCTTCTTCAGTTCCAACGGTTGGAATCCAAATGCGGACTTTTAAACGAAATTTTGTCGATTTTCGAAAGGTTTGCAACTTTGCACAAAGCCACTATTACTAATGGTTCCCTGTCAGATTGGGTAAAAAAAAAAAAAGGCATATTGCAAGATGGAAAGTGACAATCCAGCTTGTCGTTACTTTATTCACTGCGAGATCCAGGGAGTATCATCCTCATTGGGGGCCACTACAAGTTTTGATGTCGGGCTTGCTACTTAAGCAACTGGCGAAATCACTGGGGGAGAAGTCGGCGCGATTTGGGTAGATCTCAAAAGAACTAAAAAAAGACTATTTTTAATTTTATTTTCAGCCGCCGAAGTTGCTGCCCACGTCAATCGACAAAAACCATTGCTACTAAAAGTGAAGTGTGTCTCATTCGCGACTTTATTGTGCTTGGTATTTAGTTTCAACATAGTTGGCATTTCGCAACATAACGGTAACTCTGTGTATGTATGTGTGTATGTGGCTGCCTGCAGCATCGATCCGACCTTCCCCCGTCCGCCGAAAAATGAACCTCTTCTTCACAAATGAAGAGTTTTTTTTCTGCTGGCGACATTGCTTATGTCGCATCTCCCAACAGTTTATACCAATTCAAGTGAAGTTGAACACCGTGTGACATTTTTTCCTTAATTCTTTACCATCCATGTTAGATTGCAAAAAACAAAAAAAAAAGGGAAGGGAATGTCCATGTCGCGTATCGCCGGCTGCTTGTCGCTTGTTGTGTGTTGCATGTCGCTCCGACATCGCCGTCTCTCTCAGCGATGAGGTGAAAAATGGCGTATTAAGTCCGAAGTGCGGAGCTAGTGCTCCTGAAACCGCGGCGACATTTGCATATTAGAAGGCTATAGCATAGGAGACAATGCAGCAAAGAGACAAAAAGCTTAAAACCCTTGGCATCATGGCCCCTTCAATTGCCGATGGACACCGGCTAGCTAGCATCCTCTCTCCCATGTGGGTTTTCGGGTGAAATTTCCCTATAAAATACGGATATCCAAGAGCAACAACTGAAACCCCAAATTTGGTACAAGTCAAGGCCCGAGTCTGCTACTACTCTTTTGTATTTTAGGGAGCATCTCCTCTCCTGAATGGGAAGCTGCTGGATACGGTGTGATTAGCTGCAACGTCTTCTTCCTTCTTTTCCATGGCATGTGTATTTTCCTTCTTTGAAAGTAATATGTGCTTGGAATTGAAAGTGCCATGTTGAAGTGCATCATCAAAGATCATCATAGACGTGACCTTGTTCTTCGCAGGTACCACTAATCACAAAACATGAAGCTCCTTGCTCGCTGTCAGCTCGAATCTGTTCCCGCTTCAACGCCTTAATTTTTGCAACACGCGAGAAATATTGATGCAAAAGTTTTTTTTTTGCACCCAAAAACTTGCCAAATTTTTGCAAAACTATAGTGGGCCCTACGGTAAAAAAAAATACAGTTTCCGCAACTTCGTAATTTGACAGCAAAGTGTGGTTCAGTTTATTAGGTTTCGAATCTGCATTCTAACACCACTCCACAAAGCCGCCTATGATGGTTGAAGTTTCCCAGTGGGGTCTATGGGACCAAGTGCCCTGGGAGAAAAAAAAGAAGCAAACGAAAGAAGATGCAACTGCGAAAGATGCCAAGGTTTGAGTACACTTTGGAAATGGTGGTGATGGTGATGGTGATGCACTGGTGGCTACCGCACCAGCGCCAGCTTATACTTCATACAGTTTCTATACCATGTATATATATACCCTTCCCCTCCCTTTCCCCCTTATCAATCACTGCTGTATCTTCTTTTCAAATGAGGAGACGATACTCCATTTAGGCTATTACCGTTCTTGTCGTAAATGCGGAAATCAGGACCAGTGTTTTTAGGATGGTAACCATACACCTTGACGTTTTCCTCGTCGTTCTCTGCGTCCCTCTCCTCGTAGTCATCCTCGCTGCAGTAGATTTCCTCGTCTTCGTCGTCGTCATCATAGTCGTCATCGTCCTCGCCATCGTCATCGGATTGGTCATCATCATCATCTGGCTGAGCCAGATCTTCCCCGCCATCTTCTTCATTGACTTCTTCCGATTCGCCAGAAGAATCTCGTTTGCTGTTGATGTCTGCTTCGTCTTCTTCTTTCAAAAAATGCAACTTTTTGCATGCGCCATTGGCGATTTCACTTTCATCGTGCACAGTGTTTTTACCCATCAACTCAATCAACTGACAATAGTACAATTTCAAAACGTCCTTGGCATAGTTGATCTTGTTTTTCAAAACACCAGAGGATGGATCAATTTCTTGCTTTCCCGGAACACATCTCCAATCTACCCGCGATAGAAAATCCAATTCCAAGCAGTTTAATTCGCTCAAGGCTACACCTCCAACTTTAGCGTAGTGGTCGTTGGTGTAAAAAAAGTCCTCCAACGATTTTTGGGCAATCATGGTTGCAACTAGTAGAAATCTATGAACTGTCCATGAGTTTAGCGTGAAAAAGGGCTGATACTGGTGCGATAGCAAATCGATGTAGTAGATGGTTGTTAATAGAATGGTGGGGTTGAAATTGTTGAATTTCGTCAAACGAGTCAAATAGGTGAATGTCGAAATCGCGGGAGGTGTTCGAGAATGATACCTCGTCAAGAGGTTGTTGGTAGGCTGTTGCGCAGTTGACACCGAAGCAGCCGGCGGGTTTGATATCGAGGTGGGGACAGATTTGTCATTTAGCGTGATCAACGATTTGAGCATTCTCGATATCAAAATGATTAGAAAATCAATGGGGCAGTCCATAAACTCGCTAGTTAGTCGTCTGGTGATTATAGGTTCAGTAATGGACGTGTCTTCTCTCGTGTATTTCAGCTTCTTGGGCTCGCCCGGCGGTGCCTTGGTTTCCACATCACCTTGACGCCTGTTCAAGGTTTCTGTGCGAGGACTGATACCGGGACTAATTTCCTTGACATATTGTTGATAAATGATATCCTTTTTGTTTTGTTTTTGAAAGTAAAGATGGTATTTTTTCTGGGTGTTTTGGTTCAAGTACTGTTGATAAATATCCAACGGACCTAGTTTTCTTTGCTTATCGATCGACTTGAAATATAGCAGGTGGTCGTTTAAAGTAGTCCTCATGTCGGGAGACTTTAAATAATGTGACAAAAACTCATCGTCGTTGTTGTTGTTTTTGATTGTTAAATGAGACGATGTTGTGAGACCACCTGGGTGATGGTGGTGACGGCGAGGGCTCTGGTCATGGTTCTGACTCAAGTTCAGGTTCAAGTTCAGGTTCAGGTTCGAGCTCAGGTTCTGGTGATGGTTCTGGCTATTGTTACTGGAGATGGATAAAGGGTGGCTGCTTCGTCGAGGAATACTGGATTTTCGTGATAAGCCTGTTGGAGGTGATCTAGAGCAAGATTCAGATAGCGCCATTGAAGAAGGTGATAAAGATCTAATGTAGTTTCCGGGACTAGGTGTGGTTTTTGTTGAAGTTGTATAAATCATCTTCGAGTGGTCAGTTGTGGGCTCATAGGTATATTAGAGTGTCATTTGAGATGGACTTTGAAAAGACTGATAGTTGTGACAAAAGGTGATGAAATGCGAAGCAAAATACTTGAAAAAAAGTGATGGATAGCCTTGTATTTGTCTTTACTTTTTTCTGTCTGTTGTTGCTGCTGCTGTTGCTGCTGTGCTGATGATACTGGGGATGTTGAATGATGATGTCGATGGTGGATCGTAATGAGTATAATAAAATTTCCAACCCTCGTGCGTCCCTCTCTCTTCTCTTTCTCCCTGCAATGTAGTGAGTGCGTGTTGGGTGTGCGTGGGCCCTATCTGCCGTTAATTTCTTTTTGTATTGGTGTCACGTGTTGTGTGTCGCAAAACTAACGACAATCTGCAAAAAAAATTCAAGACACTGCCGCCGGATCCGGCGAAGTCGGCATTTTTGCAACAACCGAGTCTTGAGTATACATTTTTTCAAAGCGAAGCTATTTCTTATGAAACCACTTATGACACCCAAAATCCAAGCTCTTTGAAAAGTGAAAAAATGCTAATTACAATTACAGGGCCCACAAGTGGCCCATTTTTATTTCCCTAGTTTTTTGGAGAGATTATCCGGTAAAATTGTGGTCGCGACACGTGACCTGAAGTTTGCAACCAAAAGAGGGAAAGCACGAGCTGGCGCAATACTGTCAAAGACGCAAATCCAACTCGCTCACTGACCCCTTGCGCAACCCCTTCCCTCATTCAACCAAGTGTTTAGCGCTGGTAGAGTATACTGAGCTGAACTGAACTGAACTGAACCAGATCACGTGACAATTGCTATGTCAAAAGTTGTATTAGGACACGGGGTAGTGCATAATGTACAAAAAGATAAACAAAATCAAAATAGACCAAATGTGGACGTGTAGAGAGAGAGAGAGAGAGAGAAAGAGCGACTATCAAAAGAGAAACCCTCTTTTTGGTGACACTTCAAGGTAAACACTCTCCATCAGCAACCTCCAATCCATTTCAGAACCCAGTTGAAGCTGAAACAAGATGGATCACCTCCAGCCAGGTACGTTATAGACACACACACAGATACGTGTGTATACTTGTTGGATTTGGATTTGGATTTTGGGATCCACATTACTAACACAACGTTTAATATATAGGATTTAACCCCGCCTCTGTTTCAACGGCCCAGTTGCGAAAAATCCTCAATTTGCATACAATCTCATACCCTAGCTCTGCAAAGAAGTCAGAGCTAGTCCAGATTTTTGAGAATGAGGTCAAGCCCAATGCTGGCAAATGGTTGCAGGAATACGAATCGAAAGTCGAGAATTTGCATGACCAGGGATTTGTCAATGCCGGTGGCGCCAGGCAGCAGAGACCGTCTCCGAAAACCCAGAGCAAAATCGAAGGGCCAGTGGTTGCTAGTGGCAAAACCGCGATTAGGAATGCCAGCTCTCCAAAAGCTAAATCAAAATCTGATGTCAAAACCGAGGCTGAAGACAGCAACTTTAGAATCACTGCTACTGCACCACCAACACCTGCAGCAGCAGACCAAGAGGGACGCGTTTTAGTGAATTCGGCTGAGGAAGAAAAGTTTAAAGAAAAAGAAGGAAACGAAGTGAAAGGTTCCGGCAAGGAACTGAGCAAACTGGTGGCAAAGTCACCCACTGTAAGAAAAACAATAGCATCAGCTGACAACAAAACAAAATCACCATTGGCTTCTAAACCACTTTCAGAAGTAGAGGATTCGCAGGATGAGCACAGAGACTCAAGCACATTCAGCAGCGACAACGTTTTCCAGTCGAAATCAGACTCGGCTCGCAAACGGAAGCGTAAACGTGAAGCTGACGAGAAGCCCACCAGTAGCGCACCGGGCTCGGCCAAAAAGATCAAATCGCCGTCGTCCGGTGGTAAAGGCGATTTTGAACATTCGCTTGACAAGTCCATATATGACGACAGCGACTCTGAGATTTTCCAGTACTCCATCCTCAGTAAGAATGAAGTTGACAAGCTCAGAAGCTCACCTGCAAAATCCGCCACTCCCAAGTCCCCAAGACAGAGAACTCAAGCACAAAGCCCGATCAGCTCGAAACCTGGCTATCAGGTGGAAACGGGGCCCGATCAGTCCCTGCAGGGTGCCCTGAAAGGAGCCCTGAAAGATGCACCAAATTCGAATTTAGAAAAATCACAAGAAGGTGCGTCTTTACCCACGGACGAACTAGCCAGGCTGTTGGGCGTCACTATTCAAGGTTTCCAACAAAGGCCCGGCTCGGCGCTGAATTTGACCACGCAACAGCTTTCTGATAAATCAGAGCTGTCCAGCCAGTGGCACCCAAACCCCAGTGAACTTGAAGAGCCCGATTTCCCGAAGCAGGAGGAGCCTCAACCAGTTGAAACCCCCAGCCGTGAAGCAACTGGCCGCGACAACAAGCCCACAATAAGCTTGGGGTCTGTCAGAAAGTCCGAGGCAAAATCCACCCCATCTACCTCTGAAGCCAAGACTCCAGATGCAAGAACTCTTTCATCGAAAAAGCAAAGAGTCAAGAAGCCCGAGTCGAGAAAAACCAGTGCAACTGCAACACCAAAATCAACCAGGACCTCCGGAGGTGCAGGAGCCACTCCTGCTTCCGCCAATGCCAGCTCGGCAACAAGAGCGAAAAGTGCTGCAGCTACCCCTGCATCCACAAAGAACAACACCCCCGCGCAAGCTTCCAAAACGACTCCAAAGATAGGATCAAGTGAAAGGTTGGCCAGAAGCAAAAATGCGACTCCGTTATCGTACAAGACTACCACCACCACTCCCAAACGCATTCGGACTCCCGTTGGCAGGTCTGCATTGACACCAAAACCCCGATTGCTCTCGATTAGTGCGTCCAAGATTGAACTGGACGATGAAGAAGAAGAAGAAGAAGAAGATGGTGACACGGAGGTTGCTGCCGCTTTGGGAGAAAAGAAAAAAGAGACCAAGTCGCTCGTCAACAGAAATTCATTGTCGAGTATGCTCGCCACCTTATTGACATGGACTGTGGTAATCACAGCTGCGTTATTCGGTTATTGGTTCCACGAGCAGAAGTATTTGGTGGGGTTCTGTGGCGAGGGAATCGACCAGGGGAGGACGCTTGGCAGCTATCACAACGTGGTTTTAGATACCTTGGGGGATGTGCTTGTCAAGTACTGCCAACCCTCGTGCGTGCCATGTCCTCCGCACGCTAGATGCTTCCCCAATTTGGAAATTGGGTGCTACGAAGACTTTGTTGAGTATCAGCCTTGGTACGACGTTTTGTTTCCGGGCCACAAGAAGTGCATCCCAGATACAAAGAAAGCCGAAAAGTTGGAGATCATGATTGATGTCGCGCTCGATTTGTTGAGGAGCAAGAATGCCCAAGTCCAATGCGGCAAGGGGCAGGATGATTGCGAGAGTGGGATCTTGTTGGCGGATTTGCACGATTTGCTTTTGTCAATGAAAGCCTCGTATATCACAAACGAGGAATTTGAAGAGCTCTGGTCGAGATCGGTTGTCGAGTTGGAGAAAGAACCCGAGATTAAAGTAAGGCAAGTACGAAACATCTAGAGAGAATCCCAATTATTTCAAAAAACTTACTTACTAACATATTTTTTTTGTAGTCCAAATTTGACTGTGTTTTGCAAGCTGGACAAGACGCATTTGGTGTTGACGACGCTGAAGGAGAGGTACAAGAAGAGGACAAGGTTCTTCGATCAACGTCCTTATCAAACATTAGCTTGAAGTGCCAGTTGCAGAACAGCATCATGGGAAACTTGACCAGGTACAAGTACAAGATTTCCCTCGTGGTTTTGCTCATTGTGTTTTTCAAGTTCTTGCAGTACAAGTACCGGAAATACCAATTGCTGCTTGTTAAAGTGGACATTATATACCAAGAAGTCATCAGCAAATTGACGACGCAGTTGAGACTCTCAAGAACCAGTAGCAACATCAAGCCATTCATTGGGTCGAACCAGTTGAGAGACCTCATTTTGGGCAACGAGCATAATTTGGGCGAGAGGTTGCGATTGTGGAACCAGGTGAGCAATAAGATTGAAAACAATACAAACGTAGCTACTAATGTTGTTGAAGATCACGGCGAAATAATGAAAGTATGGGAGTGGGTAAACGAATTGTCTTTAGAAGGGTGTATAGATTAAAATAAAATAGAACGACAAACCAAGAAAAATTGATTGTTGAATATAAATATTGTACTAGACAGGACCAGCTTCAGCGCCAGCTGGCGGAGGTCTCTGTCCCACATGCTCAGCCACGATATTGGGCATGCCCCAGCACAGGTACCCCAAGGGCTTAGCCAAGTAGCAGATCCCTTCAGTTTCAATTCCATCGTAGCCCTCGGATCTATCCCACGTGGTGCCGATGATATAACTAGTGGGGAAAATGGCGCCTTGTCTGAAGATGATTGACTTCATGAACAAGACGGCACCTCCCACGGAGTCCAAGGGCTCGAGATGGTTCAACTTTAGCTTTTCAGGGTCTTCGTTTCCAGACAAGCTTTTGAAATGGAACATTTGATCGGGCACATCCATGGGCACATAGTCGAATTTGTCCCATTGGTCCGAGTCCAAAAGGGACAATTGCTCCGGTGTCGGTTTTGTTCGTTGGCCACGCCACGAGTTTAAGTCGTAATCGGGGTTGGGATCGTGGCCGCGGATAACGACGCGGGGCACGATGATGTCCTTTTTCGAATTGTAGAAGATGTCGAGTAGTTGCGGTGCTTGGTCAAAGGATACGATATCGGTATCGAGGAACAAGATGTACTGTTGGTTTTGCAACGCTTGCAGCACGAGAAAGTTTCTGCATTGGGCAATCAATCTTCGACGAACTCGTTGAAAGGCGTCTTCGTGGCGCATCTCGCGTGATACCCCGGCAATCTCTTCCAAGGGGGGCGCATGCGCCAAGGTCATCTTGGAGAAATACTTGGATAGTTTGGCATTGTTCTTGTTGAGGTACTTTTGCACCTTGTCGTGTTCGTTGCGGAAGTTGCTCAAGATTCCAATGGAAAAGTCGAATTTGGATAGATTACCGTCGAGTAAGGTGAAGATGGTTTTGAAAAAATCGTCTACGCTTCTATCTGGACCGTAGGGCTCCGACTTGCCGATGGTCGACAAGATCAAAATGGTGGGCTTTTCGTGGGATGATGATGATGGACTCTTCTTTTTCACCTCATACTCGATTTTCTTGAAATTGAATGCTTCGTCGAAATATGAAGTTGTAGTATATGGAGAGCCGTCTGCTGCTGCTGGATCTGCATTTGGATGAGGCGACTCGGTAGTACCCTTGGACGAAAGGTGAGCACTTGAAGTCGACGGGCTTATGGTTAAAAAATTATATATGGATCCAACAGCAAGCACCACTAGCACCACGGTGAAAAGCGACCAATATCTACGGAACTTGAAATCACCCATGGTTCTGAGCATTAAAAGAAAAGGTTCGATACGAGATGCAAAATGCTGTACTTGTTGGTTCTTTTTCTTCTTTCGTCAGTTGAACGGGATCGGATAATCTTGCAGTTGGTCTAAGTGTAGATTTGAAGAAAGGGCGACAAGACCATGTGTTTAAATGCAAAAAGACGGTAGAAAGAAAAGAAGAAGAAAAAAAGACCAAGTGGCTATAAGTGATGCCAGAATGAGGGCACACGCTCACACACAGGGATAGGAGGTGCAGTGCTATCTCAGGTTTATCAAGAGTAGTAGTAGTGGCAGAAGCAGTTACAATGGCAGTGGTCAAAACAATGCCGATCTCATAACCATTTCTCTTTTCTTTCTTTTAAATAATGTGCATACAATCAACAAAATGCAGCTATTAATAATTCGGGTTGTTTGACAAACAAACGCCGCAGAAGAGGCAGAGGGAGAGGGAGAAAGAAAGGGAAAGGTAAAGGGAAAGGGAAAGGGGAAAGGAGGCTGTTGTTGCTGTTACCGTGGCTGTTGCCATGGTGGTGATGGCATGTATGTACCACTACTACAACTGTGAGGTCAGAAGAGGTTGGATTCAAAAAGTGCTGAGCAAGTCAAGCAAGCCGATTCCAGCAGAAGCTAGAAGCCCTTTTTTGCCACCAACTGCCCCCGGCTGGTCCTCCAATTTTTTTTTAAAAAAAACCTTCTTATCAAACGATGCAAAAACCTGAAACCTGAGACAAGTCGAATGGATGGTGTTGTTTGTGATGATCGACACTAGTGGGGACTTTTGCCGTGCGGTTCGTCAATATGGGATTCCTCGTTCATTAAGGGGCACACACTGCTTCCATATACACACAGCAGCGCCGATATGCGAATTTTAATTTCACCGGAGTTTTAAGTGAGTGGGCGGCAACAAGAGTCACGTGACATGGGAATGATTACCTTCCCTCCGGAGAAGTGGGCGTGGAGCCCCACACAGTCGAGTGCGAGACTTTTGACCGATAAATAAGGCTGTTGGAGACGAGACAAGCAACGACAAGCTTTTCCCGGAGATTAAGCGTGAAAACTACGCTACTTCTTCGGTAGTCATCTGTTAACTCTCGAGATTCGAATGGTGGCATCGTCCAGTCTCCCATAGTCGTTCCCAGCGTGATCTAGAGCGATAGAGGTTGAAGTGTGAGAGTTGCAGCGGTGTGTTGTTCAAGCATGGGAGTTTTAAGTGAGTGGGCGGGAACAGCGCGTCACGTGACATGCAAATGATTGGAGAAGTGGGCGTGGAGCCCCACACAGTCGAGTGCGAGACTTTTGACCGATAAATAAGGCTGTTGGAGACGAGACAAGCAACGACAAGCTTTTCCCGGAGATTAAGCGTGAAAACTACGCTACTTCTTCGGTAGTCATCTGTTAACTCTCGAGATTCGAATGGTGGCATCGTCCAGTCTCCCATAGTCGTTCCCAGCGTGATCTAGAGCGATAGAGGTTGAAGTGTGAGAGTTGCAGCGGTGTGTTGTTCAAGCATGGGAGTTTTAAGTGAGTGGGCGGGAACAGCGCGTCACGTGACATGCAAATGATTGGAGAAGTGGGCGTGGAGCCCCACACAGTCGAGTGCGAGACTTTTGACCGATAAATAAGGCTGTTGGAGACGAGACAAGCAACGACAAGCTTTTCCCGGAGATTAAGCGTGAAAACTACGCTACTTCTTCGGTAGTCATCTGTTAACTCTCGAGATTCGAATGGTGGCATCGTCCAGTCTCCCATAGTCGTTCCCAGCGTGATCTAGAGCAACAGAGCATGGTGGGTGAGAGTTATGGCGGTGTCTTGTTCAAGCATGGGAGCTGGGCGGCAACAGCGAGTCACGTGACGTACAAGTTTGCTCCCCTCCGGAGAAGTGGGCGTGGAGCCCCACACAGTCGAGTGCGAGACTTTTGACCGATAAATAAGGCTGTTGGAGACGAGACAAGCAACGACAAGCTTTTCCCGGAGATTAAGCGTGAAAACTACGCTACTTCTTCGGTAGTCATCTGTTAACTCTCGAGATTCGAATGGTGGCATCGTCCAGTCTCCCATAGTCGTTCCCAGCGTGATCTAGAGCGATAGAGCATGGTGGGTGAGAGTTATGGCGGTGTCTTGTTCAAGCATGGGAGCTGGGCGGCAACAGCGAGTCACGTGACGTACAAGTTTGCTCCCCTCCGGAGAAGTGGGCGTGGAGCCCCACACAGTCGAGTGCGAGACTTTTGACCGATAAATAAGGCTGTTGGAGACGAGACAAGCAACGACAAGCTTTTCCCGGAGATTAAGCGTGAAAACTACGCTACTTCTTCGGTAGTCATCTGTTAACTCTCGAGATTCGAATGGTGGCATCGTCCAGTCTCCCATAGTCGTTCCCAGCGTGATCTAGAGCGATAGAGGTTGAAGTGTGAGAGTTGCAGCGGTGTGTTGTTCAAGCATGGGAGTTTTAAGTGAGTGGGCGGGAACAGCGCGTCACGTGACATGCAAATGATTGGAGAAGTGGGCGTGGAGCCCCACACAGTCGAGTGCGAGACTTTTGACCGATAAATAAGGCTGTTGGAGACGAGACAAGCAACGACAAGCTTTTCCCGGAGATTAAGCGTGAAAACTACGCTACTTCTTCGGTAGTCATCTGTTAACTCTCGAGATTCGAATGGTGGCATCGTCCAGTCTCCCATAGTCGTTCCCAGCGTGATCTAGAGCGATAGAGGTTGAAGTGTGAGAGTTGCAGCGGTGTGTTGTTCAAGCATGGGAGTTTTAAGTGAGTGGGCGGGAACAGCGCGTCACGTGACATGCAAATGATTGGAGAAGTGGGCGTGGAGCCCCACACAGTCGAGTGCGAGACTTTTGACCGATAAATAAGGCTGTTGGAGACGAGACAAGCAACGACAAGCTTTTCCCGGAGATTAAGCGTGAAAACTACGCTACTTCTTCGGTAGTCATCTGTTAACTCTCGAGATTCGAATGGTGGCATCGTCCAGTCTCCCATAGTCGTTCCCAGCGTGATCTAGAGCGATAGAGGTTGAAGTGTGAGAGTTGCAGCGGTGTGTTGTTCAAGCATGGGAGTTTTAAGTGAGTGGGCGGGAACAGCGCGTCACGTGACATGCAAATGATTGGAGAAGTGGGCGTGGAGCCCCACACAGTCGAGTGCGAGACTTTTGACCGATAAATAAGGCTGTTGGAGACGAGACAAGCAACGACAAGCTTTTCCCGGAGATTAAGCGTGAAAACTACGCTACTTCTTCGGTAGTCATCTGTTAACTCTCGAGATTCGAATGGTGGCATCGTCCAGTCTCCCATAGTCGTTCCCAGCGTGATCTAGAGCGATAGAGGTTGAAGTGTGAGAGTTGCAGCGGTGTGTTGTTCAAGCATGGGAGTTTTAAGTGAGTGGGCGGGAACAGCGCGTCACGTGACATGCAAATGATTGGAGAAGTGGGCGTGGAGCCCCACACAGTCGAGTGCGAGACTTTTGACCGATAAATAAGGCTGTTGGAGACGAGACAAGCAACGACAAGCTTTTCCCGGAGATTAAGCGTGAAAACTACGCTACTTCTTCGGTAGTCATCTGTTAACTCTCGAGATTCGAATGGTGGCATCGTCCAGTCTCCCATAGTCGTTCCCAGCGTGATCTAGAGCGATAGAGGTTGAAGTGTGAGAGTTGCAGCGGTGTGTTGTTCAAGCATGGGAGTTTTAAGTGAGTGGGCGGGAACAGCGCGTCACGTGACATGCAAATGATTGGAGAAGTGGGCGTGGAGCCCCACACAGTCGAGTGCGAGACTTTTGACCGATAAATAAGGCTGTTGGAGACGAGACAAGCAACGACAAGCTTTTCCCGGAGATTAAGCGTGAAAACTACGCTACTTCTTCGGTAGTCATCTGTTAACTCTCGAGATTCGAATGGTGGCATCGTCCAGTCTCCCATAGTCGTTCCCAGCGTGATCTAGAGCGATAGAGCATGGTGGGTGAGAGTTATGGCGGTGTCTTGTTCAAGCATGGGAGCTGGGCGGCAACAGCGAGTCACGTGACGTACAAGTTTGCTCCCCTCCGGAGAAGTGGGCGTGGAGCCCCACACAGTCGAGTGCGAGACTTTTGACCGATAAATAAGGCTGTTGGAGACGAGACAAGCAACGACAAGCTTTTCCCGGAGATTAAGCGTGAAAACTACGCTACTTCTTCGGTAGTCATCTGTTAACTCTCGAGATTCGAATGGTGGCATCGTCCAGTCTCCCATAGTCGTTCCCAGCGTGATCTAGAGCGATAGAGGTTGAAGTGTGAGAGTTGCAGCGGTGTGTTGTTCAAGCATGGGAGTTTTAAGTGAGTGGGCGGGAACAGCGCGTCACGTGACATGCAAATGATTGGAGAAGTGGGCGTGGAGCCCCACACAGTCGAGTGCGAGACTTTTGACCGATAAATAAGGCTGTTGGAGACGAGACAAGCAACGACAAGCTTTTCCCGGAGATTAAGCGTGAAAACTACGCTACTTCTTCGGTAGTCATCTGTTAACTCTCGAGATTCGAATGGTGGCATCGTCCAGTCTCCCATAGTCGTTCCCAGCGTGATCTAGAGCGATAGAGGTTGAAGTGTGAGAGTTGCAGCGGTGTGTTGTTCAAGCATGGGAGTTTTAAGTGAGTGGGCGGGAACAGCGCGTCACGTGACATGCAAATGATTGGAGAAGTGGGCGTGGAGCCCCACACAGTCGAGTGCGAGACTTTTGACCGATAAATAAGGCTGTTGGAGACGAGACAAGCAACGACAAGCTTTTCCCGGAGATTAAGCGTGAAAACTACGCTACTTCTTCGGTAGTCATCTGTTAACTCTCGAGATTCGAATGGTGGCATCGTCCAGTCTCCCATAGTCGTTCCCAGCGTGATCTAGAGCGATAGAGGTTGAAGTGTGAGAGTTGCAGCGGTGTGTTGTTCAAGCATGGGAGTTTTAAGTGAGTGGGCGGGAACAGCGCGTCACGTGACATGCAAATGATTGGAGAAGTGGGCGTGGAGCCCCACACAGTCGAGTGCGAGACTTTTGACCGATAAATAAGGCTGTTGGAGACGAGACAAGCAACGACAAGCTTTTCCCGGAGATTAAGCGTGAAAACTACGCTACTTCTTCGGTAGTCATCTGTTAACTCTCGAGATTCGAATGGTGGCATCGTCCAGTCTCCCATAGTCGTTCCCAGCGTGATCTAGAGCGATAGAGGTTGAAGTGTGAGAGTTGCAGCGGTGTGTTGTTCAAGCATGGGAGTTTTAAGTGAGTGGGCGGGAACAGCGCGTCACGTGACATGCAAATGATTGGAGAAGTGGGCGTGGAGCCCCACACAGTCGAGTGCGAGACTTTTGACCGATAAATAAGGCTGTTGGAGACGAGACAAGCAACGACAAGCTTTTCCCGGAGATTAAGCGTGAAAACTACGCTACTTCTTCGGTAGTCATCTGTTAACTCTCGAGATTCGAATGGTGGCATCGTCCAGTCTCCCATAGTCGTTCCCAGCGTGATCTAGAGCGATAGAGGTTGAAGTGTGAGAGTTGCAGCGGTGTGTTGTTCAAGCATGGGAGTTTTAAGTGAGTGGGCGGGAACAGCGCGTCACGTGACATGCAAATGATTGGAGAAGTGGGCGTGGAGCCCCACACAGTCGAGTGCGAGACTTTTGACCGATAAATAAGGCTGTTGGAGACGAGACAAGCAACGACAAGCTTTTCCCGGAGATTAAGCGTGAAAACTACGCTACTTCTTCGGTAGTCATCTGTTAACTCTCGAGATTCGAATGGTGGCATCGTCCAGTCTCCCATAGTCGTTCCCAGCGTGATCTAGAGCGATAGAGGTTGAAGTGTGAGAGTTGCAGCGGTGTGTTGTTCAACCATGGGAGTTTTAAGTGAGTGTATCCGCTCTGGTTGAGCTGTAGGCGGGATCCGATCTGCTTTGCAGGGGCAGATATCAAAATTTTATTGATTTAGGATGTGGTGTGTAGATGCCTGTCATTGTACAAGATGCATACAAATATATATCTCGGTAGCCGATGCTCTCGGATACTCCGCTGATTTCACGAGGAAACCACGTAGGATTAAATAGATTCGAGCTGCAGCTGTTTTGGATACCGATACCGATACCGATACCAGTGGCCTGGACTGGAGTTTTTTGGTGCCATCTTCCAACAACAAGTTTTCCTTTTCTCATCCAGTTGATGGTCCATGTCCCAATGGTACATTTCAATCTGGTTAAAATAGGTTGATATCTCGTTAAATTCACCACCCAAGGACCTTGTTTTGGCGAGAGAATCAATTTCCCGGCTCATCACATTTTGCTCGTCTTTGCCCTAGTTCAAATCTACCCCATAAGTGATACAGTCATAAGATTGTTGAAATAAAATATACAGAAGTGTTGAAACCTAAAAAACATGAAGTGCTAAAACCCAGAGTTGTTACGACTCCATTTGGGAGTAGCAACGATAAAAATTACTTTAACAAAAGGCAAAAAAAACGCAAAAACTTGATGCGTTGCGTAAAACGGACCTCAACAACCTCAAAAAAGTGCAAAGAAGCTGTTGATTTTTCTTATTTTTGTTCTTTTTTTAAACAGCCAAGGGGAAAGAACCAGCCCATTCGGAAATCTCCCTTTTGGCATTTTCCAAGGTTTCATCCGATTCATTCAACACTTTGTTCTTGAAATCCTTCAACTTGTTGGCATCCTTTGGCAAGTTTTGTTGAGTTTGTTTAGCGTAGTTGACAGCAAAGTCAATGTAATCAACAATTCTCTTAAAGTCTTCTTCACCCAAGCCTCTGGTACTCATAGCGGGGGCACCGATTCTGACACCACCGGGCACCAAAGCTGATTTATCACCGGGGATGGCATTCTTGTTCAAGGCAATGTTGATCTTTTCACAAACGGTCTCGACTCTTGAACCATCAATCTGCTTGTCCTTCAACGAAACCAACACCATGTGGGAGTCGGTACCGTCACTGACCAATTTGTAGCCCTTGGCCTTGAATGCCAGTTCCAAGGCCTTGGCGTTCTTCAACACTTGTTCTTGGTACTCCTTGAACTCGGGAGTGTTGGCTTGTTTCAAAGCAGTTGCTAAAGCAGCAATGGTGTGGTTGTGGGGACCACCTTGGTGACCGGGGAACACGGAAAAGTTGATTGGGTTCTCCAAGTCGTACATGATTTCTTGGCCATTCTTGGGGTTGACTGATCTAACGCCTCTTCTAAAGAAAATCATGGCGCCTCTTGGTCCTCTCAAGGATTTGTGAGTGGTGGTAGTGACGATATCGGCGTATTCAAATGGCGATGGGATAACGCCAGCGGCAATCAACCCGGAAATGTGGGCCATGTCGACAACAAGGTAAGCACCAACCTTGTCGGCGATTTCTCTCATTCTCTTGTAGTCAATCAATCTACAGTAGGCACTGGTACCAGCAACCAAGACTTTTGGTCTGTACAACACGGCGGTCTTTTCCAACATGTCGTAATCGATCAATCCGGTCTCCAAATCGACACGGTAAGGCATGGTTTCAAAGTAAGTGGAAACAGCACTGATTTTTCTCAGGTCAGTCTGATACCCGTGACTCAAGTGGCCACCGTGGGGCAAGTCCAATCCCATTAAACGCTCGTGCGGTTTCATGATGGCTTGGTAGACTTGCAAATTAGCTGGAGATCCACTCAAGGTCTGCACATTGACTCCCCACTTGTCCGGGGTCAAGTGGAAGGCTTGCAAAGCTCTTTCTTGACATAAAGTCTCCATTCTGTCAATGTGTTCGTTACCACCGTAGTATCTTGCGCCGGGATAACCTTCAGAGTACTTGTTACACATGGGAGTTCCCAATGCATCGAAAACTGCAGTGGTGGTAAAGTTTTCACTGGCAATCAACACGATGGAGTGCTTTTGTCTATCGACTTCATCCTTGATGATTTGGTCAACTTCGGGGTCGGTGTCTTTCAAGTGACCCTCGGTCAATTGTTTGTGAGTTTCAGATAAAGCATAAGATGACATCCTTGATAATTATATGTTACTTTTTGAGGGCTTGAAATCGTCTGTGGAAGAAGATCGCAAAAAGGGTGATGCTGAGAGGCGGAGATGAAAAAAGAACGAGGTATATTTTTCAGTCATCAGTAGTACGATGTGATGGTACCATCAGAAAAGAGATCCCACGTGACATAAACTATTTCACCTACTACTGCAAGATAGAGAGAAGTCAATAATCAATAAACCCCTCGCCAATTTAGTAATAAAATACCCCATCCATCTCAATCACAACCCCTTTGCTCCTGTATCTCGATGATCTCTGAG
This sequence comes from Lodderomyces beijingensis, assembly GCF_963989305.1. NCBI lineage: Eukaryota > Fungi > Ascomycota > Pichiomycetes > Serinales > Debaryomycetaceae > Lodderomyces > Lodderomyces beijingensis. The sequence continues at coordinate 386,383 of NC_089974.1, read as the reverse complement.
ATGAATCTCAATGTTGCAATTTTGAGGTCAAGACACCCAAGCTAAAGGATAACTAAGCACCATCCAGAGTATACTTTTTTTTTTTTTTTTTTTTTGGACTTGTAAACATATATCCAAGGGTTAGTTTTATTTAAAGAACGTAAACAGATATAAGTATATATATATATAATTCTCGAAAAAAGACCCACTCAAACCCAACTAATCTAGATGCCCTCATCTTACTTTGGATCCACGAAAACATCAGTTGAATTTCATCTCTTTAAAACCTTTCAAGGTAGGTGCTGGCAAATTGGGAGGTTGGCTTTTTGCGGGCTTTTTAGAATAGAGTTACTCTCAATCTATGGGCAAACGCCAACTTTGGAACCACAACGCAAAGGCAACTGAGACCATTCAACAAAAACAAATATAGGTTATACCTTGAATAGTGGGTACTAACCAAAAACAATCCAATGGGCACCAACATCAAAAACTTCTTGGTGGGAGTATACTGATCGCCATTGTCAATCTGCTCCCACATGGTCAAGTTGTCGTACGCACCGCTGTTGAATTCAAAAGGTGTCCCTTTCACTTGATGAAACATAATATAAGATCCAATGTCATAGGTTAAATTGGTTAACGTCCATTTCCAATCGTTGTCCAACACGCTGATAAAGTTGTAAGAAATCTTGAGCAATATGATGATGACAATGTGGATGATCCAAGCCCCCTTTTGATGCACCCAGTTGGCATTGACGTTGGGGTTCAACGCTTGGTCAATCTTGGTGTCTAATGTATCTGGCTCCAAATGCTGTATCAACGAGGAAGACCTGCGTTGTCTCGTCACGATGTGCGCGGGCTGGTGGTGCGATGGCGTGGGGACCAAGTCGGGGTCTCCTGGCGAGCTATTGCTTCTATTGCGTGATGGCGATGTGCTGGCGTTGGGGATGTGACTGCTTCTTCTCGACCGAGGCGAGCCTCCGTTGTTATAAGCTGCTGGTGCAGAGGCAGAAGCAGATGACGAAGAACCAGAAGCGGGCCCGAGGGTTGATGAGTTTGCTGCTGATGATGATTGAGCCAAGTCATTGACACTTGTCTGCTTGCCGTTGGATGACCCAGAGTAGGATGATAATCTTGCAATCAAGGGAGGCTGTCTCAACTCCTGCTGTTGGCTAACGGGAGGAGTGATTTTGATCTCAGAGGGCTTCAGCAAAGCGGGGTTTCTATTATTTGGTGATACATCAGTCATCCTTGTATAGTCTATGAATCAATTCCCTTTGTTTTTTCTTTTCTGGAGATGAGATGTCAGGTTTTGATTTTATTCTATAAAGCAAAATGCAAAATGAGACTCGTCAGTGTTGAATGGTAATGAGTTGGTCCTTGAGAAAATCAAATAAGCAAGTCAGTCAAATTGGAGTTTCGGGGGGAAACGCAAAGTTTGGTAAAGTGGGGGGGGGGTTGATTTGGGTGTTCTTGACTTCAATTAGTTAATTGCGGTGAAACGGCGGTGATTGTTTGGCTGGTTGTGTTGGTTGTGTTGGTTGTTGGTGAAGTGGCGATTTCGATTTCTAAATATAATCAGTAAATTTTTTTGTTGGTGGGTGTAAAAAATGTAGAGTGTACAGCACTTCTCTATCAAGCATCACTACCACTACATAAGCTTCGCACACCTACCTGTAAATTATTACGATTTAGACAGTGAGATTCCACGGTGTTGACTTACATCTGTGATGAGTCTCTTGGAAAGGAGGGGACCGGATACAGTTATCAATTGATATTAAGTAGATATACGGACTCTACTTGCTCTTCTCCTACAATATGCCAGGGTTTGGAAGGGATATCACTCAACCAACGGCTCCAACGCCGCAACGCCAAAAAAAAGCGACTGCGCTACCTGGGTCATGATGACAACGATAGCTCAAGCTTGTCAAATCACCATGGCCACGTATTGTATTGGCCCACGAGCTTTCTACTTAGTACAAGTTTGTTTATTCCTCATTTGGAACGTATACGCCACCGGAGTGCCAGCCACTAGCAGCAATGCAAACCCACTTGCCCTTCTCCCTATTTGAATCCCTCGCCAGACTCCGATACGGGTCCTTGACTTTCATCGGCAGCTCGAGCTCCAAATTGGCGCCTCTAGCAAAACACGTGGTTGGATGTTCCTCTAGCGCCAATTCCCTGGCTCCGATCCCTAAACATCCACAGCTTCGAGACTCGGTTCCCCAGCTCAAGATGGCGCCATCGTTTGTCAATGCTAGATAATGATAATCGCCAATTTCAATCAGCTTTATGTTTTGGCCTTGTAGTTGTGGGATTATGATCGGGGTTGACCCTTTTGCAGATGATTCTGGCTCATCCTCCATCACGTATTGCAAATGGTCATCGAGTCCAATGAGGACTTGGTCATGGTTGGTGAACACGACAAAATTGGCCATGCAGCTGTTTAAACGAGTGAATTGCACATTTTCAACTTGATTGTCCAACCAGGTGTTGAAGTTAGCCATGGGGTAGACTTTGGAGTTGAGTTCCTCCACTTCAATAACATCATCTGCGTCTCGTGACGCAAATTCATGGGCGTTGAATCTAAACTGATATAATCTCGAGTCGGATTTCTTGATGTACAACACATAGTCAGCCCCAACAGTAAAGTCAACCACATCGTTGTTTGTATGCGGTATAACAATGTAGCTTGCTTCGCATTCAAACTCTTGGCTTTCGAATTGCTCTCTTGTTGTAGGTTTTCTCGTGTACCACACCACTAACCCTACATTGTCAATTAAGCACGAGGACAAGTTCCAGCCCGCGGCAATCTTGTTGATCAATAGCTTGTTGGAGATGCCCTGGAACTTGACCTTGATGCCGATATTTGAATTGCAGCCCGCGTCCCATGTATAGATATTGTTGTGATTGTCCAATGCGATGATATGTTCTCTTCCCGTGCTGATGGAAACGAGTTTCCTAGCGTCTTTTGAATTGAGCGAGACAAAACCCGCCATGCTTTTTGGTGACAGTGGTGGTGGTAAGAATAGCCTCGATAGAAAGTTTGTTTCTTGAATGTTGGAGGGCGGATGCGTTAATGGCGGCGACGGGGGCTGGAGCTTGCGCCTCGACTGCGGGAGATCTTGCAACGACGAAGAACCTTCATTTGTCACCTCTTGTGTATCATCATCATTATCATCACCGCTGCTGCTGCTACTATCTTGTGAGTATCTCATCCCCATCAAGGGGATGGGCATCACTCCAAATCTCCCGTTGCCGTGATTATGATGGCGATGTTCGTCACGTCTGAGGTTCCTTCTACCGCCAATGTTGTCGTCTTGGTTATTTCTGCTTATACTCAACAACGCCGTTGTGCCAGGGTTAGGCTTGTAGTCCTTGCCACTGATTGGCCCCGGGGTCGATAATCCTTGCTGGGGTCGTTTCCAATCCATCCCCGTGAACCAGAGCTCTCCATTGTTCAATAGGATGATGAAACTGTATCCGTTTGCTTTCAAGTCCACAACCAAGTGGTTGTTGAACTCGGCAATGTTGGTTGGGGTGTGGACCGACCATCCGCCTAGCTTTTTCGAAACGTGAGACTGGTCGATTCTTGTGGAAAGGTATCCCAACCGGCCCCCGTTGCTTTCGCCCCAGGTAAACACCTGCTGCGCTGGGTTGCATCGCAACAAGAACAATTGCTTCCAGTTTATCTGGTCTTTCAAGCTCAACGTGTAGTTGTTTTCATTGTTGGTGAACTTTTTGTTGTACAAGAGTTGGTAGATCGTGTTGGAAGTGTCGTAGATTTCATATAGTAGCTTGTTGAGGGTGAAGAATTTGAAAGTCTGCTCAGGGGTTAGGTACTGGGCAATGGCAAAAGTTAGTATATCCTCCCCCAAATCTGTAATCTTGAGAGACAGTGTCATAATAAGGTTAGTGGTGGATGGTAAAGTGAATTGATCGGTGGTGGTGATGGTGATTTGCCATCGACTTGCTTTATCCTTATTTGAAATTGTGCGACATCAAACCCCCTTATTTACTTAGTCAGTACCACTACCCGCTCACTCACTCACTTACATGCGATGTCTGTATCGAGGCCAGGGGGGGACCATAAGAGATAGAGAAGATGGATGAAATCAAGAAGAGAATAATGTAAAAACGCTATCATCAGGACCGTCTGGGGCGTAAAATGAAGTCGATGGCCGTTCCTCTCCTTTTTTTTGCAGCAATTTGGCGCGAAAAAAGTCATATCCAAACCCCAAATCTGCGGCAATGATTTTGATTGGAAAGTGTCGTAATTGGGATCTCGGTAAAAGAGAAGGTTTCGAGTGCTAGACCGGGGGGTGGCCTCGCGATGGAGATCCACCTGATCCCCCACTCTAAGAATCCTCAATTTGAAACCTAGAATCATAGGTATAATAGGATCCCCAACAGGCCAGCCTATAAGCTAGAGATTACTCGTTAAAAAAGCATTGCATCTGGCCCGTGACTGGTAAGGGGGATTTAACTAAACATCCCACCGTGCCCGTAACCCAGCAATTTTACTCAAAGTTGTCCAGATTTGAACACACAGCTAGACCGGTCATTTTGAAGAAGGGCACACTAATCATCAACGAAACCCAAATTTTCACACATTGAGGACAATCACGGCCAAATCTCATTTGCAACATATGCCATCCCGGGTCGTTGATTTAATGGCCTTAAAGTTGGGTGCTGACTTCCCCGTGCTTCTCAGCCTAAAAAAAAAAATTAGACTCCTTCATCCACTACAAATACACTCTACGACATGTGGAACTGTACCAGCGATATAGCTGATTGAACCTAATCCCAATTCATTTCGAGTCATCACCAAACTCGGTACCTTTTAAAAACCGTCAAGGGCGACGGACAGGACAGAAGAAGTCTCACAACGACGTAGCCTAAAAACCAAAAAGAACGGAGGGAACGGGGGGGGGATCCAAGAAACGACCGTTGTGGAACCACCGGGTTCATCTCCACAGGCAATCAAAGCGAAAACCTAACCTGGACACGGCACCAAAAAAAAAAACGCTACCCTCCCTCCCGCTTCATTCACTCCCTCTATTTTCACGAAGAACTAAAATCTAATCTGATTGAATCTTATCAGTTTCGATCAGCGCACGTGACGTATACCGAAGCAGTCCCACCTCGTCTACATATGCGACAACAAATGAAGCATGCGGCATGTAAATTTTCCGACTAGAACATTAGGCGCCGTTTCATCCAACCACTCCACCTCTCTTTTTGTCCATTCCCGAAGCTCAATTTTGGCTTTGCTTGCACCGGCTATGATTGGCTGGATGCACCTTGAAAACTTCAAAGCCTCTTTTTAAATTACTTGACATTTTCTTTTTCCAATACAGCGGATGCTATCTTGATGGGTGGGAAACTAAGATGCATCGGCTGCAAAATTGAGAGAACAGGGAGTAACGACACATTGGTTTACGACAACTACGCATACATTTAGATGCAAATTATATAAATACCCATAGAGTATCCACATGGAAGCCACTTCAAGTTGGAGGGGGTTTCTGGTTTCCTCACCTGCCCCTCACCCCATTTCCAGTCACATACAACTCCCTTCAAAAAAAAAAAAAAAAAGAAAAAGCTTAGGATAGGATGGTTAATGTATTCAACGTGCAGATCTTCTTCATCGTGTTCCGCGAGTGTCTCGAAGCAGTAGTAGTCGTCTCCGTCCTCCTCGCCTTTCTCAAACAAGGCATAGGCAAATCATCGAGCGACCCCAAGATCTACAAGAAGCTACGCAGGCAAGTGTGGCTAGGGGCCATCATTGGCGTCGCGATATGTATCATCATCGGGGTCATCTTCATTGCGTTATTCTACACTTTGGGAAACGACATCTGGTCCAAGTCCGAGGATCTATGGGAGGGGATCTTTTGCATGATTGCCACTGTGTTGATCTCGATGATGGGGATCGCCATGTTGCGCATCAACAAGATGAAGGAGAAATGGAGGGTCAAGTTGGCCCAGGCGTTAACTCGGCCACCGGCACATAAGAAGGACCGGTTCAAGATTGGGTATTTGACGAAGAAATACTGTATGTTCATCTTGCCCTTGATTACGTGCTTGAGGGAGGGGTTAGAGGCGATTGTGTTTGTTGGCGGGGTGGGGTTGAACTCGCCCGCTACCTCGTTCCCCATCCCCGTGATCTGTGGTTTGATCGCTGGTATCGCGGTGGGCACGATATTGTATTTCTCGGGCTCGTCGATTAGTTTACAGGTTTTCCTTATTATATCGACGGGGATCTTGTATCTTATTTCCGCGGGGTTGTTTTCGCGTGGTGTATGGTATTTCGAAAGCCATGTGTTTAATAATCAAACGGGTGGCGATGCCTCGGAGAATGGATCTGGCCCGGGCACCTACGATATTAACAAGTCGGTGTGGCATGTCAATTGCTGCAACCCCGAGATTGATAATGGGTGGGATGTGTTTAATGCGTTGTTGGGATGGCAGAATAGCGCCACTTACGGCTCGGTCTTATCTTATAACCTCTACTGGTTAGCCATCATCGTGACGTTGTTGTTGATGCTTTACGAAGAGAAAGTGGGCCATTTGCCCTTGTTGAAGGGGGTCACTTTGAGATCGATGAACCCGATGTACCACATTAAGAATAAAAAGAAGCACGAGTTGACGCAGGCCGAAAAGGATAAGTTGTTTGCCGATTTGCGCAACGCGAGGTTCAATGCTGATGGCGGGGTCGAGTTGGATGATGTCGACGAGGTGAAGAACGAGAGGGTCAGCTTGAGCTCGGAAAAGCGTCCTTAAACGATCACCACTTGACAGACGCCGAGGGGTTTGGCTCGTGGCCTACAGCTGAAACACACACACACACACACAATGTAAAGCTGGGTAGGTCCACGAGCTAACTCTCACGTCGTTTCAAACTCGTCTGCTTTTAGTTCATTCAACGTTGATTTTTTTTTTTCGTTTTATTTTGGCAAGAGGTATATATATTTTGGCTGAATAACGGGAGGGAGACCGGGGGGCGGTCGCTTTCTTTTTATATCTCGTTTGAATTTTAATATAGTCACCGTGGTAGACACTGAAACTGTAATACTATTCGCTATTGAAGGCAAGCTGTGTTGCGAGATGAGGCCCCGGCCCCAGGCACAATCTCCCACCGTCGCACATCCCAGAGTTTTAGGACAAATCACTACAAAGTCATTTCTAGTAACTTCTCAACAGTAAAATTTATATACTAAATCTCAATCCAAAAAAGTCTAGTGATAGCATCCTCTACCTGATGATGAAAAAGTTTTGAAAAAAAAAATTAAAAAAACCATTTATAACCCTGTTAACTCAATGATTTCAAAAAAAAGTTCTTGAATAAATAATTTATGTATGTATGTACATATATCGTCGCTGTTGAATGTTCTCTTGTCCCATGTTTCATTATTGTCTTTTTCATTTTTTTTTTTTCATTAATCCTATTTGTTGATTTTTTTCATTGTCCTACTTCATGCCAACAAAGACACCGTCTTCAAGGGACATCGTCAAGTGGATGCATTTTTTTGGTGGATAGGTGTCGTCTCTCGACTCCAAAGTGGGGAACAATTGAGCTAACCTGGCAATGACATAGGAGGCTTCAGTCAAGGCAAACTGCTGGCCCAAGCAGATTCTAGGACCACCGTTGAAGGGCAAGTAGGCCCAGCCCAAACGCTTCATGTCGGCCCATCTCTCAGGTTTAAACTCATAAGAGTCCTTACCGTAATATTCTTCCAATCTGTGGGTCTTGTAGATAGTGTAAGCCACAGTCGAGCCTTTGGGGACAAAGATGGGTGAGTTGGCGTCGGGGCCACCACCGCGGGGCAAGGTGGTGTCTCTCAACGCGGTTCTGAAATTGATGGGCACCGATGGGTATAATCTCAAGGCCTCATTCAAAATCCACTTAAGGTACTCGCATTTTTTCAAAGTTTCAAACGAAATCGAGTCAACTTCAGCCTCGGTGGCACCAGCTCCAAAGTTTTCGAAAACTTCTTCTCTCAACTTTTGCCATATCTTGGGGTTTCTAGCCAATTCATACATGGTGAATGACAACAAACCAGCAGTGGTGTCTCTTCCGGCAACCATAATGTTCAACAACTGGTCTTGCAAAACCTTGGGGTTTCTAGTCTGCTTCACCAACTCGTAAAGGAAAATATATCCGCCTCTCGATTTTTCTTCAATTTCTTCAGGGGTAAAGTTTAATGCATTATTGACAAAGTATTGAGCCAAGTGGTGGACCTTGGCATTATCCTCACGAAAGCTCTTGCTGTTGAACAACCAGTAAAAGAGTTGGGAATAGGTTCTAGTGGCAAGGTAGTGCTGCGATCTGTTAAAGGCATCGGCAAAGGCTTCTCTTCCAGGAATGTCATTAGGAGGAGGAATGCCCAATTTAGAGTCGTACAACGAGTGAACCGACTCACCAAACAAAAACTCAGTGGCAGTGTCAACGGTGAATCTGAAAAACAACTCTTGCAAGTCAAACGTCTCGAAGTTGTGCATTCTAATGTGCTTAGCCAAGACTTGAATATGAGGTTCCAAAGACTTGACATGGGCAATTTGTTCTCTAGCAAACTGGGGTCTCAACATTGCCCTAGAGTCCTTCCACCCGCTGCCGTCCAAAGTGAAGATGCCATCACCCAACAAGGGCAAAAAATGAGCATGTCTCGTGCCCAAGCCGTAATCGTTAAACTGGGTAGCCAAAACTGCCTTGATGTTTTCCGGGTCAATGGTAAAGACAATCTTCATGATACCGCACACCTTGACGTAGATGGTGCCGCTGCTATACTCACTAAACCACTTATCGCCAAACTCAGCCAATTTTCCTTGGTTCTTGGCAGAGACAATCATGTATAAACCATTGACTCCCGTGTATCCCGCGGGTGCAAAGTGGGCGGGGTTTTTGCAGCCCAACTTCCAGCTCATAAATGCATCCTTGAGGTTGAAGGAGACAATGTAGGTGACAATCAAAAGGGCAATGATCGAGTACCATCTGGTCAAGTAGGGCAATATCTCGTGGCCCAAGTTTACAACTTGCTCCGTGAAACTAGTGGACATTTTTTTATATATAGTTAGTCAAATACAGCAATGATCTTGCTCAGTTGTTGAATGAAAAAAGAAACAGGAAAAAAAAAGGAAAAAAGTGAACTAGAAGAAAGGATTTTTGTAGTTATTGGTGGTGGGATGGGTTTTGTAAGAAGGACAAGACGGTGGAAAATAGCCTGAAAAGAGGGTTCATGGGCTTAGAAGGAGGTGGGGGAAATTGGAGCTTCTTTATAGTAGTCTCATTGGGAAATTAAATTGAAGGTTGGTGGGCTATCCCACTGCCTGCTATTGTTCGTTTACCCAGCTTGTACTAACCACTCCCAATGTACCAATGCCTACTATTTTACAACCCGCACTATCATAGTCCTATAGTGAGTACTAAGCAGTAGGCACAACACAGTAGGCAGTAGGCAGTATTGGCTTCCTTTGCGTTCAGATCAGCTTAAGCTCAAGCTTCAGGTTTTTTTTTTTTTTATTTTTTTTTTTTAAATTACAAAATTGGGTTTTTTGGAGCTGATTGCACGACCCGTACTTCTCACAGAGAGGGAAATTTCCATGTGAAGGAATAATGCAGGGCGGGGTATTATTTACCCCACCATTTTTTTTCACAGTCACTATACACAGGTGTTTGTTAGTGGTAGTGAAGTAGGGTTTTCTAGTTTTCCCGCACTGCGCGTCTCTTTCCCTATCCAGTGCATGTTTGTGTAATATTATCGCTGAGCACATGACATATTTTGTTTTTTTTTTCACATGAATTAGACTGGCGGGGGGTTACGTAATTAGTTGCTCTCACTGCGAGCAACATTTAACGGGCGGGTTTTTAGTCCCACCAAACTAAACGAAGCAATAGACAAGAGGGGAGATAACAGCAGTTTACTAACGACACGACACTGGAACAAAGACAAGGCTCCAACTTCCACCACCCACAAGACTCAGCACGTGATGGGGTTACGGGATAAAAGGGGGATTAGAGTTTGCCCCAGATTCCAAGATCGAGATGGAAATAAAAGCATAAAACTCAAATGTCAAAGTCTCCCCATGAGTGGGCCAGAGTAGAGTGAGGGTAGTGTTGGAGTTTGCGCGCTTCGGCATACCCCATCTTTTTCTCATGTTGCATCGCATATGGAGTTAGCGAGAGAGACAGTAAGAGAAAAGACACCAGGTGGAGGGAAGTATCGGGATGTGCACAGATTGGAAAGGGGGGAACGGTTTACCCCAGTTCCAACTGCTTTCTGTAAAGTGTTCTGTGACCATACCTTTATGAGGTTGCAAGTTGGCACTTTGGCTACTTTTCACAATACCAAAGATTGGCACCAGTGAAGTGCCTGCTACTGGGTGGGTTTAGGGCATGAAGTGAAAGAAAAGAGAGTCGTGTTCTTTGGCTGTTCCCACTAAAAAGAATGCGGGGGTTAAAGAAACAAGAGGGCGGTGACTACAGTGTTTAGGACGGAGTTGTTTTTGCTTTGTTTGGCAAGAGCACGCCCCAAAAGAGGAACCCAGTGGGAGGGGAGGGGGTATAACTTGCCCCAATCGCCTCATCGCATGTTCAAATTTGCTACGTCCGCCCCCATCACTTTTCATACCTTGAGCCATCCAATCAGAACATGAACTGAGCTGAAATTAGGGGAGATGATGAGTTATGGTGGTTCTTTTCAGATCCATCGAGAGATCTTCTAGATTTCGATTCGAGGCTTGATGTGCCCCCCCCCCCCCCCCCCCGTTTTCTCTCGAGAGTTTCTGCTCCAAGGGCGTTGTTTCTATTGTTCGCTAACACTAACAGCAGTAACAAGAACTGACACATGTGCAGTACTCTCGGGGAGTCTGGTAATAGGGGGTTGCTTCTGGGTTGGCGTCTGCCTCCAACAATAAACAACCACAAGGCATTCTTTTCTGACCTTGCGCCTAACCATCGCGCTTTGTTCGACAATAATACCCTTATAGTCAATATGTGCCTCTTTGTCGTTGCTGCAGAATTGCAGAACTGGTAGCGCACGCACACGCACACGCACACACAGACTAGTTTGCTGCAAATGGAAAATTCACATGCATTCTGTTTGTTTGGTAACTTTAAAACAAAGCAGTTTTACTTGTGATTGTATTGGCTGGTTGGATGATTGGTTAATGCATGGTGTGCTCAACATTTTCATGGCTTTGGAAGGCTCCAGGTTATAACGCAGACATAGCCTCTGAAGATGCAGGACTGAAGCTGAAACTGAAGCTGGTGGCAAGTTTGTCTGAGTCTCACCCGATGGGTATACTAATAAGGTCACAATGAGTTCGTTTCGATTGGCCGCAATAGAGCAACACAGGCCTCACACCACTAAACAACAGTGTCAGAAAAGGGCAAGAGATGGAGATGGCCACCAACTAAAGTATACAGCTTTGGTGGTGGTGGTTGTGTCAAGAGACGAGCGGAAAAAAATATCGCCGGTTTTCTTAAACTCCGTAGATTGCGTCAGGCTTAGTTTGATTATACGATTTACCCCTCAGTCCAACGCTTACCTCCGTGTTATCTCCGGTACCCCCTCATGCTCAACAGTCACAACAATCACCAGCAACATCATCTGTCATCAGATGTCATGAAAGTGTAATTGTAATGTCATGAAATGAGGCAAATTCGAGTGATAGAGACACGTCACGTGATCGCTCCCTTCACCCCCCCCCCCTTTTCCCCGTCACTCGAAATTCGAAAATACTATGTTGTTTTCCCTCTCTTCGAATCCTCATGAGTTTTAATAAAACCCACCGGATCGTGCGTTTCAACAAGTTTGAAAAGTCTGTGATATCTCAGACACAGCTGAAACACCACCAAAGCACAATAAGACACCCAATTTTTTTAACTTCCCCATCCCGTGCTTCCTATCTAGTAGCTATTGTCTCTAAATTGGGAACACTACTTGAGTAAGCCTAACTCTCACATGCTAGTTGGAGTGGGTGTCAAGTTTGAGATAAGGTTGATAACCGTCGATCTTCTTTTGGCTCAACTACTAGGAAACCTCATCAGATGAAGAAGAGTAACCACGTGTTGAGCGTCACGTGATGGTCGTTGGTGTGACCCGCCAGAATCATCTTCATTGATGGTGATGTTTTTTTGTTTTTTTTTTTCGCCACGATTGAGTGTGAAGTACTAGAGTGATGCTCACCACATGGAGTATATGTAGATGTAAGTGTAGTAGATAGACGTTGAAAAAATTTCGAGCGAGAGTAATACCACACCAACGCCCATCTCTTCGCATCATCTCATCTTATTATTGCAATATTGCATCTTTATCGCGGCCATGATGGTAATCACAACAGAAGAAATACTAATCCGCGCACCACCATACATCCAACCATCACTATGCCGCGTGAGTGACATCCACGCTCGGATAGAGCACAGCTTGACTGCACCACCACCACAAACCACGATCAACATTAGCGACGTTGTGCTCGACGTGGAGAACTTAGCTGATTGGACCCACGACGAGGTGGTGGACTCAAATGAGGCTAGCGAATACATCGAGTTTCAGAGGTTGCACAAGTTGAAGTTCTTGAAAGAAGTACGTGATCGCGGCTTGGTTTTGACTCTGGATCGTAATGACGAGGGTGGTGGTGCGAGGAGTAATTTGGCGCACACGTTTATGAATTACTGATGTGATGTGTTTATTCATCTATCTATTCAACGCTTATTCTACCTACTATCTATCGATGGGGCAATTGGGCAATTGAACAACTGGGCGACTGGGCAACTGGGCAGTGAGTAATTGGGCAATTTGGGTTATTTTGGGTTAATTTGGATCAGATGTATTCAAAGTCGGTGCTCAAGTCGATCTCCTCCTTATACTCATGGCAATAACTCCCATACATCTTCAAGTCCCTAGTTGGGATAAGATTCATGTCCAAGTAGTTGCCATTGTGGGCATCGCGTATCCGTGTAACTAGCTCGCTACAATAGAAATTATACATCTCCTGGTCCTGCGCCTTGGGCTTGAGTTTGGTGGTGCTGGACATGGACACGTTGGATGATGCTTTTTGCATTTTTTGTCTTTTCTGGTTCATGATTGTACTGCAGTCGAATTGCGCTTGGTATAGTTTGGCGTCTTCGTCGCTGACTCGAAAACGCCAACACCCAACTTCATCATCATCGCCATCATCATCTACTTGTCGTTCTGGTTCTCTTCCACCTCTTTCTTGTTCGTTGTCGTCACCACCGTTGGAGTTGCTCTCGCGCGAGCTGGGCGAGTTGCCATCCCTCGAGTAGGCCCCTATCGCGGCATACTCCCTATTCTTCAACTTCAGCGTAATCTTCGAAGCTAGGAAATTCTTGATGTTCTTGGGATTGTACTTGGTCATCGAATCGTCGGCCTGCGCCACATTGTCACTGCTATCGTCATGCTCGAGATACGACAATTCCTGCTCGCCAACCCGCTTATCGCCATTGCGAAACTTGCGGCTTTCAAATGGACTGTAATCGAAGCAAACCAATTTGCCGGCGCCGTTGGCCTGGAGTCCCTGTACTCCGCCCAGTGGGAAATACCGCGAGTTGGAGTTCATCCCGTATTGGAAAATCTCGCCAAATGATTGGTACTTCCGAGGAATGTAGCACTCATTGAACCACTTGTCGCTTATATCGGTAACTTTAGGGAGCTCATCTTCCACCTCGCCTCCTTTTGTTTCTGGCTTCACGTCGATTCTGAATCTCCCCCGGTCGAGGTTTCTTTCGTTGTACCAACACGTATAACTCCTCTTGGCCCGCGAGTTGTAATCAATCGACAAGTCATTATGCAACGCAAAGTCACTAGCCAAGTCCCAAAGTTTCGGCATATCAGGCGAATACTCGTAATTACCCAAAAAGAGATTGATCGACTCTTGCCGTATCGTGTCCATAAACGAATTCGAGTACATCCGCTTGATACTGTTCAACATGTCCCGCGTGTGCGACGACCACTGATTAATCCGCCGGTACGAGTCCATGGTGTTGACCAAATTGGATCCGCCGTATTGTATCGCGATAGTATCGCCATGGTCATGAAATATTTCCGTCAAGATGTTGATCAAGTCCGAGTCGTAATCGAGCGTCTTGTCCTGCGAGATGATTTTCAAACTTTGCAACTGCTTTGTGAGGGCCTCTTTGCCAATGATAAACTGCGCCGCGTTGGTCCGGTCCAAGCAGTCTATACAGTTGGTGCGAATGATCCCCAGTTGCAACTTGGTCCGCGCCAAAGTGGTGCCGTTGTGGAAAATGCCAATTTGGTCGATGGCCTCAGTGGCTATATCCTGCAAAGGGGTAATCACATCAAGGTTCTTTTTCGAGTGCTTCGACATGTCAAACGCATGATACTGGAGTTTACTCTCCTGGGGGAGAAATTGGTTGAGGTACCTGATGCAGTTGATATACTGCACGTTCAACTTCAGCTCCCGCGGCTGTTTCTCCTTCTGTTTGATCAAGTTCAATATAATCACCGGCGAGCCGTACCGGTAAAACAAGTTATCGAAATGGAGAGCCGAGCTCTGATAATAGGGGTCGGGCAAATTGACCTTGATCGGCGGTTTGGGCAATTTGTTCATGTCTTGAGTCCAGTACAACGGGATCGAGCCTCGGTGCTGGACAAAACTGGTGTATCTGGGGTTGTTGTACATGCCGTACTTGGTATCGTGGAAACTCGTCGTCAACATATCGCTGACAATCTGCTCGGTCTCAATCTCGTTGGCCACATTGCCCATATTGTTGGTGCCCCGTTTCAAGAACCGGGCCCCGGCAAAGTGGTGCGATCGTCGCGCAATGATGGTGATGTAAAACTTTTTGCCGTAGATGCTGATGTTGGCCTGGTCGATAAAGCCATGCACGATGGGCTGGAACCATTCGTACGTTGCCACGTCTTCATTCTGCAACGGCGGCCGCAAAAGCAAATTGTTCCACACAAACCTATCGTTATGCTCAAAGCTGCGGTAGAGCTCATTATTGTTGCCGCAGCCGCAGCAGCCGCTGCTGCTGCTGTTGTTGTTGTTGCCAGATTGAGCCGAGTCATCGTGGTTGCGCATCTTGTGCCGCATGATGTTGGTTTGCAACGAATTGGTAATGTCGTAATTGTAGCTGAAATAAAAAGTCTTGCCCAAGTCCATATACCTGAATATCGACAATAGCTTATCCTCATCGCTGTATTTCTCGGGTTTCTTGTAGTTGGTGCCCAAGGGCACAAGCTTGGTCTCGTCGATGTGATAAATATAATGGCCCCCGATAATGGCAACCTGGGAGCATTTGGTGATTAGACTTAAATAGTACCCCTTGGTGAACCTTATGAGGCCAAGCAAGCCATAGCCATGCGCCAACTTGTGAATGCCCCCATCTATCGAATCGTTTAAAGAATTGAGCAACTCAATGACATCCTTTCGCGTATAAAAATAGTTCTTATCTTCAATGAAAGAAAGCAGCGTTTCGTCCTCGGAGTCCCTTCCAATCTCCATTATCCGGTACAAGGACTCCTTGGCGTTGCTCCCGACTATGTAGATGGTATTGGTGGAGTTGTAGATGGTGAACCGCTGGAGCAAGATCCGCTTGTGCACGCGGTTATCGTCGCCGTTGCGTCCGTAAAAGTCATCCTCGTCGTTCCTGGCAAAATCGTCGTACCTCTTCTCCGGCTCAATGGAGGCGGCCGTGGCAGTGGCAGTGGCAGTGTCTGGTGATTGCATGAATGCCCCAAGCTGGTTGGTTTCCACAAAAAAGAAAAAAAACTGCGTGGGGTTCGGGCTAGGAGGTGATGCCTTGGTGGAGCGGGAGGAGGAGGAGGTTGCCTCGGGATATTGGGTGAATCAGCGTATGTGCGTATATGTGAGAGAGAGTGTGTCGCAGATACAAAATCTCTTGAAAAGTCTCTCCCTCGCAACGATCTCGTTCTAACCGTTGGGGAGTTTCGGGTTCATATAAAATAACGAGACCAAAAGAGAGAGAGAGAAACCAACTCCAAAAGGGCCAGTATATATATATATATAGGTTCATTTCTAGTGTGTGTGGTCTACTATAAAATCTATAAATGGGAGTGTTCGTAATAGAATTTAGACAACGCGCAAACAGGCTTGGGGAAGCCACCTGTTGAGCGTGCGTCTCTAAACTCATCCACGGATCTCACCAATTGCCCCGTTGGGTAATTCGCCGGTATCGGCTCTTCAATCAAAGATTGAATCTGGTTGCAAAACTCCTGATAGTTTGTCGGTTTCCCGCCTCCGTTACGCTCGACTTCGTGAGCAAACTGCTCGACAACCGACTCGATAGCAAGATTGTCCGAGGAGAGCTTATCGATAAACTCGTGATCCACCGTTGCTCCGTGCTTGTAGCAATAATTGGCCAAGGCACTTTGGATCCGCTTATTCTCACTCACTTGGGCATCAACCTGCGACTTCAAGTGGATGATCAACTTGCCTGTCTTTTGCATCAGCCTGTCGCCAAGGTACTCGTTATAAAATTTGATAAACTCCGCCTTGGTCACGCTTTGCAATATCGACACGTGTTTCAGTCTCGAGTCAAAGTCATAGTATCCATCGGTGATGGAGTTCCATAATCTATTGGTCTCTTCTGAGAGGTGCTTGATTCTCTGCAACTTCAAGTCCTTCAAAGCGTTTTTGAACTTGGCAAAATCCTCTTCGGTCAACTCAGAGTTGACAAACTTGCCAAATTTTAGCAAAAACTCGTCGATTCGGTACTCCAAATAAGCGCTGGGACGTTCTGACTGCACGAGTATTCTGAACCCTAACGAGGTTCTACCTTTTTTCAACCCAGAAAACACCACGTATCCCAACTGCTCTTTGGTTCTCAATTGGTCAAAGCACGGCTCGCGTATAGTCACGGCCAAAAGGTCAATCAACACACGCAATCTCGCGTCGTCATTGTGCGGGCTAAACTGCAAGTAGTACTCGATGCACGAGTTCAAATTGTCCTGGTCCTTGAGTGTTTTTTCGTAGCGAACAACCTCGCCTGGTTGCAAGACAAAGTTTTGCAAGTGCAACTTGTCCTCATGGTCCAAGCTGCTGCCATCGTCAATTGGCCTAATCGAAGCAATGTGATTGTTGATCACTTCTTTTATCTCATTGGCATCTTTAATGTCAAAGTTACCATGAATCAACACTTCAGCAAAGACACCAGCGTCCCAGATGGATCTACTGACAAACTCTTTAATGTGGTCAAACTTCAACTCCTCCAACACTCTGATACGGTCCTCGTGCTCGTACACTTTTTCATTAACCAATTGCAAATGGAGCGAGCTCATTTGATAATAAGGGACCTGGTAGCCAAAGTTTTTAAACTCCTTCAAAAGCTTGAATATGCTTGGATCGAACCGGCTTGCGTCGGGCTCGAAGTTGAAAAAATTGTCCAATACTTGGCCAAGCAAGAGAGGCAACTTGTCGTTATACCCAGTAACCACAATGGCAAACCCGTCACGCCAGGTGTTGATGCCAACTTTCAATCCAACCAAGGAAGCATAGTAGGTGATTTGGTTGAGATGATCAGTCAACATCTCTACAAAGACAGCCGACTTTGTAGCAGAAACAAGATCGGCATTGGAACTAGGGAGGTGAAACACAACTTCAATCGTTCCCTTTGGAACTTCAAACTGGTCATCTTGCTTAAACCAGACGTGGGTCTTTTCATCGTGAGTAATCAAGTACGGTGCAATCTGAGGCTTTGCCACTTTTCTTTTCGAAATCTCGAAATTCGTTGGCACAAAAGGGTTTGGCTCGGGATAGTGGAGATGTTTGTTAGGCTGTGGATGCAGTATTGAATCGTACAACTCCTTTGACATGTCCTCAAACTCGTATTCCGTACCGTACCATCTTTCACGCCTAGTCAAATCGGTCAAGTTCTGCGACACCAACGAGATGCGGAAGTTGTCAGGGTTCAAGTATCGACCAAACTCCTTGATTGCCTCTGGATCAAACTTGCGTAGGACAGACGAGTTCAACAAGTTTTCCGCTGGGATGAAATTGTCAAATTTGTACAACGTGCTGCTCATCTGAGAAACAGTTGACGACGCATCGATTTTCTGCCTGAACCGGAAGTTGACCTCTGAGATATTTCTGATTTCGTCCCAAATCTCCCTCTTGGGCTCATCTTTGAGGATAAGCTCAAGGTACTCAAATGCCGTGACTACAACCTTTTCCCAGTTTTCCAATCCACTAGGAGTAAGCTGGAACTCGAGCATATACACCGAGTTGCCCTGGCAAACCTTCATATTCCCTGACGATAACTCGGTGACCCAACCTTTGGCCTTGGTATGGTGCAAGATGGAACCCTCGCTCTCGTGTCCTAGCAAATGGGAAAAATAGCCCTGCGGCTTGCAGTCCCACTTGTCCTCCAAATCATCGGGGATCATGAAACTGAGCTCCAACTGGTGCAATTCCTTCACGGGCTTGGCCTTGAGCAACTTTCCCAACTGCTCTTGTTCATAGATCAACTTGCCTCCGTAATGGGGCCGTGGCAATTGCTTATTTAGAATAGGTGAGAATTTTTCAATCGCCCACGCCGACAACGTGTCCAAGTCCTCCTTGCCCAATATAACCAAACTCATCAAATTGGCCGAGTAGTTGTCCTTGTGGAACTTCATCAACACGTCTCGCACATTGACGTCGCGCAGTTCGGGCTCAACGTGCAACGTTTGATAGTTCCCAGTCGAGAATCCATTGTAGGGGTGCTTTGGGTTACTCTTCAGCTTGTCCAACTGGTACAACCTCCAGTTGTCATTCTGCAAATTCTTTTTGTTTTCAGAGTCAACCGCATTGATTTCTCGGTCTTTGCAGCTCTTGCTGAACAAGGGCGAAATGAAAAACTGAGCAAACCTGTCCAAGGCTCCTTCCAAATAATCCGAGCCGACTTGAAAGTAGTAGTTGGTGTGTTCCGACGAAGTGTAAGCATTTGAATTCCCCGAGTGCTTCGACAAAAAGCTCGAGTACTCATTCTCTTTGGGGTACTTTTCCGTGCCCATGAATAACAAGTGTTCGCAAAAATGAGCTAGCCCCGGGATGCTATAGTTTTTGTCTGCAAAAGAACCAACATTCACGTCTAGTGCCGCCGCCGACTTGTCTGCCTGCGGGTCATGGATCAAGAGCACCCTCAAGTCGTTGGAGTTGAGTTTCAAAAAACGGTAATGCCTGTCGTCAATAATCGGCTTGCTCACCTGGGAGTCATCGGCAAGAATAGTGTACTGATCGCTCAACTGCGACATCTTTTCCGCTGGATTTTGGTAATCTTGATAGGCCTGGGCGTTGAATATGAATTGGCTTTGCGAGGAAAACGAGGAGGAGTTGGCGGAGTTGGAGGCGGAGGAGATGGTGCTGTATGTTCCTGCAATTTTATTTATCGACGATGACAGTGGCGGTTGTTTGAAATTGGCGATGAAATATTTTCGTATGGCCCAAATTAACATCAAAAACAGCAAGGCCCGTGTTATACTCAACTGATTTCTCAACAACTTTTATATAATTTATCTTCAATGGCAAACAAGAATCGCAAGTAAGAAGTTTGACCGATTGCGTGTTTGAAAAACCTTGAAGGTTATGGAGGACTATACTTGGAACCCCAACTTTTTTTTCCTATTCTCTGCAGCGATAAGTGAATATATATTGCACGTCTGAATGTGCAACAACAACTACAACTACAACTACAACTACAACTAAAGGTACAACTACAACAGCGAACAGCGAGCCGCGAGCCGCGAGAAGTTAGCAGTGAGCAGTTAGCAGTTAGCAGGCAGCAGCAGCAGCAGCAGAACAAAACTGAGCACGTCATATCTTTCGCATACATTTCGAGAGAAAACAGCCTTCTAGAGTATGCACCTGTACAGCTCTATTCCTACACCGTCTCAAGAGACTTACGTTGATAGACAAAAAGACAACACGCTCTAGTTGGTGGTCTACTGTGCCATGCTACTTCTTATGACCAACTCGGGATAAGTAAAAACCTTTTGTTCACTTGTTTTTTCCCGCTTTCCTCTACCCGGCCCCGGCATAGTCGAACTAATAATTGTGGGGAAGCAGGAAAAATAATAAAAAAAAAAAAGAAAGCAAGGCACGTGATATAGATATATATATATACATATATATATGTACATATATCCTTACGCGCATTGATACTGCTCAGGGCCAGCCCGCTTCAACCGGTCATCATTCAATAACATGTCAAATCATTCAAACTTTTCAAAAACTTTCTGATGAGATACTCGATGGTGTCCAACTTGGTGAAGCAGCTCACCAACACCGGGTCTTCCGTAGACACCTCGAGCTTTTTATTGACCATGACGACGATGCCGTCATAGGTGATGCATCGCGTGATATAGTCCATCGGATCGTATTTTGGTTTGAAATGACTCATGACGTTGCTCAAGAACCCACCAGCACTTGCACTGCTGTCGTCTCTTCCGTGCGCTGGTGGCTTCTCCAGCACTTCAGAGCCGTGCTCGACTTTGGACGACGATCCCGTCGTGGACACGGAATCAGATAACGACTCCAACTGCCTGTCCTCAGGGGCGTGCACGCTACTGGTACTGCTGCTTGATAGTTTCATCTCGTCCCTGACTTTATCAACGTGTGATTTCCCCGTTCTAGGGTCAACTTCCGACCAGGGCTTCTCGACGATTTTGTATAAACTCTTCATGTCAATGCAAATTTCAGCCTGGCTAATGTAAAAATCAACTGTTATTGTCTGCGGGAGTATGGGAGCAAACGCGTCCGATGGGGTGATTTTCAACGGAAACACCAAGTTGGGATCGGTCGGTAGTTGTAGGTTGGTTTTTGCGGTATGGATGTTGCTCAATAAGTTTTCAAACGATTTGATCAACTTCTTGTGGTAGATATCGTGGTCCTTTTGGTCAGCTAGCGTCTCTCTCATATTCGATAGGTCTTGCATCAACTGGGTAGAGTCATCAATGGCAACCTTGGTATTGATGATCTGGTTCAACAAGATTGGTTTCACCAAGTGCACTTTGTTAAAGTACCTGTTGAAGTAAGGGTCCCGTATGGCAACTTGGAATTGTGTGATGTAAGCTCCATCTCTTACAACTATGCCCTTCAACGACTCCAGCTTGCTCGAAGACACGGGGAGTTTAATCGCGGGCCCTCTTTCGATCCTGTTTTGGGGATCGGGATGCTGCGGGGAGTTGTATAGGAGCAAATTGGAGCAAATGTGTAGCGTTTCCACAATCTGGGGAAACTCAGGTATGACGATTTCGTCTACGAACCAGTGTAGCTCGTTATCCTCGCGTTGATTCTGGATCTCCTCAACGAGTTCTTTGAACCGGGATTGCCCATGAACTGACATTTGAACTGACATAGGAGCAGCTAGAAAAAAGTATCAATAGGGAGGGGGGGATCACGGATCACGGGTTCACGGAAAATTCACCCCAGAATAAGCACGTTTCCGAGTATTGAGTTTGTTCGGAACGGGCCATATAAAATTTCAATGTCGCGTTTGAGCTGTATGTAGACAGCAGCTCTGAAATTTCGTGTCTACACGACAAGAGGCGCGACAAAGGCACGTGAGTGGCAACGACTGAATATGACCTTAATCCAGGGCAACTATGGTCATAACCGTCGTTTTGAACTAAATTGATCTGGTAATCACGACCCGAGCCAAGGTGCCGATGGTTGAAATAAATGGCGATCCAATCTATGCGAGACAGCACGTGAGCCTGGCCCTGCCACTTGTCCCCGCCCCTCCCTGGTGCATAAACAACATCATTTCCGCGTGTAAAACCGGTGTCCTTCTTTACACTAACAACTTCAAAACAAGCTTATCTAAATGCAAAAGCCAATTATATCGCTATAGAGCTCCCAAAACGCATACTGGGTCGTTGGTAAACCTCTCAATGGGCTCTCCCTGGAGAAGAGAAACACGTCTTGGTGTTTGCTTGCTTCATCCATCAGACAGTACAGTGGCGTGGCCCCTCTCAGATGGTGTCGAATTTGCCATTATACACGACCCTGTCCAATGGGAAGAAGAAGAAGAGGAGGAGGAGGGTCACCAGCACAACAAATTTACATTTTCTGTCGGGCATCATTTTATGATAACTGAGAAGGGGGGTCTGCTTTGACTTTTCTCTTTCATCCATCATCCATCCGTTCGTCAAGTGTGATCCAGAGCAAAGCAAACCCTACCTGAACTTTATCTGGAGGCAAAGATTTCACCTCACAACTTTCCCGCTTGACAAAAGACCAAAAACACGCTAGCAATCATCTATACAGGATCATATCTTGTTCATCCTGCAGACTAGTCCACCACATTTGCAACACACACTCACACCCACACACAGAGAATACTCAACGGCAGTAAGATTTGTATTTTGCAGTCATTGATTCCAGTCAAATTCCTTGAACTCATTCTTGAACTCAGAGTTACACCTTCAGCCCGGGCCTCCATCAAATTGTTGACTTGGACCGGTTGAAGGCCTGGCAAATTTTTTTTTTGCTTTTTCTTCTTTTTTTTTATTGAAAAAATAGAATATCCCGTGGCAGCTTGTTGGTGAACTGACTTTTTCCAGTCATGTCAGCTAATCCCAATAGAGTCCGAGGCAATAAGGTCAATCTGAATGAGGTCAAGGATGTCTACGATCCCCATGTGTCGTATTTAGCTGCGGCAACCGCCGAGGATCCTGCGTTGGCCTTTACGCAGCATCCATCTCAACACCAGTCTCCCCATCAGCATAACCCGTACGCTTCGTACTCTGCAGAGTTGCAGCACCGGGCCGAGTTGCAACGAAGACAGCAACAGATACAGCAGCAGGAGTTGCAGCATCAGCAGTTGAAGCAGTATCAGCAACAGCGCAGAGAATTGGCTCACGCCCAGGCGCAGGTTCAACAGGCGCAGGTGAGGGCACAAATGGAAGCGCAGGCCCAAGCCCAGGCTCGTGCTCAAGCTCAAGCTCAAGCTCAAGCTCAAGCTCAAGCTCAATCGAAATCTAGAGCACGAGCCCAGGCTCAGGCTCAGGCTCAAGCGCAGGCTCAAGCTCAAGCTCAGGCACAGGCGCAGGCACAGGCGCAGGCACAGGCGCAGGCACAGGCGCAAGCCCACAGTCAAGCGCAAGCACGAGCTCATGTCGAAGCTCTTCAAGCTCAGGCAGATGCTCAAATACGAGCTCAGATGCAAGGTACCAACACGCCGCAGCCGCAATACCAGACAAACCAACTCGTTGGTGACCCGTCCCAGCAACAACGACAACAACTACAACTACAACTACAACAGCAACAGCAGCAGCAACAGCAACAGCAACAACTGGAGCAACAGCTGGAGCAATCACCACAACAAGCAGTAGCTGGGCTCGGCGATGATTTCAATCCCAATGCAGATTTGAAATCGCGATATTCCGAGAATGAAATCATCAAAACGTTTAGCAGCAAGCCCGACCTTGTCAAGTACGTCAAACATGTGCTAGGCCCAGAAGAGAGCAGCAGAATAGTCATAAATTCCTCCAAGGCAAAAGCTGTGTATTTCCAATGCGAAAGGTCGGGCTCATTTCGAACTACGGTTAAGGACCTTGAGCTGAGGCAGCGGATTGCCTATACCAAGAGAAACAAATGCGCGTTTAGGTTAGTTGCCAACTTGTACCCTTCGGAGAAGGAGCAGCAAAAGAGGAACCCCAAGTTGGAACGGGAAATTGGCGAATATAACGAAATCAAAAGTCAACACCCCGAGCTTGATGGCGGGTTGGGCGAAATGTGGATTTTGCGAATGATTAACCCGCAACACAACCACCCTCCTGACCCTTCGAGCAAGAAGAAGAGACAGAAAACGTCGAGGACATTGGTGCAAAAGCCAATCAATAAGCCACCGCAGAGATATCGACATCAGTCTAGTTTGCAGGACCAGCAACAGCAAATCACACAACAACCACACCACCACCACAACCACCTCAACCAGCAACAGCAGCAGCAGCCACGTCCACAGCAGATCCAACTACACCAGCAGCAACCGGCTCCACAAATGCAAATGCATCAGAACCACATTTACCAGCCGCAATCACAGCACCTCGAAACTGCGTTATCCGGTATGACCGCCAATTATTCCGAGTTGATAGGACATTTGAGCAATAACTTGTCTCATCAGCCTCTGCAACAGCAACATCAGCAACATCAACATCAACAACCGCAACAACAATCACAACCACATCAGATGCTACAAGCAGCCCCGCAAGTTCATCACCTTCAGCAACAACCGCAACGTGTTGGTGTAGTTGGCAGTAGTGGTTCTGTTGGTGGTGGCTCTGTCGGCGGAGGCGCAGGTGCACTGTTGGACCCCACGGATACATCCGTGTATGCGGCATTGGAAGCATCTGCCGGCGAGGGGTCCTCGTCTTCGAACCAGACGGGTTCAAATAGCCTTGCAGCAGCAGCAGCTGCCGCGACTGCCGCTTTGAACTCCCAAAATACCCCGGGTTTGGATGCTTCACTTGACCCTAACGTTGATCCTAATGTTCAGGCTCATGACCATGCGCATGGGATGAGACCGGGGGAACTTTTGTAGAGACATGAATTAAAAATATATTTTTGACGATATTATGGTATGACGTTTCTTGCGGATATCGGTTTGAGATTAGAATTCTGTACTTTGAATGTATTACTAGTGGTGAACTACAATGTATGAATCTGAAGTTGCCTCTGAGACGGGGCGGATAGCCATCGCTATTGCGTTATCGCAAAAGCTGCATTAATCTTCTCATTGAAAATTTGTGCCGGGTAGGTTTGGGTTCTCTGTTTCCCAATCTGGAAAGGTTGTGAATAGGTGGATATGCTGGACGTGAATGAACGAATTGACACACTTACTCAACGAGCCAGAATTGACGGGTGCGTATTGCACTTGGTGTAGTAGCCTTCACTAAGTTGGTCTGAACAATGATAGCTCCACGCAGGCTAAACCTCTTGCGCCATCTGAAGTTGAATTGCTTGCAAAAAGCCTACTCACTGCCGCACACAGCAGTCCCTAATTGTGATCCTCTCGTGAGGATACCTCCTTGAACAAGATCTCTCACAACCTCATAAAGTTTTTGGTTTTGCTTTTAAAGTTCAATCAGCAACTTTTGACTTCTGAGGCATTAGAGTATAGAGTAGACTGAGAATGGTCGAAGTTTTGGATTCATTCATTGAATAGCTTCTTTGGACTATATAAATTTTTTTCAGTGTGTGAATGTTTTCTTTAGTGGTGCCTGCTCTTGCACTATCTTCAGGCAGGTTTGATTCTCTGCGATTGTCGGGGGCTTTTGGGGGCTTTTGGGGGCTTTGGCCCAAAAAAAATGAGAAGAACCATCAGAGTGGTGTGAACGCCGCAGCGACCACCAGAGCCTGGGTCCATTTGGCAGCATCCAGCGGTAGTCGAAAAGTCATTTGAACATGTTTAGCGAGTACTGACCAATACCACTTATCCCAGAATAGAGGAGACAAAGACTACAAGAATCAAGGTAATTCACAACAAGCCAAGGAGAATATGACAACCAAAAACAAACCAAAGCAAACAGCAATAAACC
Source organism: Lodderomyces beijingensis (assembly GCF_963989305.1). Taxonomy (NCBI): domain Eukaryota; kingdom Fungi; phylum Ascomycota; class Pichiomycetes; order Serinales; family Debaryomycetaceae; genus Lodderomyces; species Lodderomyces beijingensis. The sequence goes on along the minus strand of NC_089974.1, from coordinate 360,884 downwards.
AGTGACCCACCAAATATATAGCCAACGCCAGCCAGCCAAAGCCATCGAGCCTTATTCAATTCATTGAACCTTACTGAATTCATAGAGCCGTATTCCCCGCCGAACCATAACCACTAAGCCATATTTCAATGAAGCCTTATACCATCCGGTCTTTTTTTTTTTTTTTTTTTTTTTTTTTTTTTTTTTTGCAACCTTATCCCGTCCAGCCGTTTTTTTTTTTTTTTTTTTGGGGCAGCCCTTATCCCGTCCAGCCATACTTGGCAGCCTTATCCCATCCAGCCATAATTGGCAGCTTTATCCCATCCAGCCATAGTTGGTGCAGCTTTATCCCGTCCGACGAGAGATCCTGCAGCCTTATCCCATCATCGAGCCATTCTCCCCCTCCTTCCCCTACTCTCCTCGCGCAGCCATGACCATCCAGCCCTATATACATATGGCCCTATATACATGCAGCCCTATCCCATCCGACAAACATTTTTTTTTCTTCAACAACCCTATGCCATCCTTCAATTGTGCACTGCACTATTCCTGGCTGGGGTTTTTTTCTCATTCCTGTTCGTCTTCCGGTTTAGTTGCCCCATCTGTGTTTTGGCTTTCTGGTCTGGCTCCCCACTCTCCTCATCCAGCCATGACCATCTAGCCCTATATACATGTGGCCCTGCAGTCTTATCCCATCCGACAAACATTTTTTTTTCTTCAACAACCCTATGCCATCCTTCAAGTGTGCAGGTAAACCATTGGCCCTGCAGAGAATTTTGAGCCGTTGCAGTTTCCAACGGGACTCGTTGATTCGCCGGCTGAATCGAGAGTTGGTCCGAAGGTCGGCTGGCTCATTTTCGTCTGCTTTACGGGTCTGTTCGTTTGGCCTCACTGCACTATTCCTGGCTGGGGTTTTTTTCTCATTCCTGTTCGTCATCCGGTTAAGCTGCTCCCTCTCTGTGTTGGCTTTCTGGTCGGGCTCGCCACCTTTCCTTTTCCTTTCTCTCCCCTTCTTTTTTTTTTTTCTTTTTTTTTTTTTTTTTTTTTTGGCTCTCTGGTTGAACTGCTTTGTCCCTGTTCGTCTTCTGGTTTAACTGCCCAATTTCTGACCTTCTGGTTTAGCTGCCCTGTTTTTTTCTTTTTCGGCCTTCTGGTTCGGCTGCCCTGTTCTTGCTTTTTCGGCCTTCTGGTTTAGCTGCCCTATTTTTTTTTTTTTTGTCGGCCTTCCGGTTTAGCTGCTCTATTGATTTTTTTTTTGACCTTCTGGTATGGCTTCCTTATTCCTGTTTGTAGCTCTCTGGTTAGGCTTTCCTTTCCCTGTGTTTGGCTGTCTAGATTGTCCCATTCCCCCTTTTTTTTTAGCTCTGATCTTTTGCTGCCCTGTGCCCCCCTTATGCTCCCAAAACAAAGACGCGCAGATGATCTGGCCACACCCCATAATTAGCAGCAACCCTTGCATATGTCATAGGGGTTCGTATCCTAACTGGAGCGATGATGGGGGGAGTTGGGTCAGCTTTTGGCTTAGCACGAAAACAAGCAACAAGGGATTGAACAAGCTCAACTATTCTCCTAGCTATTGACTTTTTGGTTTTCTTATCGTCAACAGCTGAATCAACGGAGGGAGCACGTTCCATTTTTCGGTTAGCTTCGGAGGAATCAACATTGTTTGGTTTTTCGGCCTCCGGTTCCTTGTGTCTCGTTGTTTCAACGGCGGTAGCAATAGGGGGAACAATCTCATTTGGTTTGACAGCCTCTGGTTCTTTGGGTGATTTGGAAATAGCGGCTCCATGTTTATCAGCTTTGCATGTAGGTGCACCCCTCTTCTTGGGAATAACTAGCTTTGGCGTTTCACGTCCCAATGCTGAATACTGGTGCTGGGGCTCGTCGCTGTTGTTGCTGCAAATGCTTAGCAAGTCCGCATTTCCTTCTTCTTCCTCAACCTCTATAGCAAAAGGCAGCATGGATTCTCTCAACCTGCGGAGAATTCTGTCTTCCAAGCTATGCGAGGAAGACTGACCATCGGAATAGCAACTGGACGATGTTTGAAGTTCACGTGGCTCATAAGCCTCGTAATTGTCCAGATTGGCAATGTTTGTCTCAGCAGGTCTAGGTTGAGGTTGGATAGCGGATTCAGCAAATGTAGTGGGTTGAGCAAATGCAGCCAATGCGGTGGGTTCGGCATACTCAGCGTACTCAGCGGGTTCAGCATATGCAGTGGGTTCGGCATATTCAGCGTATTCAGCATATTCAGAGGGTTCGGCGGGTTCGGCGGGTTCGGCGGGTTTGGCGTTATCAGCGGCGGGTTTGGCGTTATCAGCGGCGGGTTTGGTGGCGTTTTCAGCAGGTTCATCCAAATTAGCAGCGGGTTCAGGATGATCCAAATAAGCAACGGGTCCATTAACTGGTGAGCATTCGTTTTCTATGTTTGATGCAGATAAAGCATCAATATTCTCAACATTCATAGTTCTAGCATCGTTTCCACCAACTGGTGAACATTTGTTTTCTTCAATTGATGCAGATAAAGCATCAATATTCTCAACATTCATAGTCCTAGCATCGTTTCCACCAACTGGTGAACATTTGTTTTCTTCAATTGATGCAGATAAAGCATCAACTTTTTCTTCTTCAACAGCAGTATCACTGACTGGTGAACATTTCTCTTCTTCAATTGATGCTGGTAAAGCATCAATGGTCGTAGTTTTTTTCATATGGAAAAACTTTCTAAACTTTTCCTTTTTTGAGATGTGCTCACCGCTTGGTGAACATTCTTCTTCTGATGCTGATGCTGATAAAGCATCAACTGTCTTGGTTTTTTTTATTTTGAAAAGCTGCTTGAGCTTTTCTTTTTTTGATTTGTGCTCATCGACTGATGGGCACTTTGTTTCTGTTGTTGATGCTGATGAGGCATCAACTGTTGTTGCTTTTTTGAAGTGGAAAAGTTGTTTAAACTTCTCCCTCTTTGACGTATGTTCGCCAGTTGGCGAACATTTGGTTTCGTCTGATGCTGATGAGGCATCGAAAATTACTTGAGTTTGATTGATTCTTTGCATTTTTATCTTCGAAATGCAGTAAAAAATTTTATTGATTGGTGAAGAAGGAAAAGAAGAAGGGAAATAAAAAAAGGTCCAGTTGGTGGAATTGGAAATGGGTCCCAAAGGTTGTTCTTAAAATATAGTTAATTTGCAAAACCATTTCACGTATTTGCGTATGCTGCTTGTGGGGTGGGGGTGGAAAAAAGCAGGAGCAGAATACATGTGGTTTTTTTGCAGCCATTTCATATTTTCCAGTATGCCCATTTAGTATGCCCATTTCCATCCCCCAAGCAGCATTCGCGTAAAAAAAAATGTCTTGCATTATTTTACAGTTGGTAGCATCTACTACATCACGTGCCTCTACTTGAAGAGTGCACCAGAGCTGCACAGCACCCAGATGTCAGAGATAACTGGTTCAAGTAGTGACTGGCTCAATCAATCCAGGACCCTGACGCGCTTTTCTCAATACATTCAATTGCAACGATATAGAAGTGGTGCCGCTGTCGAGTCCAGTCGGCTGACTGGATGTGGAAATTCTCGCTGGCTCCCGTGGTGATAGATTCGGGAAAGCTTTCATGCCTGTTCAACAACACCAGATCAGTACGAGGTGATTTAAAAGATAACCCCAGGGAGATCAATTAAACAAAGTATCAAAGATTCAACTGCAAATTTGGGCTATTTTGAGTAGTATATCAGCAGTAATAGATACCTACACCAACAACGGCACAACTTTATCTTCAACTGCTCTCAAAATCAGGCAAGACTCGTATCACTAGTTGACTCAAAATCTGTCTATGTAGTATTTGAAATTTGCAATAAAACTAGCCTACGTGAATGGCCAGACAAGTTTGAACCTTGTTGTCTTATTCAGAGGTTGTGCCGGGTAGGGTTAGGATGTGCCGGGTAGATTTAGGATGTGCCGGGTAGGTTTGGGATGTGCCGGGTAGATTTAGAGTGTGCCGGGTAGGTTTGGGCTGTGCCGGGTATGTTTGGGCTTATAAAATTTCGACTTGAAAGGCCATGACGAATAGATAAGTCGGTATCTTCTTCTAAATTTCCTTATTGCATTTCAATCTATAGACAGGACTCTAAACTTTGCTCGTCATCATCAGCTCCTCCTTGTGTTGTTCAGCAGCGTCGTTACTATTACTACTCACATCATCCTTAGTCTCAGCGCACTCCTTTTCGAAATCATCATCGTCTTCAAACAATCCCAACTCTCTACCGGCCTCATCGATTTGCGCATGATCCATCTTGGGCGTCGTAGCGGCGACTCTCCAAGGCTGTCTCTTTTCCACGTAGGCCTTAGCAAAGATGATGTCGATTTCCTCCAATGATCTCCCTGCTGTTTCAGGGTAGAAGAAGAAAATCACGGGGATGAAAGCGAAATTCACGGCGGCGAAGAACAAGTAGCATCCCCATTTGGACTGTTCGAGGAAGCGAGGCACAAACATGACCACGGCGAAATTCATCAACCAGTTGGTGCATGTCGAGACGGCCGAGGCATAAGTTCTCGTTTTTAACGGGTTGATCTCGGGTGGGTAGATCCAAGGTAAGGGCAAAATGGTGAATGCAAAAAAGACAATGAACAAAAAGATTCCAACGGCGGCACCTTTGGCGTTTTCCGGGGTGGGGTTGACTAAGCACGCAAAGGAAATGGTGAACGCGACACCTTGACCTGCGGCACCAATAAGGAACAAGTTCCTGCGTCCCAAGCTGTCAATAAGGAAAAACGAGGGGATGGTGGCAAGGGCGTAGATTGTAGCGAAAACACCACCCAAGATCATTGATAATCTGTACTGCGAATAGTCAAAGATGGTTTGGTAGAAAAGCAACGTGGAGTAGTAGATCGCGGCATTGCACCCTGTCAATTGCTGGAAAAACTGGGCACTGGCACCAATGGTCATTCTTTGCCAGTGGGCCGTCTTACCTCCGGTGAACAACTGGGAGATGCCGCCTTTGGCAATTCTAGAGAATCGCTTGACGGAGTCGAGAATTACCGAGGCTTCAGCTACAACGGCGTCATCGTCAACGGCGACCCCCTTCATTGCCGCCAAGACGATATTGGCGTCGGCTTCGTGGCCATTCTTGATCAACCACCGGGGAGACTCCGGCAAGCCCCACATGCCGAGAAAGACAAACACGGCAAAGAAGCATTGGAACGCCACGGGGAACCTCCAAAGCACCGAGGTGTTAGTGTAGGAAAACCCGAAATCGACCCAGTAAGCGACAAATGTGCCTACGGCAATGAAGGCACCTTCCATATTCACCAAAAACCCCCGGTTTTCAGCACGCGACATTTCCGACTGCCAAACTGGGATCGTGGCCGTGTTGAGCCCATTGCCGAGGCCAGTGACGACTCGCCCAACGACGAATTGTCCCAATGGCCAATGCGGCCTCACGGGAGTTGCCGAAATGATGGCGCCAATGATGATCAATACGGACCCCACGAGAACAAGTGGGCGTCGTCCGGTACGTTCACCTTTAATCAAGGCGAACAACGCGCCGAAAAAGCAGCCAAGTTCGTAGGATGCGGTCACGGCGCCTTGAATGGTTCCGTTGTTTCGCGTGGCGGGGAATTCCTCGTTGAACTTATCGGCTGAGATCAACCCCGACATGAGACCTTGGTCGTAGCCGAAAAGCGAGAACCCACACACGGCAGTGGCGGTGATGGCCATGCGGAGCGACTTGCCCTTGAGTCCCGATGTGTTTGTTCTAGTTTGGAGAAACCCGAGCACCATTTTCGTCCGTAGTTATTGATTTCATCAAGACTGGAATCTTGAGGTTGCAAGAAAATGCAACCCGTTTTTATACTTGACGAGGAGGCTCCATGTTTCTTCAAAAAAAAAAAAAAACCTAGCATGTGGAGACATCCATTTGCCTTCCAAAGCGGCCAAGAAAAAGCATCTGAAGGCAGTTCTCGACAGCTAACTAACTAGCCTGAGTCTGCATAACCGGGGTCTTTAATTTTGACTTCTACACGAAGACGAGTGGTGGAGATGAAAAAGGTGACAAGGTTCTAAAATTTTGCAACTGCTACCTTGTACTATAGATTGTCGGCAACTCGTTTAAAACGCGCTAGTGAGCGGGACAAGAAATTGACAGGAGAGCCCAGAAGCCAGAAACGTACGGCAAATCACGGCCTCCTAACCCCACCACCATCCCCCACACGCACTCATTCCGAGGGTTCTTGGCTAGTTCAGCCTTGGCAGGAATGGCTGCAACCCTACAACAACAACAGCTCTGAAGTTGTATCCAGCGAAGAGCACAGCAAATGACGTAATGGGAAAATCACTGTGATATTTGACAGTTGACAGTTGACAGTTGACAGCTCAACTTCACCAAACTGGGGGAAGTCAGACCAGGCCAAGCCCGGCTCGGCCGTGCCCTGCATACATATGGGCAAGCCGCCTAAGACCATGCCGCATCTTGCAGCACAGCGAAGCGCAAACCAATTTTTGTCATTTGCAGTCACATTTCGCAGAAAAAGAAGGTCAATATCTGTCATTCTATTATTACTGTATTCGTCTCTCTCTATATTTATATATATATGTGTATCTCTACTATTTAAATTTTCTTCCTTTTTTTTTTTTGAAAAAAAGAACGGCAGTATGGTGGGTCCTACCAATTTTGGGAAAAAAACAGAAATTAAAGCGAGTTATTCAAACATCATGAGGTCTCGACGTTGGAGTAGCAGCCTCATCGTCAAATTGTTCTTCTGTGTTTGGTGGTTTTTCAAAGACTCCGTGGTGTTGAGCACTAGAGTCGTCACTAATGTCTTCCTTAGTTTCGAAATTGTCCTTTTCAAAATCGTCGTCGTAAAGACCCAAGTTCCTACCTTCGTCCTCAATGTCTTGTAATGACAATTTGGGCATGGTGGCGGCAACTCTCCAAGGCTGTCTCTTTTCCACGTAGGCCTTAGCAAAGATGATGTCGATTTCCTCCAATGATCTCCCTGCGGTCTCGGGGTAAAAGAAAAAAATCACGGGGATGAAAGCGTAGTTCCAGCAGGCAAAGAACAAGTAGCAACCCCAACCCGATTTCTCGATAAATGCTGGGGTAAACATGACAACGGCAAAATTCATCAACCAGTTGGTACAGGTGGACACGGCAGAAGCGGTGGTTCTTGTTCTCATGGGGTTGATTTCTGGTGGGTACAACCATGGCAAGGGCAAGGTGGTAAATGCGAAAAACACAATGAACAAAAAGATTCCAACGGCGGCACCTTTGGCGTTTTGTTCGGTGTCCTTGACCAAACATGCAAAGGAAATGGTGAATGAGATGGCTTGGCCCGTGGCACCAATAAGGAACAATTTTCTTCTACCCAAGGTTTCCACGAGGAAGAACGAAGGGATGGTGGCAAGGGCATAGATTGTGGCAAAGACACCACCAAGGATCATCGATAATCTATATTTGGAGTAGTTGAAAATGGTTTGGTAGAAAAGCAACGTGGAGTAGTAAATAGCTGCGTTACATCCGGTGATTTGTTGGAAAAACTGGGTAGATGCACCAATGAGCATTCTTTGGAAGTGCTGGGACTTACCACCCGTGAACAAGTCTTTGAACCCGGTTTGAGCATTGGCAAATCTCTTGACGGTATCGATAATGGCCGAAGCTTCAGCAATGACTTCGTCGGAGTCGGGCGCGATGTTATTCAAGTATCCCAACACTTCAAACGCCTCCGGTTTCCGATCGTGAGCAATCAACCAACGAGGCGACTCTGGCAAGTGGGTGATCCCGAAAAACAAGATCAAGGCAAACACGATTTGGAACGCAACGGGGAATCTCCACTGCACCGAGCTGTTGATGTATGAAAAACCGAAATCGATCCAGTAGGCCAAAAAGGTACCAATAGCAACCACGGCACCTTCCATATTCACCAACTTACCTCTATTCTCTGGACGCGACAACTCGGATTGCCAAACGGGGATAGTCGCGGTGTTCATACCGTTACCGATACCAGTAACGACTCTTCCGATAACAAACTGACCTGTTTGCCAGTATGGCTTAATTGCAGCGGTGGAGATAACAGTACCAATAATGATGATCAAGGAACCCATCACTATAATGGGCTTTCTGCCAATGGCGTCACCTCTAAACATGGCAAATATAGCGCCAAAGAAACAACCCAACTCGTAACATGAAGTCACGGCACCTTGGATAGTAGCATTATCTTTTGTAGGAGGAAACTCGTAATTAAACTGATCACCGGAGATCAACCCGGACATTAAACCTTGATCATAGCCAAACAACGAGAATCCACAAGTGGAAACGAGGGCAATGGCGACTCTAAGTTTTCTGCCTCTTAATCCTGCCGTGCTTGTTCTTGCTGAGAACCAGCTAAATTTACTGGCGTATTTCCCCTTAGGTGCCATTTTTCTTCTATTTTTAGCAAGAAAATGCAGAAAAAAAAGGGTATTGATTTCACCTAGTGTAGGGAGGGGGAGTAGGTGCTTGATGAGGAAACCTGGTTAGTCGGTGAAATTAAGCGGTTCAAATATTGGGACGCGGAATAATTTGCGTTTTCTTTTCTGGGCAGGAGAAAGTCTTGGAACAGATAAGTCTTGGAGAGGAGACGAAGTGTGGAGAGGTGGATCGGTTTCTATATTTATAAGTCCAAACCCTCCACTCAGTACCAGTCAGAGTTGGATCGCAACTCATTGCTCTATGTTAGTTGTCTAGATTGTTATTGAAATGTATTGGTTTTGCAAAAATATCAGATTTTCTTTTTTTTTTTTTTTTATTTTCCAGTGGTGCAAAACGCAGAAATAAGAACGTATGTAGCACGCGCTAATCGAATTAAACCCACCCACATCGTCTTCTTCTTTTTGTTAATACAACAGGCAAAGAGAGACGTGAAACAATTAGCTGTGGTTCAGGGATATGACGTAGCTCGTGGACTGTATACAGCTCGGACTTGTTGCCAGCTGCAAAAGAGAGGAATAGCGAAAAAGAAAAACAACGACGCTGCTGGAGATAAACAAACGTTTGTGTGTTGAATAATCCGAGGAAGCACTGCAGTGCAGTAGACTTGGCTTGGGAAGGTGGGGAAGGAGAGATGCTCGGAATAGTTCGTTCTTTGGGGTTATCTTGGGGGTTACTCGGGTAAGAACTGGAGGAATTTTTAGTGGGGAGAGACACACAAGAGGAAAGCTGAAACCACCAGGGCTCGAACAAAAAAAAGAAAAGAGGCCAGCAGTGAAAAAGACGGTGGTGGTGGTGGTGACGGTGATGTAGTAGCGCATAGATCGACCCTCTAAGTACGACTGGGAACGGCAATATTGGTGCGTATATATGGGAAAAGTTTTTTTTTTGTACAATTGCTATTTCACGTCAAGCAGCAATTATGTGCCATCAATATAGATAATAGCGTCTCAAGCCGCTGGGTCTTATGTTATCTCTGTAACTAGCAACCAACGAGGGGGTTTCTTGGTTTCATGGGTCATAAAAAATGAAGCAGCCAGAGCCGAAGGTTTTCAAGCGAAAATTTTTCCTTTTTCTTTTTTGTCCACTAGATGCTCCTGTAAGCTGAGGACTAAATTTTTCGATGCTATTAAAAGATGGTATTATGAACGTTGACCTTCCTCATGGAGTGTATATTGACGACGATTCCGTTTCCTTTTCTCCAAGAATAGCTTCGACTTTTCTAACCTCGAATCAAAGACACTATTGTCTTTTGCTTTTTTTTTATTTAGAAAACAGGTTTCGCGTGGTGGTTTTCGCAATGGGGAATCTGGGGATATTACCGTAGATTCCAGGGTTGAGGCGAGGAAGCACTCAAGTCCCACAGCAAAGACAGAGATAAACTTTTGAGTATGTTTTTTTCAGAGATCCCTCTTATCATTTCCCTAGGGGAAGAGACCTGAGCGGTTTCAACAAGCTTACCCTCATCTCGAGTGAGGTCTGCTCTCGAACTGCCCGTGGTGGTACACAAAACAAGGCTCTGTTTCCAGCTAATCCAATTGGCTGGAGGCGGGGCACCTCTAAGCAGTGGACGGAGACTCTTCTTTTACACACACGTATTTTAGGGCTAATAAAAAAAATGTACCATGTGCTAAAAGTTCAGGTGGATGGGGATAATAAATACATATGAGGTGGAGGTTTATACAATAGAAAGGTGGCTCTCCCGTACTGTGCTGGCCTGTCCTGGCTTTTGACCCCCCAATTCACTCTCACCGCGTTCCAGAAATACCTCATCACCTGACCATGCTCGGTTTTGTGTCACTTCTGACGACATCTAAGGGGGAGAGGGAGGAAAAATTGTTACTTTACACAAAACGGCTGCTGCTCTTGGCAAACTGCGAGGCAATCTGCTTGAAGCAGAAAAACAGAGGCACCTCTGCCGTGCCCTTGCAGAGTGCTTTTTTCAAGAGCTGTCCAAGAAACCATTATGGAGTAAAAAAACAAAACAGCTTCATGCCAGACCTCTGATGTTGTCTCGGGGTGGTCTTCAGGTGTTTCAAGATACTCAAAACAAGAAACTAAACTAAAAAGTAGAGATGTGTGTGGGGCACGATGGTTTCTTTTAACATTGGTCAACTATTGAAACCAGAGTTTTATGAGCTATGGGAGCCATGACGTAATTTGACATATCTTATATTTACCGCCTTTCCTAACAATTTTGTTTTTTAACTTTTATTTTCAGAAATTTTTGACAGATATCGTCCCGGCTAAATTTTTTTTTTCACAGTGGGTTAATATAACCATGCGGAAGATCCCGAGCACAAAAGTTCTGACTGGGACCACATTGCTCGACAATTTGCGACAGCCCTTCCCTTTCCCTGTAGATTTACACCATCAAGCTTGGGAAAACAAATAAAAGAACAAAAGTGTGATGAGACAAACTGCTATTGTCACTCGTATTCTAAAGAACTCAAATTTTTAAAGCCTATTCTATCTTGATTGTTCTCGTTAGTAAGCGGCATGTGGGGATGCGTGTATATAAGATATGAACTACAATCACCACCACCATAAGAGGAACCACGCTGTCGATCGTTTAGTGTCACGAAGGAACGTGTTTATCGTCAAGTAAACGAGCACCATAACGTCATTCAACTTCCGTCCTCCCCACCACCACTTACCCCCCACTTCATTGCAATATCAAGCACCACCCGATGTGTCCAGTACAAGCTTCATTGAAGGAGCTTGGGGCTTGACTGGGGAAGCCTTAGGCCAAGGTCCCAGTGTAGAGAGGTTAGTTACGAGAAAACTTACTGATGAGAGTAATCTTTACAAAGACCAACTCCAGAGCTGGTCAGAAAGGAGTGTCTCCCTGACTGGAGGAACGAGTAACGAAATGAAAACTAGACGTACTGGTCCTCTATATTTGTGAGAAGAGAGTGGGGAGAGGGGAGTAATAGTTCCATCATCACGATCGCAGCAATTGCATCACGTGACTATGTGTCGTGAAACACCCAGGGGCTGCCCGGAAACACGACAGAGAGAAATTCGCGACACACCCAGAGCGAGTAGCTCAACAAAAAAAATAAAGCGAGCGGATTTCTCTTCGTTCCCCGCGCTTGTGAAAGAGATTTGGGGACGGAGACCACTCTGGATGTTTCTTGGGTCTCAGCGAGGAGAGACAGTTAGATCCAGGCTGGATGTCTCCTGGTTGGTGCTGTCTGTGTGTGTGTGTCTAGGCAATGTAGATGTCAAGCTATTGCATCTGGATAGTCAATCGACCTGAAGAAATATGTGCTGGTATATAGGGACCCCAGGGCCCAACTCCCAGCTGAAATTTTTTGGCAACCCCTTTCTCCTTCTCTCCTCTCCTTTCACCGGCTTTAAGATTCACATTCGACTTTTTTCTTTATTCGTATAAATTGAACACCACAACCACCAGTGACGAACTACACCTCAACAGTCAGCTCCCCCCCTTTGCCATTGGATCAACCTTTTCCAAAACCTCCCTCCTCCCCCCCTGTTCAATCGCTAGACTCCACTTGCTTTATATATATATTTTTGGTTTTTTATTTGATTTTTTACCACCACAGATGACGAAATACGCCTTGATAACAGGAGCCTCTTCAGGTATCGGCTACTGCTTAGCGGAGGGGCTTTCGCAGCGCGGGTACACCGTGATTGGATGCTCCCCCCCGCAAGTCTTGTACGGGCAGAAGCCATTGGAGAAAAAATACGGCTTGATCTCGATCCCGCTCGACATCACCAACGTGGCCAACATTGACGCCGTGGCTAAACAAGTGGGCGAAATCACCCAGGGCAAATTGGCGATCTTGTACAATAACGCCGGTATATCTATCGCGGGCCCCGCGATTGAGATTGACGAAGACGCGTTGGACAAGTTGTTCCAGGTGAATGTGCTTGGCCACATCAACGTCACTAAGGCCATGGCTCCCTATGTCATCAACGCCAAGGGCACGATCGTGTATACGAGTTCCGTTGCTGCGCGTGTGCCCTTGAGTTGGGTGAGTGCATATAACGCCACTAAGGCAGCCATCGATGCCTATGCGCAGACTTTGCACGGCGAAATGAAACCTTTTGGCGTGCGTGTCCATAGCGTGATTACTGGTGGCGTCGATACTGCCATCTGCGACGCTAATGTGAGAACGTCGTTGGGCGAGTCCTATTATGAAGTGCCCGGGGTCTATGACTCGATTAGATCTTCTGCGATGATGAGCCGTGATGTTAATATCTCTCCCGAACAGTACGCGAGGGAAATCGTGGTTGATTTGCATAGATGGAGAGACCCAGGGTTCAATTTGTACCATGGCGCGAGAAGTTATTTGTTGCATTGGGTGAGTCGCTGGTTGCCGTTGTGGCTTGTAGAGTTTGGTGTCCAGTACCATTTTAAGCAGTTGAAGGTGTTGAACTATGTTGCCAAGTTGGTCAAGCTGGGTAAATACACTAGAAAACACATCAAGGAGGATTAAACAGACAAAACAACGGGGACTAAACAGAAAAAACACCGAGGACAAAATTTTTAATGGTTGCAAAAAAATTGCCGTTTAGACAAAAGTCTTGATACTTTAGCGTATTTACTTCCCCCATAGTATATACACATACATTCCCATTCCCATAACCCAAATTACGTATAAAATAAAAAAAAAAAATCTGTCGAGTCAATACTTTTTCATCATGTCAGCGCCAAGATTAGCCAACCGATCAGCTTCTTCATTCCCCTGCTCCCCCGAATGGCCCCTGACATGATGGAAAGACAACGGCAGCCAACCTCTATCAACGTACATCACATCAATCTCCCTCTTCAAAGCCACGGCCTCCTTGATGATATCGACGTTCGCAACCGGTTGGCCCGTCAGAGTTTTCCATCCGTTGCAGCTCCAGCGCGGGGCCCAGCTGCAAATGCAGTCCATGGCATATTTGGAGTCGGAGTAGATTGCGTATTGCACCAGTTGCGGCTGAGCCAGCTGGAGCATCTCGCGATGGATGCATTTGAGAGCGTGATTGATGGCGTGGAGTTCTGCCCGCTGGTTCGTTGCTCGGTGGGTTTTGATGTTGTCGATGGCGTCGAGCGGTACGGCGGCGTTGCGCGGGTCGTTGGGTCCGTAGTAGACGCCGTAGCCTGAGGCTGCTGTTTTCGATTTGCCGTTGCCGCGGGATGCGCCGTCGACGTAGATTCTGTGCCTCGAGGGAGATTTGGACGTCGATGTGGATGTGGATGTGGATGAAGGTGGTTTCGACGTTGACGTGGATGTCGATGGCTTTGAAACTTTGTATTTCGGCGCATGCAACGACGATGACGAATCAGAAGAGGAATGAGATGGTCTCGATTGTGTGCTGCTTGAACTTTTTCCGCCATTGACAAACAGTTTAGCTTCGCTTAGCGTGGTGAAGCTCTTGAAAGACGCGCCGCTGTAGCCTTGCACTTGCACTTTACACTCGTTCCAACTTGAGTAAACTCCTTTGTTTCGGCCTTTGGCTACTGCATAATACTTGCCACTTTTTCCCATCTCGGTGTTGTTAGCGTCGTTATTGTTGTTTTGTTGAAATTTTTGGAATTTTCGGAGGGAGCGCGTAATGTATAGTGAACGTGGTGGTATACTCGTGATTAGATTTTGGAGTAGCAGGATTGGAGTCTGGGACATGTGGGAAACGTCAGTGATGATTTTCCTTCCTGGTGGGGGGGGTGGTGTTCTCGAAGGTCAATCTCGTCCTGGCTAGGATGTTTTTTTCGATCCGACCTCTCTTTTTTATCAAGTTTGAGGTACGATGTAACTCTCGAGAGATAGCTGATCTACTTGTGCACCGGAAGTGGAAAAGGTCTTTGTCTCAAGCTCAAGTGCTGTGAGTGTAAACCATTGCCAGAAGGAAAAAGAAGATGCACATGCCGCGGGCGTGATCCAACCACAGTTGCAACGGAAAATCTGAAACACCAAAACAGTCCCTTAAAATTAGTTATACAACGAAATGAACTTCACATACTACATGTCTCTATTAAAAATTATCTCTGAACAAAACGATAGTGTCTTTGTTTTAATCAAGTTTGTAAATCGTCAAACATCAGCTTAACCACAAAGTAATGTCCCACAACCCCCAACACGACGCAAACGTGCCAGATGTTATGGCTCTGCAAGGCGTAATCGACCCACCACAAGCTTCTAAAGTCGTTGGCGTAGGGGGTCTTGATTGGCTCGTTGCGGAAATGCTTGTTGACCAACTCTCTAAACTCGCGTTCGTCTTCATCTTCAATAAGGAAACTTTTATCTGGGTCGTCGTCGTTGTTGCTGTTGCTGTTGTCTATCTCGTCCAATTGGTGGAGAATATCGTCATTGTCCATCTCTGATAAACACATCGAGCTCGATCTCCGATGCGATGATGATGAGGATGCCAAGGCGCTGCCGGCTTCAGCGTCGACTGCAGCTGCTGCTTCGTTGACGTCTTCCTCAACTGCAATTGCTGGAGCTCCAGTCTCGTTATGATGGTGGTGGTGGTGGAGATGCAGTTCTTGTCTCAAGTCCCTCAATTCCAACTCCAACTCCTCCAATTCTTCACGGCCTGCATGGCCCACTCGGTCTTCCAACACATCTTCAATTCCATAATGGTGCTGACACGTATTAGCCTCCAAATTGTTTTCAATTATCACATCGTATCTCCATCTCTCTGGGATCAACCCACCGTAAAACACCACTCCAAGCAAATACCAAACAAAGCTCTTGTAAGTTAGCGGGATGAAAAATTTCAACGCAGCAAAGACTCCATCGTAGTAGGCCTTGCACAACACCGCGGTGGCGCCACATGCACTCAACCCGATAAAGAACCCAATCCGCAAGCTTCTACACTCGGGCCTGTCGAAATACGACGACCAGTTGAAGAAAAAACCAAACAAGCCCATGGCTAAACTGAATCCCATGTAAAGCCACAAGAGATTGGGGTGGTTATACAATGCACAGTATTCCACCGCTATAATGGAGCAAGTGATCAAAATGGTGATCCCCGTGTAGTCGATGCAGGCAAAGTTTTTCCGCATGGGGTAATGGGCAAAACACGAATAGGTGTGCCACACGGATGAACTCACGAGACAAACCATGGCAGCAGCGAGAAATTGGTACATGGCCAAGTTGTCGCCCCATGTGTTCTTGTGGAATGCCAGGCTTTGCGGGAAATTGACGAGGGCAAGGTATAGAACCACGCCGAGCCCCGCCAAGTGGGACCAAATGTTCATGGTTTCGTTGTGCCAATGGAAAACTGATTTGAGCATTTGGCTGTGTTTCAAGCTAAATCGGTAGCCTTCGATGATGTACTTGTTTTCTCTCCAGCTGAGGGGGAGTTCGTAGTAGTGGATCAACCCTGAAGGGTTTTCGTTGGCGTTTTTCAAGGCCCGGTTAAAGTTGAAAAAGCGGAGTTTGTTGTAGATGGCATCGTTGGTGTCGAGGTCAAAGTCAGCCGAGGGGGTTCTTTCCTTGATGTAGTCGTCAATCTTGACCAACTTGGCGTCAAAGTAGCTGATGGTGTTGATGATTTTCTTGGAAAGGATCTCCCGGTTCGACTCTGGTGGTTCTTTTGGCTCTTTGGTGCTATCGTTTTTGCCATTGTCATTGTCATTGTCATCGTCCGATTCAATGTCAATGGCACTGGAAGTGCTGCTGAATAAATAGTTGTATTGATCGTCCAACAACGCGTATAAATAGTCCAAGTTCTCCAAACCTTTGCTCAAGACCGACTGTTTGATCAATCTCAACCGTTCTTGAACCAAGTTGAGTTTCAAGACGCTCACGTCTCTGAAACTGACGAGGGAGCTCGTGCTTCCTCTTCGACTGCGGCTGTGGCCGGCAAGTTTGTTATTTTCTTGTCTTTTTGTTTTAAAGTAGGAGTCAAAGTGGTCCAACTTGATTTCAATCGAACTGACAAAGTAGTCCAATTTTTCAATCAACATTTCCTCCATCTGGGAAATGGCTGACAGGGGGCTATTCCGCTTGTAGCCTGAGCGGTGGAACCTGTTGGTGAGGGTCGAATCCTCCTTTATTACCGTCTCTGTAGCTGTAGACATGGCTTATCTGATATTGAGCTTCGCTGAAGGAAAGAAACGTATGGTGCGTGCTTGGAAATGTCAATGTCTATGCTTTTATATATATATGCCGTGTATATGCTGTATATATGCTGTCTGCTAGGTGATGAGAGTGGGAAAGGCACGGGGCGTTGGAATAATGTCTCAAATGTCTCAGAATAAGAAACCTGATCGTAGCGGGGGGGGGGGGGAGGCAGAGGCGTGAGATGAAGTGAGGTGAAGTGAAGTGAGGTGGAAAGTGCTATCAAGAACCCTGGGGGGGTGCAAATGACGTCTGTTATAAATCACTTGAAGATAAAGCAGCCGGCTCCCAAGGTCAAGTGAAAAAGGGCCATTGTCGGGGGAGGGTCGCGTAATTTCCACCAAGCAATTTTTTATCGCCAGGGAAACGAGAGACCAAGAGGTAATAATTATCTCCCTCCTCCTCGCCCTATCCCCGCCGCAATCGGTTGAAACATGTGCTGGCCGTGGTAGTAGGTGGCAAGTGAGCGAGTGAGCAGCATCTATCAGATGCTTCTCCCATAACCAGTGCGGGATCTTTTCCGCCAATCACCGTGAAGAAGAGAGATCCGCTTCCAGCTTATCCTTATAAGCGTGCCCATCTTTTCCGATCCAATCCTTTTCGAACTTTTCCCAATCCCCCTTTCCTATTCCCATGGGAGACTGTTATTGGTCCTACTACTACTACTATTCCTCGTAAACGCTTATCATCTGGACATTTACTCTAATCAAACATACGAGGTTATATTCATTTCTGGAACTGGTTCTGAAAGGCGATGCTGACGGGAGAATAGGGGTAGGGGTATATCTGGTCGTGTAATCTCGCGGGTAGTGCACTCTGGGACAAATACATATGTAGCAGATTAAATTGCTTTTCCTTTTCCCACTTGCAGCCGAGCTATACACACGCCCCGAGAGCACGTGCTGCCACGGCACCTGTGATGTTGATAACAAGTCACGTGCAACTATTTACTAAGAGAAAAAGAAAGAAAGAAAGACAGACTATCTTTCATCGCTTACTCTATCGCCATTTCCAACCTGAGAGAAAGAGACATGATTATCTTTTTAGGAAGCATACGGTAGGTCACGTGCACGCGCTTCTACTGCCGAGAATATCAGTTCAAGACCGCGTGTTTTTACTTCTGGCATTGGAAGCGTGGTGGTCTTATAGTTAGTACTTGGACTTATTAGGATGAAAAAAAGATGGCCCATGTGGGAGGCAGAAGGAGAGAGGGTCCGTTGAGCAGTACCAAGTACTAACCAAAAGTAGCAGCATAAAACCGAAAAGAGCACCGCAAGTTGGCCAGAACTATGCCCAATTTGTACGATGCAGCTTCTTGTTCAAGTTCAGCCAACATCCATATATACGTATACGCGCCACTTCCACATCCATTCATACACACTTTGGTTCTTTGCAAACTCCGCCCACGTTGGCACCAGTCAGCTGGCTCTTTTCTAATTTTGGGTACATGTTGGACTAAAACAGCCCTCTCAAGAGATACCCACCATAACCCATTTCAATCTAACAATATCGCTTATATTTTAGTTTGTTCTTTAATATACAAAAAAAAACGGCGTCTATCCCTTCCACTTCCTAAAAAAAGCATATATATATACTTTGCTATCTATTTCTATGATACTTTGATCTTTCTAAATGTTCATAATCCCAGAGAGCTTTCCGAAGTGGTTTATTTTCAATCTTTTTGAAATACTGGTCCACCAACTTGTGATACTTGGCATTGTCGCCAATCAACATGTACTCCATCTCGAGATCGTGCAAGTCGGTGAATTTCTTGGTCTTGTAATACTCAATCAAGATCTCATCAATCTCCAACAATTTGAGTATATGGTCATCGGTCAACAAGTCGAGCTGGAGCAAGATCAAGTCCTTTTCGCTGGTTTTCCCATCTGGCGAGGGCTGGATCGCCGATGCGGGCAACACGGAAACCAAGTGGTCGCGATGGACCCACAAGTTGATTTGCTTCACGTAGTACCATTTGGCATACTCATAGTCGCTCAACCCCTTACTGTACTCAAATTGTAAGCGCGAATTGACTTCCAGCGGCACAAATACAGGTATACCTTGCAACATGGAGTACTTGAGCGGGCTCAATTGGTCCAATTTGTAAAAATGTTTTCTTCGGTCGTTGTAGATTTCGTCTTCTTCGCTTTGTTTGTTGAGTTGGATTAGTTCCAAGTTTTGCAACTCTTCCTCGGTGAGGGAGTCCTTGGGCATGGCTTTGCTCTTGCTTAAACCGGTGATGTCGATGTATATCCCCGAGTCGACATCGATGAACCGCGCATCGATATAATTGTCGCCGCGGGACATGTCACGGTTATAGATGTATGTCCCCACGTCAATGAGGTACTTGCCATACCCCTCGGTGGGATCCTCCACCACGAGCGTCTGGTTATAGCTCTTGGCCAACTTGTACAAGTCGGAAACGGGCATTTGGATATCAATGTCGACATCAAAGGGGAACATCAACCCATTCCAGTACCACGACAAGAGCGGGCCGTGCATGATCCACCAGACTATCCCCTTTGTTTGCGCGAATTTCGCCCAGTTTCTCAATAACCGGTCGAGGATAATTTGGGTACGATAGATGTTTTCTTGCTGGTTCCAGCCGTCTTTGGCATAGTTTAAAGCACCATTAAAAAACCGCCAGTCGTAATGCCAGCCTCGGTCGTAATCGACATTCTTGGGGTCATCGATCCTGATGGTGGCCATTTTGAAATATCGAGGCTCAACATTGTTCAAATGCTGCAGACAATCAACGAGCCCTTGGTAAAAGACCCGTTCTTGCGGAGTCAACAATTTCATCTTTTCAGCTTCGGGCAAATCGCTTCTTCGAAATTCCTTGGGGAACGACAACATATGCTCAGCGATAGGGACGGGGTGGAACAGACTTTCACTCAAGTTATACTGGGTTAAAGTCATATCCAAACCGGTCTTGGCGCGTGAATAAGGGATGATCATGCTTTGCAAGTGTCTCAACTCGTTGATATGGTTCAAAGTGACCTCGGGCACGTCTTCTCCGATTCGGTTGATATTCAAATACCGCTGCCACATCCGGCCCTTTTCAATGCGGTTCCTGTTATTCTGGTCAACGTCAAACTCATAAGTGCCAAACTCGTCCAATATAATCACCTTTAAAGGATTAGGGAGGTGGATCATGGCGTAGCTTTTGCTCATCAATACTCTTTGATCGTTAAAAGAACGGCGATTATGGGGCTGGTGGCCAAAGAAAATGTACCCGGGCAACTGTTCTCTTGTATACCCCCAGTTTTGCAAGTCCTGCTGCAGCACACTATCCAAGTTTTGGCACCACTGTTCCATAAACACTTGTTGAGACTCGGTGAGTTCTCGAATGCTTTGGCAATTTGGTCTTGCTTCGGGCGGCATGCGGATATTTTCATTTAAAATGGTTAGATCTATCCAATCGTACCAGTTGAACGGCAACGTTATTGGCGTGTCCAACTTGTTCAAGTCCACCGTGCGCCCATGAGCCAAGTACTGGATTTTCAACTCGTGCAAATACACCAGCAACGTGAACCTTGGGTCATAGTAGATCAAGTTGCTCTTGGCTCTTTCCTGGGTATGGTTTCGATGCACGGTGATATCAACCTCGGTCAAGTCGCTGTTGATCATAAAGAACCGTCTTTGGTTCTCTGGCTGCGTGAGTAAATCGATTTTTTTCAGCAACTGCTTTGATATGGGTCGAATGTTTAAATCGTCCACCAGAAGCGAGTCTTGGGTCGATTTGAGATTGAGGTAGCTTTTGCCGACTATGGCTTTAAAGGACAGCTTCAAGTCATATTCCGTTAGTATTATGTATGTCAAGTTGATCACCACCACGGTGAAGAATAGGTATCTGAGTAATTTCAGAGGCTTTGTTACCCCAATATTTGCAACTTTTAGCATCTCTTTTTCTTTCTTTTTATTAGTTTTTTTTTTATGAGATGGACGGGGTATGAATCATATAAAGGCAACTAAAAGTGACTTGTTGATAAGAAGGGAAAGAAAGAATGACGGGTCTGGCTGATAATGCTGATGGGTGGTTGGTGAAAAATCTGAGATTTTTCTTTCTTTTTTAAGATTTAAACGAATGACTTAAAGTGAGGTTACTTCAGCTTAGCGATTGAAGCAAGTGAAGCAAGTAAAGCAAGTGTGTTGGAGTTAATGAAAAGTTTTGATCAAGATTTTGATCAAGAACCAAACTGCTGGAAATGGGCTGCTTCTTGGTTCAGTGTACTTGAATATGCAAAATGCAAATTTGAACAACCTAAAACGAAGGAAAAAAAAAACCCCCGACGACGAACTAAGTAGTCTTTTTTTTTTTTTAATCTAATGACGGAGAACTTTTTGAGGCTAGGGATTGGGAAAAGGTGCTCTGGTTCTGCCCGAATTGTGATCGTGTGACGTCTCCTTGGATTAAAGATGGCGATAATAGCGTAATGTGTGATTGGTGATGAAATGTTGTTTTTTAAGTATAAGAAGGTCTGGCCCAAGCACTTTTTTTTAGTTGTATATAAATATGTTATACTTTATACTCAAAGTTCAAGCGCCTCTATCTTTGATGAAGATGTACCTCATTTTATTTTAAGTAAAAAGAAACTACAACTTCTTGGTGGTGGTGGTTGTTGTTGTTCAAGATATTATTAAACTTTGTCCAGGCCTTGTTCAAGTAAATATTGACAAATTTCCCAGTTTGCAAGGATATTATTTAACACAATTAGTGAGCGTGAGTATTACAAGACTCGAAAAGGGCAGTCCAGAAGAGTATTAGTGGTAATAGTTGAACATCCAACTACAGAGAAAGAGGAAGAGAAAGAGAAAGGAGACAACCAGACGTGCTTGTAGGAGTTTTTCAGAACCGGGAGTCGTTCGAGCCCACGGCTGTTGAAAGAACTCTTTCATGCGGGTGTGCCACTTCAAAAATCAAGAGTCAACATCCAGGATTCAAAATTTTTGACTCAGTAGCGTATATAGCTCCAACGACCCCTTTAGGGTTGTAACAAGCTTTACTTTTAAATTTCGTTACCCATCAACTAAGGAGCCACCGGCAGAGAAGCCCTGGGTGTGTTTCCCCAGAGAAACACCGAAGTAAAAGAAGGAAGCATGAAGAGAGGGCTCTTCTTGCCCCCTCCCCTCAAGGAACTCAATTAAACCGCCAGGACATGACCATCAACCAACTCTAAATCGAGCTCAATCATTAGCTTTTACTCCACGCCTTGGCTGCAAAAACGAGACAATACGAAAACTGTTAATTGGTCTTGGTTATGAGCTTGTTCTCGCCGTCTCTTTTTGTTTTTAATTTTGGCTTTTACGCGTATCTGCTGCTGAAGGGGTTAAAGTCACGTGACCTAACCTAGAAGCAACAGAAACTTTCTTAAGATCGTGTGACCCACCATCAACCAATAAATAATTCTACAACAACAACACGAACAAGAACAACGTCAGCAACTATGATGGTGACAGTAACATCGGCTAAGAGCCAAACATTTTGACTGATCACCGATATAATTTCATATTTTGCAGAATCAGCAGTTTACTTCTTGCTTTTTCACCTTTATCTCTGTCTCGTTTTTTCATTTTCTTTCAATCCCGTAGTGCCAGATCCAATGACGTGTGGGGGTTCTTGAAAATGCTCCAAACTATATACATCCAATGTATGTTACAGACAAGTTTTGCAAGCAATCACGATGATGTTCAACACTTTCTAGCTCAGTGCGTTTTTTTATTTAATGCAACCTGGTTTTCTACGGGCTGCAACATCCACGCGTTCAGATCCATACACGCGACACCCAATTCACGCAATTCACGCAATTATTTTCGTCGTTCACCTCATTCACTTTTGGCCTTCTCCTCCCCCCCTTTTTCCAGTTATTATCTCAACTGGTGTCCTGTCACTGTCGAGATCCATCTCTCGAATTTTTTCCACGCAAACAACGCGTTCACTGCAGGGACAGCTTTGGTCACAGCTGGTTATTATAAAGGGGGTTTCGCTCGAAGATAAAAAATTTTTTCTCTCTTTTTCTTTTGGCTTCTTTCTCGTGGTGTCTGCGTCATGAGCGCACTCCATGGGTCTCTGGGATAGCATCTGTTGATATGATGTATCTTGATGCAAGGTGTTTTTTTTTTTTGTAAATAGAATACATCTTGAAGGAGGCTATGTGGTGGGATGGGTAGAGGAAGAGAAATAGGGAGAGAAGTAGGGAGGGGCCAGTTTGAGACTAGTATGGATGTTTTCATCGGCAGTGGTCGCTATAAATGGTCATCTGATGCTTTCTCTCGATAGAATTCAGCCCATTTCAGCTCAGTTCAGTGTAGTGTAGCTTGGTCCAACTTGCTTATTCGGCGGGGGATGTGATCTAGATAGCCAACGTTCACCCATTTTTACTTGACGTTGCTCCTCCCCAAAAAACGGGGACCAACCAGAGACTGTCTAGTAGCCATACCACATCTGCATCGGGACAGGAATTCAAAATGGGATGGTAAAAATATAAAAGCCAGCTAAAAAAAGGTTGTCCGAAACTTGTCTCTTCCTCCATATCGACGCATGTTGAAAAAAAAATGTCGAGTTGATGATTTAGCCTTGGGTCGACTTATCAGCAGTGAACAACCGGTTTTGCTTTAGAGGTAACGTCGTCTCTCTCAAAGCAGAACCAGTAAAATCTAACCTCTTTCGATCCCGCAACATTCACAACACGAACTACGTAATAATCACACATGTCAAATTTCAAACGTCTCCATTAAGTCATACTTCAGTCCTATAAAACGAAAATCATCGTATCCTCATTCATCATCATCCTCACTCTTCTTTGTTTTTTCCGCCAGTAACAAATTTCCAAAGCAACAACACCACAACGAAAATCAAGATCCAGCTACTCAAACCCCACTGCTGTTGCTGCAATTGCGGGTCGAGCTCAGCATCTCCTAGTCATTTCGCATCTCCCAATTTTGGAGGATAACCTTCCAAAGCAACCGAGCCACTAGCAGGCTCACAAGTGCACCATTGGTCCTTGGGAAATGCACTCATGGCTTGTGGAATATGGCAGCCACATCCGTACCATGTTTTACCTTCTAGAATAAAAAAAAACGTGAATATGTCAGTATGGAAAAGAATTGTTGGGATGCCGCGGGCATGGTATGGTGATGGGGAAATACATACGACACACTTTGCAATCTGCTGTCTTACACATCTTTTTTTTTTTTGAAACCTTGATTTGATATTCTTATCTGATGAGATTGGAAGTGGAAATGGGGTGGGTGGGCATCGTCTTCTTTTTATGCTGCAATGGTTGCTGGGTCTATTTGTAAGCAACGTGGACCAAATGTGCACGACTCTAACTCTCATCCTCCCCCAAGTTTTTCGAACTCCCCGCTCTTCATTTTCATTATCAAGAGACTTAGAGCTACGAGACTAATTTCAATGCAGGAACATGATCTAGCCAGAGGCAGCAAGGGGAGTGGGGGGTTCGAGTAGGGAACGGCTTTTTTGCATGGAGAAGGAGAGAGGGGCAATGGGGGCTTTAATCCGTTGCCATTGCCCGAATTCACCGACCACATTCGCATTCGCACTCGCCGTCGCTCGATCCTCGGGGAACTTTCCACTTCGGTTTCCAAAACAGAACAAAAACCCGAAATGAAAGAGCGCATTCCATTAAGCTTGTTTTTTTTCTAAGTAAGGGAGGGTAAGTTAGTGAAGGAAGAACGCAGCGGGATGCAAGATGATGTACTCGTAAATATATCATCCGCGTTTTCGGTGGTTTGTTCATTTTCGCATGTCTTCCATTTCGGGGAATGGATTTTCAGCCGAGCCGCGTTTTGATAGTCTCAACTCAGAACCCGAGAACAAAATCTCTACTTACTTTTTTCAGGTAACTTTCCGTGCGGGAAGGAGGGCCTCTATCCGAAAAGGCATCAGTCACCACTCGTAGTCTGGTCAGCTAACTCGGATCTTGGTCTAGAATCACGCAGCCGTTTTCTTTCCTGAACCGGATTCTTTCTGCCCCACTGGCTGGATTTTTCATGTAGATCATTTGTTGAACTTGTTGCTGCTGCACGGCGGGTGGAGGCTCACAGCAGATGCAAAAGAAAAGGGGGCTTGTTGTACCCTGGGGAGTAAATTCAAACCTCGGGGGTACGTATTTCTCAGGTTTGGTGAGTAGACCATATATTTCCCCCATGGTGAAATGAGACAACTCGAGATGTGTATCTCGGAATAGATGCCCATTGTGGCTGTCACTCTCCGTTGTGGAACTCGATGAATCAAATCGGCCGGTATTATATTATACAAGCTATATTGAGCCGTACCGCCGAGGCGCTTTTTTCTTCCGCAGTTTAAAGAGACAGCATTGCTCCTCAACTTTATAGCTACGGCACCGTGTTCTTTCTAGATGAAATCCCAAGTGGGACATACAACGTCAACCTTTAGTTTTGAATAATATTACGAAAAACCCATGTGTATACAAGCAAAAATCCAAGCGGGCCTCGTTAAAGCATTCGTAGTTTCCCTCTATCGCCTATCAAGTCGGAGCCTGACTGACTGCAGCTAAAGCATCAACATATACGAAACGATAGCCAACTTAAACCACTGCGTCTCGGCCCACTGAAATAACACTAAGCAGGCAATATAATGACGTGCTTGATAAAGCAAAGCGAGCAACATTGGCAACTAGGAGACTACCAATCCGTTGAAGATAGTTTTCAATGAGTAGCTTAGACAAAGAAACGAAAAAAAAAAAAAAAACAAATGAAAAACCCTTGGTTGAAATTTCAGTTTTTTTTTTTCATTTGGAAATTTAAGGGTTCTCAGTCGTCTATTTATGGATGTCCATGTCCATCCTCGAAATTGAGGTATAAGGGGTGAAGAGGATAGCAAGGGGGGGAGTAGGACGAGTAGGTGGGTTTTTTGGTGGGAGTGACGTATAACACAAAGTTAACTCATATTTCCTTTTCTCCCCTCTTTTATGTATACGGCGGAGGAGTGCGAGACGAGGCGAGAAGGAAGTAAAGAAAAAAATGGGCTCACTTCGTGGTATATTCGGTAAGTTTTTTATTTGGCTCATTTTGGGAAGTGGGTGATGGAAATGGTAGTTTATGCTGTCACGGTATTGGAGCAATTTCAGCAAAGAGTATACTCTGGCAGGAGGTGTTTTTTTTTTTGAGGAGCACTGCAGAATTGGGACTCAACAAGATATGTGGTTTGATGGTCTTGGTGTAAGCTGTCGCCGTTAAATAAAACAAACAGGCACTTAAACTCATGAAACTTGTCAAGATGTCAAATTGTTTTGTTTAAAAAAAAAGTCTATTACTACTTCCCTCTTCACCGATCCACACCATTGCGTCTCTTTTCTTCCTCAAAGATCTTCTTCGCCTTCTCTTCTTCCTCTCGGATCCTTTCCTCCTCTTCATGTTTCAATTCTTCTTCAATGTCCAAATTTTCCTGAATGTTCCATAATTGAGCATACAAGCTGTTTTCATCGCTCAACAACTCGGCATGTTTGCCTTCCTCTTGCACTCTGCCTTTGTTCAAAACGATAATCTTGTCAGCGTCAGCAATGGTTCGCAATCTATGAGCAATGGAAACATTGGTCTTTTGGTCCTTTTTGAAAATGCCACGAATGGTCTTGAGAAGCGATTGCTCCGTGTGGGTGTCCAAGGCCGAAGTAGCCTCGTCGAAAAAGGTGATGGGGGCGTTTTTAAGCAAAAGACGAGCAATGGCCAAGCGCTGTTTCTCGCCGCCTGAAATCATCATTCCTCGCTCACCAACGATGGTATCTAATCCATCGGGGAGATCATCTATAAGTTTTTCTAGTTGCACTGCCGAAACGGCGTCGTTGATCTGTTGGTCACTAGAGTCCAAGTCTCCATATCGGATATTTTCCCTGATGGTATCGTTGAAAAGCGGTGTCTCCTGTGGCACAACCCCGATTTTCCTTCTCAATGACTCCAACGACACTTTGCCAATATCTTGACCATCAATCAAGATTCGCCCTTTGTCAACGTCGTAGAACCGAAACACTAGTCTCAAAATTGTAGATTTCCCGCTACCGCTGGGACCAACAATGGCAACTTTCTCGCCTGCGGGGATGGTGAAGGTTGCATCTTGCAAAATAGGTCGATCTGGATGGTATCCAAATGTGACATTTTCAAATCTGATTTCACCGGGGAACTTGTCATGCAAGACCAAATCCGAGGCTCCTTGTTCGGGGTCCTTGATTTTGATTGGTACATTCTGCAACTGAAACAAGTTTTCCATATCCAAGAGACTTTGCTTCATATCTCGATAGACGCTTCCCAAAAAATTTAGTGGCACGCTCAATTGGAACACCAATTGA
Source organism: Lodderomyces beijingensis (assembly GCF_963989305.1). Taxonomy (NCBI): domain Eukaryota; kingdom Fungi; phylum Ascomycota; class Pichiomycetes; order Serinales; family Debaryomycetaceae; genus Lodderomyces; species Lodderomyces beijingensis. The sequence goes on along the minus strand of NC_089974.1, from coordinate 334,043 downwards.
TTAATCAAGACCAAATCACCCACGGTCAACCCGCCACTTACTACACCTTGACATCCCATATACATCATCGCCGTCAACGCCAGCGTGAATATAAAGTTTTGCCCCGCATTCAAATAGGCTAAACTGGTGGCAACTTTCACGCTAGCCTGTTCATATTTGGTTAAGGCCCGGTTGTATTTTTCGCATTGAAACAGCTCATTGTTGAAGATCTTGACACTTTCGTAGTTGATCAACGAGTCGAGTGCCACTGAGGCCGCTTGGTTATCGGCATTATTGGCCTGTCTTCGAAATTTCGTTCTCCAGGCCGTGGTCTGGATCGTGAATATCAGATATGCGAGCATGGTGGCAAACGTCACTGCTGCAAACGAAGCACCGTAGTTCCAGCTCAATATCCCGCACACGATGCTGATTTCAAAAGTTATCGGGATGATGTGGAACACCATGGCAGACAAAACCAGGCTGATCCCCTTGGTACCACGGTCGATGGCTCTAGTTAACCCGCCCGTTTGCTGAGACAAGTGGAACTGCAAGTCCATGTTCAACAATCTTTGGAAAGTGTCGGAGGCAACTCGCTTGATTGCACTTTGCGCAACCCCAGCAAAAATTGCATTGCGCAATTCTCCAAATAGCACAGCACCAAATCTTGCTCCACCATAAGCCAAGATGAGCGAGCCTACGACTGAAGCAAGTAGCCCCACATCGTCGGCCCAGTTGACGTTCATTTGGTCTATAATCTGTTTGAAAAAAAATGGCACTTGCACATTGAGTAGTTTTGATCCGATAAGCAAGGACACGGCCACAATGACTCTGATTTTGAATTTGGGGTTGTTCTTGGGCCAGATTGTGCGCACGAGCGAGCGAAGCATGGACAATTCCGAGGTTGACACTTTGCGCCCGAATAATGTGTGCGGAGACGCCGAAGCTGATGCTGGTTCCTGGGGCTTTGCCTGCGTTGCAACGTAAGGGTTTGCAGCAGGCTGGCTTTGATCTCGAGGTAAGTTTGTCGTTGGTGCTTTGCCGGGCCGTTCGGGCTGCTGTTTATTGGCCGTGTATTTCAAGAAAGTGCACGATTGGAAAGATCGGATCGGCTGACGGTGAAACTTTATTGAGATTGAACTTGTAGCCGCTCTCATGGAAGCTACGCTCAGCCCGCGGCTGCTGCTGCTGCTGCTGCTGCAAAGAAGCTGCAGTAGGCCTCGTATGTTTGCGCTTCGTAGGAGCATCCTACTGAAGCTTTACAATCCTGTATGGGTTGGTTGAAACAAATGGAATTTTAAATATTCTGAGTTCTAGAAACCACCATGGTTGAAAAAGGAGATTAAAGAAGTGCATCTAGTTTTTTTTTTAAAGTGGTTACGAAAATATCTCGAACCCGATTCCGGAAAAATGGTTCATGAAAAAAAAAAGTGTGGCTTCAGGAGACTAGACTTCGTGTGACGTTTTTTTTTTGGTTCCTTTCTGAAAGCTAGGCGGGTATAGCAGCAGCGAACCATCGCTGGGGTTGAGGTGTCTTTTTTATTTTTGATCGACTCTAGTTACCCTTGCAAGAGATGTTGGAAACGATGTTGGAAACTTCCAAGCCGTTGCCTTGCGTCAAGTGTTTTTTTTTTGGTGTCCTTTTATTTCAATTTAGTGTTAGTGTAGTTCAATGTCTATTTACTGCTTCAATTCCTTCAACGACTCTTCCAAGGCTTTTGCAAAGGCGTCAAGGTGGCCAGCATAGGATGAGTAGCCCATGTGGCCAACTCTGAAATACTTGCCTGGCAATGCCTTGTGGATTCCACCGGCAACAACAAAACCCTTTTCGCTCAATTTCTTCAATAAAGCTGGGCCATCGACACCCTCGGGGAAGTACACGGCAGTCAAACCATGAGCAGCAACTTTATCGTCAACAGGCAAGATGGTCAAGCCTAAATCTTTACATGTCTTCTTAAACTTGTCGGAAACTTGAGCCTGCTTAGCAAACCTCTCGTCGAGGGACTCGGAGAAAATCTCATCGAGCGAAGTGCTCAATGCGGTGATGGTTTGCACAGCTGGCGTGGCAAAATATGCTGGCTTGGCAGCTTCGTATGATTTCATAATTGGGGTCCATCTCTTTAACGAAGCAAAGAATGTCGTTTCCTTTTCCCTGTTCAACGCCTTGGCCAATGCCCGTTCACTAATGTAGAAAATCGACAAACCAGCAGGCACACCAATGGCCTTTTGAGAAGCGGTCAATGCGAAATCAATGCCCCACTTGTCAAACTCCAAATTCTCGACACCAATGGAGCAGACACCATCGACAATAATCAAGGTGTTTGGGCTCACCTCTTTGACAATCTTGCTGACGCCTTCAACGTCACTTACAACAGAAGTCGAGGTGTCAACGTGGGTGATCGTGATTGCGGCATACTTGGTCTTTTGCAACGCGTCCTTGACCTGGTCTAAAGGCACAACATCGCCAACTTTTGCCGTGATGACATCAACTTCGATACCGTAAACTTTCAAAGCCTCGGCAAACGAGTCGCTAAAGAAACCAGTCGACAAAACCAACACCTTGTCACCTGGCACCAACAAGTTGGCGGCAGCGACATCCCACCCCAAAGTGCCCGATCCACTCAACACGTAACCCTGAGAGTTTGGATCGCTGGACTTGAACAATTTACGCAACCTCTTGAGCACGTATTGGAAAGTGGCAATGAACTCTGGGGAAGTGTGAGCCTGCGAGGGAGTAGCCATCGATGCCAAGACATCGTTGCTGAACTCAATTGGACCCGGGATAAGGGTGAGCTTGTGCTTGGGCTGTTGGTATTTGAAAGGTGGTGGCGACATTTTGTTGAATCTTAAACTTGATGTGGCAATTGCACGAAATTGGAGTCTAGAGTGTGAGGTGGCTGTAGTAGGCTTGATCAAGCTCTTGTACATATATGAAGAAGGAAAATAAAACGGGCACACGCTCTCTCTGTCTCTTTCTCTTGACTTGAAAGAAAGAAACGGTTTTTTAAGTAGTTGAAGAATAGATGTAAAAAGGGTCCTTCTTTTTTTGCAAGAGCAACTATTGGTGAAAAATGTGAGAAATTTTGTGGAGAGACAGTGAGAGTAAAGTGACACGAACGTGGGGGTTTGGGCTTGGGGGAAAGAAGACGGAGGCAGAAAATCTACTATTTTTGGGGTCAGAAACAGGACAAAAGACAAGGGGACCTTGGTGGTATATATCGAGATTTGATAACCACAGGAGTGAAGGAGAGATAGATACCGATTCATCCCCAGTGGTGTAATGGAATTCAACTGGCTATCTCGTGGAGAACCACATGCTCAAGAACATTTTTGGTTCACTCCTGGCTCCAGATTTAAACGTAGGGCGGGTAGGTGAATGATGGTGTTCTTGCCAGCGGGGGGGAAGTTGAGCGAATGCGCTCACGCGGCGCGGCTCGTTGGTTCCGCTCTATCGGCGACGGGCATATATTCCTAATTCAGTTAATGTTTACGCAAGTGCCCAGCAACAATAACAATAACAATAATAACCTATTATATAAGATCATGGCCCATTCTCATAATCGTCAAGACAATAAATAACCATTGCCAATTGCACATTGAAAAAAGAAGAAAGCTCCGCTGTTGATGAGAGCGAGTTTCCCTCGATTTTCTCATTCTCTTCTCGATCCATCCGCAACGGGCATATTTGTGTTAACAAACACAACCAAAATGAAAAAAAAAAAAAACTGGGGAATCCAAACACATCTTTTGCGATTTCACAAATCAAGATTTTGAGCAGCAGCAGCGGGTTTAAATAGGGGGTCATCTGTCCCACTCCAGCGACGAGTCGAGGACAAACGCAGATACGCTTTGGCATATTTTTCTTAGTTCGTCGATAATAATGGTCAATACGCTTGCTCCTGCTCCTTCAAAGAGCCGTCGTTGTTTGCAATTCGTGCCCCTCCGTGCGTTGTTGCTGCCGTGGCCTGGAGCAATAGGAGTCTGCTTCATATATAACTTATACTTTATTAGATTGTTGGTGGCTTTTTTGCGTAAATCCCCGCGAAAAAAAAGTTCAATTTGGGAACGTGAGAGGTAGGTAGTGGGGGTGATGAGTGCAACTGTCAAGACACCGACCCTCGCTTGGGCTTTTTGACTTTAAGTTTTCGGTTTTGGGTTTTCGTTGCAACTGGTGTTGGCCAAATTGATGCACTGTCCTCGGCGCTGGTGATAGGAGAATTGTAAAGAAAAAATGGCTGCAAATTTCCACCAGTAACAATTTCTCGCTCCTCCCCTCCCCTCTATCCCCCCTCTCTCCCTCTTCACTATGTTTTTTTTTTTTTGCAACCTTTAGGAAACAACAAGGTAATATGCAACAAATTCCAAAACTTCGCCATATAAGAATCCAGTTTTCTTCCAAACGGATGGGAATGCATCAAGTAAACAATACATTTTTGTTATGAAGGAAGGTGTTAAGGATACAAGCGAAATTTTTTTTTTTTTTTTTCATTCTGTATTTTTTTATGGGGAATTTACTCCGAATCTACAAACAGCTGTTTGTTGAACAGACGCAGTAATGAGTACAAAGACCCCGTTCCAAGTGGGTTGGATTCGGGGAAACTCTAGAATATTTGGCCAATGGTTACTTTAAATATAATTGAAATCTTCCTGCTCATGTATTGGAGCAAACAGGAAAGCAGTCACCAAAATAAACCAGAATACCCACCACTACCACAACCGCCGCCACCATTTGACACCAGCACCAACACCAACACCAACGTCACCGCCGTCTTCATCATAATCTTCATCGTTATCATCTTTGTCTTCGTCATAATCTTCTTCTTCTTCTTCTTCTTCTTCTTCATTTTGAATAATTTATCCCACCCGCAACGCATCAACTTGAAAAAAACAACAATCACGTTCGCTTAAAACCCCCTCCCCCTCCCCTCAACTGAAATTTTTACCAAAATTAGTATTACGTTTGAAGAAAATAATCAATCTTCTTGATGGTGGCTCAACGTATACTACCACCGCCAAGCCCTCCGCCTTTTCCTCCAGCGTGGAACAAGCAGTATAACAATGGGGTCCATGACCCACCGCCGGATATCATCAGTAATATGAGTGACATTGAAAGTGTCGATCCCGAGGTGAAGGAGTTGATCAAGGGAAGGGAAAGTTTGACTTTTGGCTCTGATGCTGGATGCACCCATATTGTTGAGGAACCTTTGATCGAAGACCAGCAGCTTCAAAACACGGTAACCAGTGAAGACTCGAATTTGCCCTCGGCAACGTCGCTGTCTACGAGTATCAACGAAGTTGGCTTTAATCAAACTCGACTAATGGATCAATATGGGAATGTTTTTACCTTGCATCCGAATGGATTTGTCACCCCTTTTAAGCAAGCTACGGGCCACATTGGTGGCATGGGCTACACCAATCATTTCCACTATCACCAGCAGCAGCAGCAGCAGCAGCAGCATCATGCGAGCCACCAAAATCGACACTATCCATTCCTGCAAAACACAATTGCCATGTCATCGTCTGCAAGACACTTTAATCACTCTGCACTTTCATCCTCAATGTCATCCATCAATTCCCCTTATCGGAGACAACTTCAGAAATTCAGAAATTTGGCGTCGCAGTCTAGTAAAGCATCTTCACGT